>NC_058519.1:342370625-342686518 GCF_904849725.1 Hordeum vulgare subsp. vulgare
AAATAGGAAAGCATGCTCGCCACCTTCTTGGGGGCGAATGCCATTGCATTTGCCTGGGAGCCATTAGACATCCTGGTGTTCCGAAGGAGGTGGCCGAGTATCACCTTGCTATTTTTCCCCACACATGCCCCGTCAAGCAGAAGGTCGGGATGCAAGCTCTAGAGTGGCAGGAATTTATTGTCGAGGAAATCAAGAAACTATAAGTATTAGGTATGATCAGAGGTGTGCTCCAGCCGATGTTGCTGGCGAATCCAGTGGTGGTCCAGAAGGCTAATAGGAAATGGAGATTTTGCATCAGCTTCATGGATGTCAACAAGGCTTACCCAAAGGATCCTTTTCTCTTGTAGTGCATCGATTAAATAGTAAACTCAACTGCTTGTTGTGACATGTTGTTGTTCCTTGATGCCTACTCTGGCTACCACCAGATCTTCATGGATGAGGAAGACATAGAAAAAACCGCTTTTCTTTACCCCATGTGGCACATACTACTTCAAGCGTATGCCTTTCGGGTTGAAGAGCGCTAGTTCAACATTTGCAAGGGCCATCTTGATTGGCTTTGGGCCGCAATTAAACAGAAATGTGGAGGCATACATGGAAGACATAGTCCTCATGACCAAGGACAAGGACACGCTAATCCAGGACTTAGAAGAAACCTTTGCGAACTTGCACAAGATCAGCTTGAAGCTCAACCCTGAGAAGTGCTTGTTCGCAGTCCCGTCCAGCAAGCTCCTCGGGTTCTTCATGTCACAATGTGGATAGAAGCCAATCCCGCTAAAACTGAGGCAATTTAACAGATAGAGGCACCGAAGCACGTCAAGAACGTACGTCGCTTCGTGTGCAGCATAGCCGCCCTTAGCCGGTTCATTTCCAAGTCTGCATAACATGCCCTGCTATTTTTCTAAATCTTAAAAAAGGCAGGTCCAATGATATGGACTCCGGAAGCAGAGGTTGCGCTGCCAGATTTGAAGAAGTATCTCTCCTCACCTCCAATACTAGTCACGCCAAGACCACACGAGCCGTTGCTGCTATACTTGGTGGCAACTAATCAAGTGGCCAGCGTCGCGCTCGTGGTGGAAAGAGAAGCTAAGGGAGAGGATGCGGCAATCCCCGAGCCAGCAGCCGGCTTGCTAGATTCGACTCCAGCAGGCCAAGGAGCTGGCAAGATAAACACTGCGCAAGAAGGAGAGCAACAGATCATGTAAAAGAAGAAGATGGTGCAGCGACGAGTTTACTTTGTCACATCCCTCCTGTATGGGGCTAGGTCAAAGTTTTCTCTGGTGCAAAATATGCTCTTCAGCCTTCTCATAGCCTCTCAAAAGCTATACCATTACTTCCAACCACACCAGATCACCGTCACTTACTTTCCATTGAAACACATCTTGAGGAATCCAAAGGAACCGCCGGATTGTCGAGTGTTTCATTGGAGTTGGCTAGCTTTGACCTGAGCTTTGTAAGCACATTAACCATATAGAGCAGGGCTCTACTGGAATTCATTGCCGAATGGACTCCAACGCAGGACGAAGAAGTTACAACAACAATCCTCCCCGTCAAGGAAGCACCTCCAGAATGGATCATGTACTTTGACGGGGATTTCTTGTTGCAAGGCACTGGTGTTGGAGTGCTGCTCGTCGCACCCACCGGAGTGCACCTCAAGTACATGCTCCACATGCACTTCCCGGGAGGTATCAACAAACAACATGGCTGAATACGAAGGGTGTCTTGCCGGTCTCCACATAACAGCTGAACATGGTATCAGCGAGCTGATAGTTTGAGGGGATTCATAGCTAGTTGTGTCGATGAACTTGATGTAAGCTTATGTAGATTATGTTAGGAAGTTGGAGAAGTGCTTTTAGGGTCTACAGACATAACATATTTCGTGGGTGGAAAACAATATTGTCATTGACCTATCAAAACAAGCTGCTCAAAAGTTGCCTGTGGACTGAGACACCTTTGTGCTTCGACTGACTCAGTCATCCGTTGCATCATCAGATCGACAAGGCAGGAAAAGAAGGATTAGTTTCGATGACTATCTTCCAGCGGTCCTACTAGCCATCGCGAAGAGGGTTGCCGAGAATGAAAAGACGCGTGGCGGTGAGCTGCAGACTCCGGCGGATCCAATGGTGCTTACCGTCGAGGCCACCGCTCCCATGGCGGAAGAGATGCCTTTAGTCCATGTCATCAAGCCCAGTCTCCGCAATGGGAACAACAAATAGTCCAATACCTTGACATAGGTGAACATCCCGACGAATAAGAAGAAGCTGATAGAGTAGCCCGGAAGTA
Source organism: Hordeum vulgare subsp. vulgare (assembly GCF_904849725.1). Taxonomy (NCBI): domain Eukaryota; kingdom Viridiplantae; phylum Streptophyta; class Magnoliopsida; order Poales; family Poaceae; genus Hordeum; species Hordeum vulgare. The sequence continues at coordinate 342,372,906 of NC_058519.1, forward strand.
GAGCTTGTACCATTTGATGGACATCACTCTATACAAGAGGAGACCAAATGGGTGAAATTGAAGTGCATTCCCGGGAAAGAAGGACAATCGTTGCTGGCAGAAATATACAAGGGGATCTATGGCTCTCATGTGGGATCACACACCCTTGTCGGAATAGCTTTCCGTCAAGGCTTCTATTGGCTGACAACACTTCAAAATGCCTTAGCAATGGTGACTACGTGTGAAGCATGCCAGTTCCACGCCAAGCAGATGCATCAACCAACACAAGCCCTCCAAACCATCCCACCCTCGTTGCCATTTGAAGTGTGGGGGCTCGACATAGTTGGCCCTCTCCCCCGTGGGCTTCGAATTCTTGTTCATAGAAATTGACAAGTTTACAAAGTGGGCCAAAGTGGAACTAGTGAGAAAGGTGATGACGCAAGAAGAAGTCAAGTTCATTGGACGCATTTTTTTCATTTTGGATTACCCAATAGGATCATCACTCACAATGTCACGCAATTCACCAGGAACATCTTTATGCAGTACTACAGGACATTGGTGCCAAGATCTTCTTTGTGTCGGTTGCAGACCCTATGAGAAACGACCAAGTAGAAAGGGAAAATTCTGAAGTGTTGCGGGGCCTCAAAACAGGTACATTCAACAAGTTACACAAGCACGGGAGGCACTAGATTAATGAACCATCGGTTGTTGTTCGATCAATCAGAATGACACCAAATCAAGCCACCAGCAAGACACCCTTCTCCCTAGTCTATGGTGCAGAAGCGGTACTCCCCATGGAACTGACATACGGCTCAGCTCAAGTACAAGCTTTCGATGAAGAACAACAACAGGAACTATGGCAAGATGATGACACGCTCCTCGAAGAAAACTGTCTCGACGCTACACTACGTCCTGCTCGGTACCACCAAGCCCTGCGCCACTATCACAGCAGTAGGGTGTGCACCAGGGATGTTGAGGAAAATGACCATGTTCTTCGACGGGTCTAGTCCGCAAAGGAAACAAACAAGTTGACACCGAAATGGGAAGGCCCTTAAAGGGTAGTACAAGTCACAGGCCTAGTGCAATCCACGTGGAGACCGAAGATATCACTCCGATGTTGAACTCGTGCAATAAAGAGCATCTTCACAAGTTTTACCCATGAGGCGTGGTTGCAGGGATGCCCAATGATTCCCTTTGGACAAGATGGCCCAACAAGGCTTTTAGGACTTTGTACAAAGCCATGCAAGACCATGTATGTAGTCAATAAAGCTAAGTGTTCCACAACTCCTTGTCAAAGTAGATATTTATTTTTATGTATCATACAGGAAAAGTTGTGGTCACTTTTCGTCTTACTCAACGATCACCTTGCAACAAGGAGTACAACGGAGAGAAAGCTAAGTTATGTTTTTTCTTCTTCATCGAGAGCTATTTTTCCATTTGAAACCATCCCACTTGTATGAGAAAAGTTTCACGCAAGGATACCTTTCGGATTTGTCTGTGCTCCTTGTTGTTTTGAGTCCGCTCAACAACCTGAGGAGTCGTGGCAAGTACGATAACGTAGTCCGGCCAGTATCCATGCCATTGACAAGCTTCTAAGGACCTGTTCCTAAAGCGGTCGCGACAAGAATATATGTGCCGGCATGCACTTCCAATAAGTGTAGTGATGGAAACATATAGGTGCAAATTCGTAAGGAAGAATGGCCATTCGATAGATAACATAACGTATAAAAGCATAGCGGATAGTACCCTACAATTTTCTTCGCATTTCTTATAGTATTACATAGGGTGATGTTTATGTTCCGAAGGAGATCTCCAACTACAATGTGGCGATTGATCCTGAAATGGTGCCTTATAAATGGAGCACCATGTTCGTACCAGCCAAGCCAAGACGAGGCAACGTCTTCTGAACCCCGCCACGGCACCATTGCAACTACTCGGAGTCGTCGTCCTAGAGCCTGGCATTCGGGGAGCTATCATTTTCGTCACTCTCGTTGGAGATGTCAAGGTTGCTACCACTGGAACTTTCTGTACAACACTCCAGCAGGCTGTCGGAACCCCCAAATAACTTCACGGAGACCATGGCATCTCCGTTGAACCTGAAGTGGAGAAGATGCTCTGGACCAAGGCCGCGGGAGGAGGTGAACGACATCTATACGCGTGTCAGAAATAAGGTGCTTGCAAGGGAGAGTTCGACCGCCACCCACTCACATCCGTTGCAACAACCATCTCCCGAAGACACATACCAGTATGCTTGGATCCTTCCATGGCCCTCGCGAACGGGTCGAGAAGCCGTAGCCAGCTGCGGGGGGCGCCGATGTAGTGAAACCACGAACTCGTGCACCATGTCCCATGTAGGGTGCTCCGCCCGTACCAGTGGGAGAGGAAATCGTCGACACATAACGCTTCGTCCCCTGCGTTCCAAAGCCACAGTCCTACAATGGGAGCCGAAGCCGTCCCCAGTGATGTGACCACAATGCAAGTCTGGGAGGGGTTCCTCGAACCGACCATTTGTGCTCGGGATCGACCACGACCTCTTCCCCTCACCATTGCGATGGCGGATCTCGGAGGAAAAGGAAGAATACGAAGGAGAAAGGAGGTGGTGGCTAGAAGTCTAGCAAGAGGACAGGTGAATGAGCAGCGCTCCAAACGAGCTCCCTTTTATAGAGAGGAGGCATGGGGCTCGCTCTTTATTACTCTGTAGAGTAAGTACGTACCACGGCAATGACCGACTAGCTCCACCAATACCGTGCACTACATACGACACACTTCATAAAAGAAATAATAACAAATGAGAGGGCAGGAAAAAGTAGTCAGACAAGGATTAGCAGCGCCTCCGTGGATTTTTGCCCTTTATTTTTTTACAAGAGTGGAAGGCGCAGAGGCAGCCTCTCCTCATTTAACGTGTCTACGCTCCCCAAGTCGCACCCTTCGGGGGCCATTTCGCTCCACCACTCCCATGACCTGCATTCAACACGCGTCATGAGAAAACATAGAAAAATAATCATCACAACCGTAGAGAAAATTGGTCGCATATCTGTGCACTCCTTTTGGGCCTAGCCCAACAAGCGTCACAGACTCGAGTGTGGCCCAGTCCAGGGGGCTAATGTCATTGTACTAAAGAACGACTCCCTTATTACCCTAACGTTTGCACATATGACAACGGCCTCCTCACCCGGAAGCACTCTGCCGAATGGTAGCTCAACTACAAGCAACATGACCAAGCCCCCGGCAAGCCAACTTGCCGCAGGGAGAAGAGCCGACATCCATCTCACCGGGCAGGACTCCTACAAATCTCCTTCGCTCCATGTCATGAGGCTGATTGTCAACATCAGGGAGGTGTAGAGCAGGCAGGTCATTAGGTGGTATTTGTCAGATCACTCTAGCAACAGTCGGTGACATTCAGCAGCTTTAATGACACCCATCCCACAACATGGCAAGAGAATAAAAGGTAGTTGGGTGAACGGAACAAAAGGAGAGGCAATCAATGCAGGAAGATGTCACCAGTGTGACACCTCACGGTGCATTTAATGCACCTTTCCTAGTTTGTGAGGGTTAGGTATGGATAATTGTAGCTCCTTTAAGCAATTTTGGCAGCTATCATAGCTAGTGTTCACCCTAACAAAAGAGCATCTTAGCCATTGTTAACCCTTGCATTATAAAAGGAGGTCCATGGCTACGTTCCGAAAGGACAACACTTTGTCCATTTGCACACGTAGTTGCGGTCCTCGTGCATCCATGTCGGTTTTCCGCGCTCTTATACTTGGACACACACACATAATCTCAGAACACAAGACATAGGGTTTTAGGCTTCCAAGCGGCCCAAACCTGTCTAAAAACATGTGAGTGCATACGTCTTTGATGATGCTCTTTGTGCATGTGTGACCCCGCTTCAACCATAAGGGACCCCATTGATCCCATAGATCATCATTCACACCATGAAAATATTATGAATTTTAAATAGGATGATTATGAACATTTGCACAATCTTGGGAGATGATTCAATTGATGATTAGAAATTGCCCTACTCATGGTTCAAACTTGTGGATGATTATCCAAAATTACTCATGGATTAATGTACATCTTGTAGACTCTACTATCAAGAAAACTTTGGGAAGAATAATTTATGTTCTCATAATTGATAAATTATGGGCATGTAGATTTTACAATTCTTAATACTAAATGCAAGCCATCTTGTTCAATAATACTTGGGAAACCTTTTCTACGAACTATATGTGCATTAATTGATATGAAAGAGGGAAATATACGGTTACAATTGTCATTAAATAAAGGTATGGAAGACTTCCCCTGAAAGAGAATCAAACTAACTTATGAATCTATCATGAGGGATACTTATGTGTGGAGTGTCAAAGATGACAACACTTGAATCATATGCATCATGCCTAGCTAGGGCATAAAACAATAGCGCTAGTTGGGAGGCAACCCAATAGTTATCTTTATGTTTTTGTTTTTACTTTCTGTTTATGCATGATAACATGATCTTTTAGTCTTTAATAATTGTGTTTTGTGTTGAAATTAGAGTTTGTGCAAAATAATTCCTTTGGGATAATTTGAATGATAGTAGAATTGATATGGTGCAAAAATAGGAACTTTAGCGTCAACTGAAGAATTTCTCAGATTTTACTGGAATGTCTTTTTGACCTGAATTTCTTAGAAGGTATTGCTATACAAAATCCTGAGATCATACTAATGTTTCAGAATTTGAGGAGTTAAATAAGTATGGTACTTGAAAGTATCTTTATAGACTGTTCTGTTTCAGACAAATTTTGTTTTTGCTTGCATAGTTTGCTTGTTTTGAAGATGCTATGGATTATAACGATGGGTATAAGTCATGGAAAAATTAAAATAAAATAACTTATGAAATAATACAATATTAATAAATTCATAAAAGTACGTAAAGTATTTTATATGTTTATTATACTAACATGTCTCACTAATTTTCTATTGAGTTTTGTGTGCTAAAGTTTTCAAGTTTTGGTTGTTATCGTGATGGGCAAAGAAATAAGTTGCAGCAAGAGTCTAGGCTTGGGGATTCCAAGGCACCCCAAGGTAATATTATAGGAACACTAAAGTGTTTAAGCTTGAGGATTCCCCCGATGGCATCCCCTCTTTTGCCTTAGTCCATTGGTATGTCATTTGGAGTTGCAGTTTTATTCATCACATCATATGAGTTTTGCTTGGAGCATCATTTGATTTAGTTTGCTTTTTATTTTTAGTGTTCGACAGTCATCATGCTCTGAATACATCCACTTGATAGATATACACTATCACCATGATTTGTTAGAATACTGTTTGTTCTTTACTTATATCTTTTGTACTTAGCAGTTGCTCCAGTACTTCATTTATATCTTTTACACCACGGTGGCTTATAAATTTTATAGAAATAGTTGCACTCTTGTTCTATACTTATATTTGTTTGAGAGTTAATAAACAGTGATTGTAATTTGCATGGGTTATAATATTAGGTCAAAAATAATAGGTATTCAATGAGTGCATAATAAAAACCACATGTAGCACATAAAAGAGAAATCATGGTTAATGATATTAATATGGTAATGTGAACTAGCGTGAGTGCGTGATCATTGGTTAATATATGCATCATGAATTAGAGGTGTTAACTTGCTATTCATCCAAATAATTTTATGGCATGGTGATGATGTGTGGGCATACTTATTTCCTCATTGAAATCCTAGTGTTGTTTAAGTTCGGGACGCGCGATGGTTAACTCCTACCAACCTCCTCGCTAGGGGCATGCGAGTAGAGCTTTGCTTCGAGAGAGCTAATTAAATCTTACAATAAGTATGTAAGTTCTTCATGACTAATTCAAATCCATGGATATGCACACTCTCACCTCCACATATTTGCTAGGCTCTTTGGTACCATGCATTGCCTATTCTCACCTCGAGGATCAGTGCAACTTTCGCCGGTGCATCCAAACCCCGTGACATGATATGCTCAGTTGCACATAAGCCTCATTATATATTCCTCAAAACATCCATCATACCTACCTATCTTGGCATTCCCATAGCCATTCTGAGATATATTGCTATGCAACTTCCACAGTCACTTCATATGACATACTTCCATTGTCAAATCGCTTTGCATGATCGTAAGATATCGAGCTTGATATTTACATGGCTTGTTCGTTTTTTATCTTTTTCTATGTTATCTCACTGCACATCCTGGTACACTGCCAAAGGCATTAATATAGAGTCAAGTCATCCCATCAGTTTTTCATATTGAGTTGTAAGTAATTAAAAGTGTGATGATCATCATTATTAGGGCACTGTATTATTGAGGAAAGGATGATGGAAACAATGATTCCCCCACAAGTCAGGAAGAGACTCCGTACACAAAATAAAATAAAAAATAAGGAAAAATAAAAAGGAAAAAAATAGGTATAAAATTAATGAAAATAACAAATAAATGAGAGAAAAGAGAGAAGGGACACTACCACTACCTCTTATTCCACACTTGTGCCTCGAAGTGGCACCATGTTCTTCATATAGAGAGTCTCTTGTTTTGTCACTTTCATATGCTAGTTGAATTTTTTATTATAGAACTTGTCTTGTATATAAGGAAGACAGTCTTCCTCAAATGCCCGAGGTCTTTATGAGCAAGCAAGTTAGACGCACACCCACTTAACTTTAGTTGAGGTTTCATACACTTATAACTAGAGTGTATCCATTGCATTGCAATCTCTACCCCTCACATTTGTATCTATTGATGGGCATCTCCATAGCCCATTGATAAGAATAGTTGATGCGAGACTTTCTTATCCACTGTCAACCCTTTGAAACCTACACCATATTCTTTTCCACATTTATGCTATATCCATGGTTCATGCTCATCTATTGTGCAAGTCCTAGGCTTCATACTAGTATCATGGATGAACTCAACAACATAACTATCACATAAATCATTATTTCCATGATCCAAAAGCATAAAAGTATCATTACTCTTCTTATAAGGAAAATCTTTCTTATTAGGAATAGTGAGAGTAAAGCAATCATTATGATCATGGTGATCATAATATTTAGGAAGCATAGTATCACTAAAGCAAATTTTCTACTCAAAAGTTGGGGGACTAAAAATATCATGTTCATCAAACCCGTCATCCCCAAGCTTAGAGCTTTCCATGTCATTAGCAATATTGATATTCAAAGAAAGCATACTAATAACATTGCGACCATCATAATTGTTATGCAAATAATAAAGTTGCATAGGTTTTTTAATTTTGTCCTCAAACACTTTATGTCCTAGTTCAATATAAAGTTTACAAAGCTCTCTCATATTTTTGTTGTTTTCCATTAAGCCTAATTAGTGAAATAAAAACAAGAAACAAAAAGATTTAATTGCCAGATCTAAAGATATACCTTGAAGCACTCACTTCCCCGGCAACAGCGCTAGAAATAGCTTCATGTCTATGCACGCTTCTATTCTTGTGGACTATGTTGGGCCTCCAAGCGCATAGGTTTGTAGGACAACAAAAATTTCCCTCAAGTGTATGACCTAAGGTTTATTGAACTTAGGGAAGTAGAGGTTGAAGATCGTCTCTCTCAAGCAACCTTGAAATTAAGAAACAAGAAGTTTCTCGTGTCCCCAACACACCTAATACAATGGTAAATTGTATATGTGCACTAGTTCAGGGAAGAGATGGTAAAATATGGGTGATAGGTGTGGCAAAGCAAGGTAATATAAATCTGTAATAAAAATTACAGGAAGGTAGTAAGTGACAAAAGTGGGCATAAACGGTGTAACAATGGTAAGAAACAAGGCCTAGGCTTCATAGTTTCACTAGTGGCAACTCCCAACAACATTAACATAGTCTAATCACATGATATTTCCACTAAAACATGCAATGGTGACGTACTCGGAGGTCATTCCTTTGTGATCAAGAGAAGATGAGAATTATGTAGGGCTACAAAAGCACACCTCAGAGTTCGTAGTTCTCTTCTATGGATTTCCCAATGTCACAGTGGCCATCCAAAGAGAGTACCACAATCACCACAACGTTTCTCAAGTATAGTCAAAGAGAAGCACCAAGAGACTCTTAATCTTCAATCAATTCACAAAAGAGGAAATCTCTGATGAAAATATTGTTCTAATCCATGTCCAATAGTCTTCTGTCACCATGGTCTCGGGGATAATACTAGATAAGATCAAGGGAGTATATCAATCCAATACATAGAAGAAGGGGAAACATCATGGCATCACCCTTGGTTAACATAGCCCATGATCACAATCAAGATCACATCATGGGAGACAGAATTAACCACATAACTATTATAGAAGACCTCAGCCCTGAGGAGGAACTACTCCCGCTTCATGGAGGGAGGAAGCAACGTCGATGGAGATGAATCCGGGGGCACTTCCCCGTCCCGGCAGGGTCCCGACATAGGAATTCCGGTCCCCGAAACTTGTTGCCGATGGCGGCGGAGATCGGAATTGCTTCTGGAGAAAAGGGTTCCGAAATCAGGGTTTCCTCCACAGGGCTAAAAATAGGGGCTAAGGTAGGGCACCAGAGGGGTGGGCCCCACCCACGCAGCCTACCTCCGCGGCTAGGGGGCAAGCCGCGCCACCAGGGCGTCTGGGGGCCTGGTGTCCCCCCTTTTGCCATTATTCGGCCATCTGGAGTCTTCTGAAACGTTGTTTTTTATATATTTTTTGTGAAATTGTTCAGGCACTATAAATATGGGTATAAACGTGCAATTCGCAAACATTAGTACGCAGAAACTGGCACTGGGTACACTGAGTTTGTAGGTTTGTCCAAATATGTTGAAAAAGGTATGAAAGTGTACAAAACACATAGTAATATCCCCCAAAACTTGCATGGAGCAAGGAGAAATTATAGATACGTTTGGGATGTATCAGTGGGCCTGCTCCATGGGGGCCTCAAGGGAAACTCACGACGGACGCCCTCCCGAGGCCCTTGTTGACGATATCCAAGTGCTCACCTTGCGAGGCATAGGCCCTCACGAGGGTCCTTCTCGACGGGCTCACCGATAGGCCGAACCAGGCTTAACCTACCGCGTATTAAGTCTTTAGGCCCTCACGAGGGTCCGTCTTGAGCTAAGATCACATAGACCTATCCCAACACTCGTATTAAGTCTTTTGGGAAGACTTCCAAACCATCACAAACTTAGTCACCCGACAATACACAATTTATTGTTGGATGCTCTAGACCATTTCCTGCCTAACCGTCTGGAAGATACATAGTCTTCAAAGGTAACAAGCGTAGGTTCCACACAGGAACAATATCTTTAGTGGTGCTCAACCACTTTGGATTTTTGGTTTGGGTTTGGGTTTTGGGTTTTTTCCTCGCTGGTGATTTTGTCTCAATGTCCTCCTAGGATGGGATGCTCTCAATTGACAAGTGTCAAGTTCTTTCTTGGAGTAGCCAACCATCTTGTAGTTGTAGGGGGCGGCTATTTATAGCCATGGAGCTATCCTAACATGATATGACATAAAGACCCACAATGGTATGTCCGTTATGTGGATAAGGTTGTGGGGACCGCTGGCGGAAAGCACATCAATAGTCGGACTTTTCCAACTATGAAAATTCTCAGATCTATCATAATCCTCACGTGTAGGTAATTCACACTCGCGATATTCCTAACTCCTTAGCTAGAACAATTTCCTCAGAGACTAGAAGAACTTCGTCTATGTTGCTGAATAAACTGACTGACCTGCAAGAGAATTTCAAAGGCTTCACTTGAAGGATTGGTTAAGTGTAGGCTTTGAGACGAGCATCACTTGGAAATTTTTCTTTAGTGTTACCTCGACCCCCTTTAACAGTATTGTATTCCTATGACTCAAAGTAAGGAAATAAAAATACAAAAACCAAAGTCTTCATGCTTCGTAGTCCTCGCATCATTATCTTCGAGGACACACAAATTTCCTCACTTTCAAAGTCTTCAAAGAAATATCAAACTCTTCAGTTGAGGACATTCAGTTTCAGGGATCAACATTCTTTGAATATACCAAACTCCTTAGCGACTTATGGAGCCTGTTTACACTCACAAACATATTAGTCCCTTAACCTGTGAGTCTTCAATACACCGAAATCACTAAGGGGCACTTGATGCACTTATAGTAGCACACCGGCACTAGCGCCTTGCAGCGGAAAGGCTCCATCAAAGTACATGATCCATTCATGTGGTACTTCCTTGGTGTGGATGGATGTCTCTCGAGTTTCTTCATCATGTGTTGGTGTCCATTCTGCAATGAACTCTACCAAGGCCGTGCTCTGAATGGTTGCCGTGCTCTCAAAGCTTAGGTCAATGTTGGCTAGCTCCAATGCCCACTCAACAATCCCGTTGGTGCCTTACGGTCTCCTCTAGATGCACTGAAGTGGAAAGCGAGTGACGACAGTAATGTGATGTGCTTGGATGTAGCGGCGTAGCTTTTGGGAGGCCAGGAGTAGGCCAAAATGCAGCTTCTACACCCCGGAATTTCTTGATCTAGCACCCCGCAAGAGGGAACTTACATGCTTCTCGCGTTGTACTTGTGTTGGCGGCTCCTAGTCTTGTGGGGATTGAATCTTGCTTGTCAGTTGACGACTCGGGGATTGCCGCATCTTCATCTCTAGCTTTCCTCTCCGCACTAGTGTTGCACTAACCACTTGATTCGTTTTCTCTAAATATAGTAGTAATGGTTCTTCTGGCTTCGGCACAACTAGTACTGGCATTCAAGACAAGTATTTGTTCAAGTCTTGCAGTACTACATGTACTTCCGAAGTCCATTTCATTGGACCTGGCTTTTTCAAGATTTTAAAGGCGTGTTTTGTAGACTTAGAGATAAACCTGCTGAGCGCGGTCATGAACCCTCCAAGCGGTGCACATCCTTGACGCGCTTTGGTTCCTCCAACTGCTCAATTGCTTCTATCTTCGCGAGGTTAGCTTGAATCCCGTGCTGTGACACAAAGAACCCGAGGATCTTGCCCGATGGGACTCCAAACATGCACTTCTCACACTTGACCATCAAGTTGATCTTGCGGAAGTTAGCAAAGGTTTATTCCAAGTCTTGAATCAGTGTGGCCTTGTCCTTGCCCTTGACCACTATATCATCCCTTGTCTTGCGGAAGTAGAGTTTGTTAGTTGAGAGAACTGTGTTTTTCTTGTCGGCATGGAATGTGATGATGCCCATCGGCCATGGCATCTTCAATGTGTTGTATGCATAGTAGGACGCCACCATGAACTTCGCCATTTTTAGGCGGACCGGGATTCCATTGTACTGCAATTGTATCTTGGCGATATCGAATGTAAAGTTGTATGTCCTGAAATTGAGTTTGTTGCCAAATTTCACTCGCGGGGTGATCTTTCCCCTTTGTTGGATCCTTCTGGGGATGATTCCCTGGAATGCAACTATGGTCTTGACAGCCATGTCAAGGATCTATAGCCGCTTGATAACATCAGTGGAGATCAAGTTCAAGTCGTCCCAACCATCAACCAACATATTTGTCACCTACAGATTGTGAAGTGTTGGCAAAACCAACAACAGCAAACACCCGACAAAAGTGGTGCAGTCAGGGTGGTCTCCGGCATCGAAGATAATGTCCATGTTGGACCACTTGAGGGGCTTCTATGCCTCCATTGCCGGTTCTGCTGGATTGATCTCGCGGGACCATTGCTTGAGCTGCTGGTAAGAGGAGCGCAAATATGTGCATCCATCAATGTACGTGGTATCCACTACCTTCTAGAACTCCTGGCCCTGAGGTCCTTCTTCATCCTTTTCCTCGGTGTCCTCATCACTATACTTCTTGTTGAGGCCTCGAGAAGGCTTCTCCTTCTACTGCTTGGCCTTGCTATGGTAACCACGATGCTCACTACGGTTCTTCTTGCCAGCACCACCGACACCATCTTGGATCTTCTTCTGATCCCGCCTCTCATACTCCTGCTTCTGCTTCTCAAACAGCTGGTTGACTTGGCGGCACTCATGATGTCGTAGCCCTTGGTGAGTTTGACCTTTGAGTATGTCTTGTCATTCTTTTTTTCTTTTTGTGGCTTCATCATCAGCATAGCACGCTGCAGCCTCCTTGTCGGAGCCCTTGGTCTTGGCTTTCTTGTCGGTGTTGGAGTTGCCACAACTTTCGATAGCCATATATGTCTTGCATTTGCGCTTGCGATTGCGCTTCCAGCCTTTGTTCTTGGAGTTGGACATGTCCTCATCGTCGGAGTCGGCTTTCGCACCAGCATCCACTCTGGGGATCCTTCTACCTTCCTCGTCACGTGCGCATTTATCATCCAGAGCGCAAAGATCGGCGATATGACACACCTTGTTGTTGCTCATCTCCTCACGCATCCGCCTGTTGCGTACGTTCATGTGAATCGCTGCAATCATTGCGGCAGGATGGGTGTCGGGGATGTTGTGCCACACGGGGTTGAGCGTTTGAATGTACTTGCGAAGAACTCCGATGGGCTGATATTGTCATCGTAAATCTCCAACCTAAAGCTCCAACAGAAAGTAGTTGGCGAATACTTTCGCATTGCGCCCCAACAACCTGCACCACAATGGTGTATATGTTGACGAACTACAATTGGGTGATCTTGTCGTCGTCCTTGTCCAGCGAGGTAGGCTTGAAGGTTTAGGTGGAGGGCCAGTGGATGAATGTGAGGCAACCTATCTTGTAATGTAGGTTGTAGGCAACCCTTGGCACAGGCTTGTCATCACATGCTCTGGCACGATCATTTAATTGACGACGTGCATCCGGTCACCGCTCTATGATGGTGCGGGCATCCTCCTTCCGTCGGTCCATCATGTCACACCGTGTGTTTGTACCACTTTACCCCATTATGACTTTTATAAAATTTGCAACCATTTAAAACTTTTGTGTGCATGTGATTATTGAATTTGTTGCTATGTGCTTGTTTGCCTATTTGGGATTTTATTCACAAAATTTCCCCTTCTCTCAAAACTCATCTTCTTGCTCCATAACCTTGCCCAATGACCATACCAAAAATCTTCTCTTTAAATTTAAGCATTCAAAACCCCTGAATTGAGGTTTGTATTACAAATCCTCAAATTAGGGTAGATGGTTTGCCCCTAAGATTTTTCTTGGACCCTATTATCTAAAAGACTTCGCAAAAGCACAAATTTATTTTTTTAAACTTATTTTCCTATTTTAATGAAATGCCCTTTCTAAGCCAGAAATGGTGTTTTGTGAAGAAAAAATATTTTCTTTCTTCAAATAAATAGTTAAGAAAATTTAGGGAAACTCACTAAACATATAATTTCCATATATAAGAGTTTCAACAAATGGTCAAGTTGAAAATAGTGGACAAAAGCCTCAAAACCCTTTCTACCTATTTAAAGCTTTTGAAATGTTTCCATAGGAAATATTCTCAAATAATTCCAGGAACATTATAGCAAGTCACACATGATATATGTGATGATCTTGCCAAGTTTCATCTCAATCCAAGTTGATTTAGTCCACTAAAATATTTTGAAACCCTCTTTGTCCACATCCAAATTTGAGTGACTCTACATTGCCAAGTTTCTCCAATTGCTCTAAACTCCGCAGGAGTGATCTAGTCCCCAAATAATAATGCTACACCAAGTTGTGCATTTGGGGCAATAGATTTGTTTTGCTAGATCTACAGAAACATGATTCTATTGATTTCTAGGCTTTTCTATGTTTGCACTATCAACTTTGCTCAAATGAGGTCAAACCGTGTGATCCCCCTTATTTTTACCCAACATTTGATCCTGTTAAATATCTGTAATGCCCCAAGTGTGTAACCTTCCCTTTTTGGAACCTTCTTCATGTGGGTCCACTTTGTCAATGGCATGAGACATGTTAATGCATGTGATTTCATGTGTCACCTTGTCTAATTCTTCCTTGCATGCATGCATTCCATATCTTGCCATGTGTCACGTGTTCTTGCTTGCAGTTATAGGAGGTGATGTGTGATCCTGTGTGAGATGTGGTTTTGTGAAATGTGTGGTGTGGTGCAACTCTAGTAGACTGCATGTGATAGTAGGAATAGATGTCGTTTGCATAGCCTTCAAAAAAAACCATCACCCGCCTATTTATCTCAAGCCCAAATGTTTTGCCTCTTCTCTGTTTTAAAAATGCCCATGTGTTAGCTATGATTTGTGGGGATTTGTAGATGTGGTTTGTTGTTATTGAATAGGTGTTAAAATGGAGCAAACAATTACAAAACAGACCCTATAATTTTGTTTTGAAAATATTCAGAAGCTCCAAATAATTCTTTTCCTTTTTATTCAAATAGGTCATGATTTATCATGACCAAGGGTATTGTTGTTTTGTTTTTATCCATAATATATTTTTCTGTGCTTTATTTCTTCTCTGGTTTTTCTCATAAATAGAATAAGCCCCACGATTTAATTCATGTCTATAAATCTCCACAGGTGGGCTTCCTCCCCCCTGGCGGCCCACTCCTTCCCCATCTCGCGCGGTGGCCCGGCTCCATGACCCCCTTCCTCCTTCAGATGCCGTCTGCACCGCGCGCTCCTTTCCGTCAGGCTTGCCGAGAGAGTTGCAAGCGCCGTGAGGCACAAACGTCGAGGACCCCCCATAAAGCATAGGCGTCCATGCCCCTCTTCCCTAGGGTTCCCCTCTCTTCCCATCTGCGCTGCCACCTCTCTCCATCTCCCTCCTTCTCCCCTTCCCATCGGTCAGTCTCTACACATAAGTAACAGAGAGAGGAGAGCAGCACCTCGCCGGCGTCTACCTCGCTCCCGTCGCTGTCCGGCGCCGCCGTCATGTCCAGGGGCACGGGAAAGGTACCCGCGCCCCATTCCCGACCTCGGTGAGGTCGGGGAACGTCCACGTTGACGGCCAGCTCGTTGTCTCCATCGTGTCGGCGTCGATCTACCCCTGTACCTCTACTTCATCTACATTAGAGCTTCTTCGGGTCTTTTTCCTCTCCAAGCTTCTCATCCAAGCATATGGGCGGCTATCCTTCTTCCCTAGGTGAGCCGGCATTCTCCTCCCCTCTCCCTAGAGTAGATCCGGCGAGAGGACTCGCAGAGCGCCCCTGTGCCCAGCAGCAGCAGTAGATGCTGTGTGCGTGTATGTTGCATGAGTGTGCTCTGTGTAGTTAGTTGCTGGGGTTGGTGCAGGTAGTGTAGCAGTAGCAGCAGGTGCTCGTCTCCCCCCTTAGTGGCGCAGCAGGAGTAGCAGTTAGCCGGCAGCCTCCCTGCCGCCGGCGTGTATTTGTGGGCAGAGCAGAGGGCCTGATGGTATACCTACCATAGCCTCCCTGTTCTGTCAAGTGCCGATGTGATTCCTAGTGGTTATCAGAGTTGTACCTGTTGTGTGTGTTTTGTGAGGTGCAGGGTTCGAATCCCAGTTGGTGCACCCCCTTTTTATTTCTTTTCGGTCAACAGTAGAGTAGCAGCTGCAGAGTAGACATCTCTGCTAGCCTCCCTTCTTTGTCGAATGCAGTGGCCACAGCATGGTGGCAAGAGTAGAAGAATATGTCCAGGGGGTCTTGGGTTCGAAACCCAGACCTGGCCCTTTATTTTTTTGCTTCCTTTGCCTTATTTTCACTTGTGGCTTGTTAGATGAGGGCTGGTTTGATCTTCAGCTGTTGTGGTATTTTATTTAAAGTTCTTATCAACATGTAGATCCTAGTGGGTTGATATCTATGTTTTGTGTAGGTGTAGGTCATGTATGCATGTGTAATTGTTGTGATGATGTTGTGCTTGTGTCTTCGGTGCACAAGTGAGAGTGTGAGTGAGTGTGTGTGTGTGGATGGGTTTCCCCCTCCCGCACACCTTGTGTATATGTGGTGTAGTTAGTTGATGTGTGTGTGTTTGCACTTGGGTGCATGTACATATAGGTTTGCTAGATCCCATGTGTAGGTGGTGTATCCATGGTGTGCAAGTGATATCATGTGTGGTTGTCTCCATGTGTTTGTTTTAAGTGAGGTATCTGAGTATGTGTGTGCTTGTGTGTGTGTGTCTCACACATGCCATGGCATGAAGTGCCATGTTAAGCACATGAGTTGTATGTGTAGGCGATTATATGGATGTGCTTGATGTGTGTGGGTTATGGTTGTGTGCCAAGACACAAGAGCATGAGGTCCACCCCTCATGTGCACCTTTGTTATTGTGGACATGTGCAAGAGCTTGACCAAGTGTTGCTCTAGTGAATATCACATGTGATGATGCACTATTCACTAGATATGATTCCATGTGGATTTTCTTTTCTAGTTTGTGCCCTTTTGTCCTATACAAGTGCATAGGTATTATATATGTTTTTGGGGTAGAACCATCCCAGGAATCCATTGGTGAGATCAGTATTGCCATTGGAACATTTTCTGGAGATGACGATTTGTTCTATGTTTGGTGCTTGGTTCCATGAGTTGTGGTGTGCAGAAGAGTTGGATTCTTGGTTGTGGTAGTAGAGGGTGACCCCCTCTACCACATATTGGTTTTGTTTCATGCTTAGGAAAACATATGTGCAAGTTGTGCCCAATCAAAATAGGCATGTGGCTGAAATTCCAGATTAGTGAAAATCGTTTGTGAATCTGCTTATATTTTCTTCTTCTGTTGATCAGCTTGTGCAGGTCAATGTGTTCTGATTCAGCCTTAGCTTTCAACTGGAAAGTTGAATCTTATATATTTGTCTAGCTCCCTGCAAATTTTCATTCCATTTGGAGTCCTGTAGATATTGTGTTGGCAGCTGTCCAAATGCTTCAGAGCATAAACAGATAGTGAGAATCTGGAATTTTAACTAAGTCCCTGAAATCTGATATTTCTTAGCAAGTTTGCAGTTGTATAACTTTCTGTGTTTATCTCCTTTGTGTGATATTTTTTCTTGTGCTTGTAGTACTCTTGGATAGCTACTACCATATATCTTATTTGGCATGTTTAGGTGGCTGTAGGTGCTTTGCATTTAGCTCACAAAGTGCTATGATGTTGTTTATGGCAGATTGTGTAGTTTTGGTGTTTTGATGTTTGTTAGTGCATAGTTTATGGTGTGGTGATATTATTTGCACCACCTCATCCATGTTGGATTGTTTTATGTCTTGGCAACCTGGAAATACCAGAGCTATGCCATTGGAGTGTGTTGTGATGAATTTGTCACGTAGCCCTTCATATCTTGTTTCGTCGAGCACCCAGTGTACTTCGTCAGCACGGTACCTTGAGACGCGCACTCGCGCTACCCCATGTAGCAGAAGCTCCTTCTAGCGCTCCTCGTTGCCTCATGCAAGCTGCATCACTACTTTCAAGGGCACCCGATCAAGGTCGTATCTCCCTACCCCTTAGAGAAGATCCTGCACAACCCAAACGCAACGGGAAGGGTCACTGAATGGAACATCGGGCTTCAGGCCTTCAACATTGAATTCAGCACGACCAGGGTCATCAATGGACCGGCCCTGGATGACTTCATGGCAGAGTGGACGGACGCACCAGACCGGGGGCTGGAAGGGAGACAATCCCTTGTCCCTGGTGTGGAGGCACTCGTGGATGGACCATGCACTTCGACGGAGCCTTCACGCGAAGAGGAGCGGGGGCTCGTGTCCTGCTCACTTCCCCGATGGGAGACAAGCTTCTCTATGCCGTACAGCTCTGCTTCCAGCGTGGGAAGAAGGTCTCCAACAGCATAGCGGAGTATGAGGGCCTCATCGCCGGCCTCAAGGCGGCGGTGGCCTTGGGGGTCCGGTGCCTCACCGTGATGGGCGACTCTCAGCTCCTCGTCAACTTCTCCAACAAAGAGTACACACCCAAGGACGAACACATGTAGGCATATCTGCAAGAGTTACATAAGATTGATAAACATTTTCACGGCTTGGAGCTGCAGCACGTCCGGCGAGGCGAAAACAAGGTGGCGGACGACATCGCCAAAAGAGCTTCGCATCGCGAGGCTCAAGAACCGGGCATCTTTGAGGAGCGACTCTTCAAGCCTTCTGCGACGCCGTCGCCTGAGGACCCGGTGCTACGCGGAGAGGAGGTCCCCCTAGAACCACCCTCGGGGGCTCTTGACTGTGGCCTGGCCTCAAGGGCTCGACTTCTCTTGGCCTTGGAGGCTCATGCCGATGATTGGATGCAGGAGCTTCGGGTGTACCTGCTCCATGGCACATTGCGGAGAAGGAGGAAGATGCGGAGAGCGTGGCATGACAAGCCTCGACCTAGTGCCTACGGGAAGATGCCTTGTATCGCAGGCGTCCGAACGACGTCGCACAACGGTGCATTTCCAGGGAGCAGGGCGGGAGCTACTGGCTGACATCCATGGAGGGGATTGAGGGCACCACTCCTCCTCGCGTATGCTCGTAGGTAAGCCGTTCAGGTCATGTTTCTAATGGCCTACAACGTTGGACGACGCCACCGAGCTGGTCCGGTCTTGCGAGGCTTACTAGTTGCATGCCAAGCAGATCCATCAGCCTACACAAGGCCTCCAGAACATCCCGCTTTCCTGGCCCCTTGCGGTGTGGGGGCTGGGCATACTGGGGCTCTTCTCGAGGGCGGCTGGGGGCTTCCGCTACGTCTACGTCGCCATCGACAAATTCACCAAGTGGGCTGAAGTGGAGCCCGTGCGCGCCATCTCGGCCGGGTCAGCCGTCAAGCATCACGGGCCTCGTGAGCCCCTTCGGCGTCCCCAACCACATCATCACCGATAATGGTTCGTAGTTCACCAGTCAGCTCTGCAAGATTTACTATGCTAACCTCGGTATGCAGATATGCTATGCATCGGTGGCCCATCCGCGGAGCAATGGCCAGGCGGAGCGCGCCAACGCGGAGTTCCTGAGGGGTCTCAAAGTGAGGAGCTTCAAGAAGAAGCTCGAGGCTTGCGGTCAGGGTTGGGTAGACGAGCTCCCATCGGTGTTGTGGTCCATCCGCACCACCGCAACTAAACCCACTGGCGAAACCTCGTTCTTTCTCGTCTACGGAGCCGAGGCGGTCGTTCCCCATGAAATCAAGCACCGGTCCCCGCGGGTCATGGCGTTCAATGAGGAGCGTCAGGAGGCTGCGCGGGGGATGGACCTCATGCTCGAAGAGGAGGCGTGCCGCCGGGCCTCCCTCCGAGCCGCGAGGTACCAACAGGCCTTGCGGCGCTACCACTGTCGCAACATCCACTCCAGGACCCTCGAGGTCGGCGATCTAGTCCTGAGGCGGGTCCAATCCAGGGAGTGCTTGCATAACCTCTCACTCATGTTGGAGGGTTCATTCAGGGTCGTCCACGTGTCCAGGATAGGCTCCGTGCATCTGGATACTCAAGACGGAGTTCCCATACAGAACGCCTGGAACATCCAACACCTCCGCAAGTTCTACCCGTAACGACTCTGCATCGCCTCTGCACGGACCCTGCATCGTCCTTCAATTCTTCCGGCACCTACTTCATCCCGTGACACTCTCATGTAATAACGAGCCGGGGCTGTATACACCCAGGGCCCCTCGAGGACGCGGAAGGGGTCCATCCCATGCCTAGTGGGGATGACGGAGGCAATCAACACAGACCACCAATGACTCGAGAAGCTCACGCCCCAATGCCTCGGGGGTAGGGACATTCGCGAGGCCAAAGTGTCCTCTTGACCTCCCAAATACACCCCCACCGTGACACTCTCACGTAATAACAAGCTGAGGCTGTATACGCCCAGGGCCCCCCGATGACGCGGAAGGGGTCCACCCCACACCTAGTGGAAGAACAATGCTCAACGCTGGGGGACGACGGAGGCGGAGAATAGATTAGCCGTCGAACGCAGCTTGCATTTGCCTTTTTCTAGTTTGGATTTGCTGATGTTTATGAAATCAAACTCGGACCGTTTCCAAATGAAGCCTTTGCAAAAACACGTTTTATTTTCCAATCTTCATAGCATGCTATCTTCCTCTAAGTCGAGCATTCGCATGTCCCCACCCGCTGGTACCCCGCGAGCGGGGGTTGGGGGGCACGGTGCCGGCACCTTGCCAAGGCCTTGGCGCCCGGACCCTCGCGTGGCACTCACGGACGAGTCGACAGACTCATGCCATCTGATACTCGCTCAAGAGTTCCATTCACGGCTCGACGCACCATCCTGGAGAGGAAACAAATTTGGTCTTTTCTTACAACAGTTGTTTCTCTTGGGACAGCTTGAGCGCCTAAGGGGGCTCCTAAGGATTGCGCCTCAAAAGCCTTATAGGTCACAAGCCACTTGGGACCCTGATGCCAAGGCCTCACCCCGTGTGGAACGAACTTGATAACAGGTCACGTCTCACGACGGTAGGGAAATGAGTAGGACTGGGACCTGCCGTCGCAGAGTTTCCTGAATGCTGACTAGGGATCACCAGAAAATAGAATTCGCGAGCGCCTACTTGTAACGGCCAAGATGCGGTCCTATCCTTATTTAGGCTCGAGGGCCTCGACAGGGATATAAACGCATCATGTCGTTTCGCAAGAATGGATATAGTTACAAGTAAATGTACTACAAAGATGAGTATATGGAATTGGCTTACACTTGCCTCAAGCTACATCAAAGTCACATCAGTACAATACGTATAATTCATCATGAAGAAGAGCAGGGTCCAACGATGGACGAAAACAAAGGATAAAACAACAACGTCCATCCTTGCTATCCCACGCTGCCGGCCTAGAACCCATCCTAGAGCGATGACGAAGAAGAAGAAACTCCAAATGAACAATCAACGCGCTCACGTAAAATAACCCTTTACTTGTACCTGAAATGGTGTTGTAGTATCTGTGAGCCACATGGGACTCATCAATATCACTTCCAAAGGTATCAAGAGTAGCAAAGCTTAATGGGTGAGGTGTGGTTAAGTGGGGAGGCTGCAGCAAGCGACTAAGCATTTATTTGATGGCTAACTTACGAGTACAAGAATAAAGAGGGGTATAATCTACACATAGCGGACGTGAATTAAGAATAATCAAATTAATGATCCCGAACACCTACTTACGTCAAATATAACCCCACCGTGTCCTTGATCAGAGAGGGAACTCACGAAAGAGACAGTCCCGGTTTTGCACTCAGTTGATCAGTTTTAATTAAGTATACTTCAGGTCGTCTAGAACCGGATGTTAAACAAAGTTTCCACGTTGCCACATAACCGTGGGCACTACTTTCCGAAAGATTTAACCCTGCAGGGGTGCTCTAACTAGTCCATCATAAATTACCACAAGCTCCATAGAAAGCCTCGATCACGAAACTCGTGACTTCGTCGGAGTCCTTAGTTGAAAAACCTCAACTCTGAGATTACCCAAAGCATCACCAGAATCCCGATGCACAAGACATTCGTCAAAGGTAAAACTAATCCAGCAAGGCCGCCCGACGTGTCAACGATCCCGATATGAGCCGCGTATCTCGTTCTCAGGACACGATGGATTGTCCAAACTTCTGGTAGGCCAATCATAGAGTTGCCCGTGGTAGCCATCAGCGGTTGACAGGCTGGACCAACACTCATGCGGAGCACTGGCCCGGGGGTTGATTAAATTTCCTCGGGTTAATTACTCCCTATGTGGTTCATTAGTCATTAGGCAAATGTAGTACCAAAGTTGGGCCTTGCCAGACCAGTTTTAATCTAAGACGAATTACCGAGGGGGTCCCCATAACAACCCCGACCGTGTTAGGAGCGCTCAATGGTGGAACATAACACCGGTAGGCAAAACTAAGGCGGCAAAGGTGGAACAAAACACCAGGATAGAAAGGCCGAGCCTTCCACCTTTTACCAAGTATATAGGTGCATTGAATTAAGTAGCAATTAATAGGATGCTATAACAAGGAACCCATGTTATCACATGGAAGCAACTGCACCTGCAACTAGCAACGCTAACACATGGTTAATAAGCGGTAACATAGCCAATCAGTGGTTTTCTAGGTTGTGAACAGGTGGAAGGGTTTCATGGCAATGTTGAAGGGCTGACATTTAACAGGTGGTAGGCAACGATACATAGTGATAGAAACTATACAATTAGAATGACATTGATAGTAATGATATCTTGGAAATGGTCATATTGCCTAAGATTCCGCTTGCAAGAAGAACGACTCCATGAAGCAGACGAACCGATGTAGTCGAACAGATCCTCACTCCCGAAGCGGTCGGAACTCTATCGAGAGGAAACCACTGGAACAATAATCACAGAAGGTAACATCACAAAAGCATGACACGATGCACAACACATAGGATGCATGCCTGGGTTATTTATGCAAGGCACGACATGGCAATTCACATCACGCAAACGCTACACGTTAAGTGAAGCTCGATATGCAACGAGTTGCATATCGGCGAAACTCCACGTTTAATTGTTTCCTTCACTCCCGTTTAGAAACAAAACAATATTAAAAAAAATAACATGGAAAGTGGTGAAGCACAAATTAATCTACCTATCTAGGCATTTTAAAAGAGGCCGGAAACAACTTATAGCATCTCCGAAATGACCCCACGCCTTAAACTCTAAATCTGCCTAGATTTGTCCTCATCACATTTTATGTTTGTTAAATAGAAAAACAAAGTGGTGGTCATGATTCTACTCGTCGTTCTAGTCCATTAACATATATGGCACAACTCCAACGGAGCTACGGACAAATAGTTACGACCTAAACTGTTTACAACACATTGACATGCAAACCGATGCAAACAACGCACTAAACAGTTCTAATTATGCACGAGAGTTGGAAAATATTAATATATGCAAAATTCTAGCCAAGTTACATATATAACTCATTGCAGTCCGATGCACGGATTAGAAACTACGGGCAACCCGGCGAGAGAATTCAAAACAACGAAAAACGTCCGATGATGGGCCGGCTATAGTGCCGCTATAGCTTTAACAGTTCGGGTATCAAACGAACTCCGATTACAACGAAAATTGATCGGTGGCCTACCTATACTATATTAAGACTGCACACCAAGTTTCAACCCAATCACAGAATATTTTATAAACACTTTAAGAACAAGGTTTTGACGATGCCGCGGGCACGTGCGTGTGTGGTCTTGATCAAAACGGGCAACGACGAGAACGGAGAAAACCGGAACTAATAACGGATGCAAGTTTTGAAAACTGGCGGCAAAGGAGTGCCGATGCAATGCAGATGATGCACATGATGCGACGATGAATGCGACTACCAAATAAATCACATGACGACAAAGGAATAAAAAGGGGAATCTGCTGGAGCGTTGGTCTCGGTCTGTAACAACTCTCCTACACTAACAAGAGATCTCGCCCCGAGATCTAAGAATGAAAGGGGGGAGAGGATGAGAAGCAAGAGGAAAAAAGGTAAGATTAGTTGCTTCATTAACAAATGAGTGAAACCAACGATCCTTGAAGGTTGCGAAGAGATGAAGAATGATATGAAGAACAAGGAAGAATGCAAACAAAATTTCGGCATCACTTCAGTAGGAAAATGAGGACAAAAATTCGATAAGATGAAAGATCTTGAGAAGATTCACAACAAACTAACTAACTTGGAAAACAAGAAGATAACATGATATTGAGAGAACAAGATGAATGATTGAAGAGAGCAACATCACAACAACTCCGGAACAAGAGAAGAGAAACTAGACCATTCGGAAGAAAGAATGAATAAGAGAATGACAACTACTATCACAATTGAATTGAAGAGCCTCCAAACAAGAAGAATTGATGTAGTTGTTGGAAAACAACGAAAAAAAGAATAAGCTTGTAGTGGACTTATGGAAACCATCTCAAATAATGAGGTGACAACCAACCACTAACGGAAACAAGGATAGATTGGGAGCAACAAGATATGCTTAACTTCTTACACCAAGAGGAAACATAGAGATCTTTGATCAACAATAATCACCATAATAACAACAATCCTTAGGAAAAGATTTATGTGAAATCCAAATCAAGATAGCTTAATGAAGAAATCATGGGTTGAAAATATCTCATGATCAAAGAATGGTGGGTTTAATTATCTCATTCTTGAAACAAATTCTCTTCGAGATTCCTCCACTAACAAGAATACCATAATACCACCTCAAACGATAAAGGAGGGAGAATTGCACTTGGAAATGCAAGAGAAAGAATACTTGAGGTTCTCCAAGAAAAATCTTGAAGAACACATAGAGAATGAATGAAATCTTGAAGAACCACCAAGATGAACCTTTTGGAGAACAACAGAATGAAAGGATGATGAAAGGAATGAAGGTTGAAACGAATAAGATTCAGGCCTTGAAAAGATTTAGATGAAGCATCACGAAGACATACTTGAGAAAACTTGGAACTCCGGAAAAGAAAGATAAGAACACTTGGGAAAAGAATTGATATCATGAGCAACTCCAGAAGATGAATTGAATTCACATGATAAAGCAAGAATAAGAATTATGGTATGCTTACCCTTCATTAAGTTAAATTGATGACAAGCAACGGATTTAGCATACGAAATATTCTTCTTGAAAATATTAAAGATAGATAGATAAAGCACAAACTTGAGAAGTCTTGAAACAACCACCGGCAAGAATTGCAAATGAATGGAGATACCAAGAATGAATGGAGATATAAATGAGAATGAAGAGACCATGCTCCACCTGCGAGAAAAATTGAACAAAGCTCCAGAACAATTGAGAGACGAACGAAGAGACAACAATTGAGAAGAATTTGAGAATGAAAGCTGAAAACTAAGAACGCAGAAATCTTCTGAAATGATGGTCTTCCGAGGATCGAGAAATGAACACAACATTGAAATGCACCGGATAGACAAGGAAGGAATTCTCATGATCGATAACAATTCAAGATTATGACACAAAGATGAAATGATGAATCTTTGAAAGAAAGGGCAAGATTTGAGAGAAACACTCCTTCGAACTTGCAAGCTGGGAATGATGACGGGAAACAACACATGACTACTGAGACACTCGAGAATAATGAAGAATGAAAGGTTGAGCTAATGATGAAATAAATCAGATCAATCCTAAAGAAGGAACATGACTGATAAAAAAACTTGGCAACATTAAAAAAAATTAACATGGCAAGGGGTGAAGCACAAATTAATCTACCTATCTAGGCATTTTAAATGAGGCCGGAAAAAACTTATAGCATCTCCGAAATGACCCCACGCGTTAAATTCCAATTCTGCCCAGATTTTTCATCATCACATTTTATGTTTGTTAAACAAAAAAACAAAGTGGTTCTCATGATTCTACTCGTCGTTTTAGTCCATTTACATATATGGCACAACTCCAACGGAGCTACGGACAAATAGTTACGACCTAAACCGTTTGCACCACGTCGACACGCAAACCGATGCAAATAGCACACTAAACAGTTCTAATTATGCATGAGAGTTGAAAAATACTAATCTACGCAAAATTCTAGCCAAGTTACATATATAACTCATTGCAGTACGATGCACGGATTAGAAACTACGGGCAACCCGGCGAGAGAATTCAAAACAACGAAAAACGTCCGACGATGGGCCGGCTATAGTGCCGCTATAGGTTTAACGGTTCGGATATCAAAAAAACTCCGATTGCGACAAAAATTGATCGGCGGCCTACCTATACTATATTAAGACTGTACACCAAGTTTCAACCCAATCAGAGAATATTTTATAAACACATTAAGAACAAGGTTTTGACGATGCCGCGGGCACGTGCGTGTGTGGTCGGGATCAAAACGGGCAACGACGAGAACGGAGAAAACCGACAACTAATAACGGATGCAAGTTTTGAAAACTGGCGGTAGAGGAGTGTTGATGCAACGTAGATGATGCGTATGATGCGATGATGAATGCAACTACCAAATAAATCACACGACGACAAATGAATAAAAAGGGGAATCTTCTGGAGCGTCGGTCTCGGGTTGTTACACCTACTAGACGTCTAAGGGGGCTCCTGAGCATCGCTCCTCAAGAACCTTACCGGTCACAAAGCCACCTGTTACGCGGGTGATAGGGCCTTGTTACATGAGGGACGACCTTGACGGGTCGTGCCTCACGGCAGGGAAATGTGTGGGATTGGGACCTGTCGACGTAGAGCCGCTTGAATGTCTAAGGGGGCTCCTGAGCATAGCGCCTGAGGAGCCTTACTGGTCACAAAGCCAGTTGGCACCTTGGTGCTAGGGCTTCGCCCCATGAGGAATGACCTTGGTAACAGGTCGCGCCCCACGGCGGCAGGGAAACGTGTGGGACTGGGACCTGCTGACATAGAGCATCGAGCCACTTCACGTGCAGCAAGGCGAAACCAACCTATCAACAAGCCCCTCGAGCAACACAGTCATGCATCACAACAAAGAAGTTCGCTGCAAGCGTACCAAGCTAAGTATCAAAAGAAACAGAGAAGCAACGGTACTAACAAAAGGGACGACCGCCCAAATCCATTACATGCCCGAAGGGCCTATCCTGGTTTTCATGGACTCACGACCAAAAGCGAAGAGGAGGCACCTAGCGATGGGGATCCCAGAGGAGGACTGCCGCCACAGACGTCGGTCAACCGCCACACGACACTCATTCCGTGTCCTCATCCTCCTTCACAAGCACTGCAGGAGCAGACGGGCGTCGCCCTCCTCGGGGGCTCATCCCCGAGGTCCGGGCACGGCGTCGAGGCGACTCATCGTAGCTGTTGTCCCTCGGGCTCCTTCCGGAGGGGGTGTCACTGCTACTGGAGGTGCAACGCCCACATCTGGAGACGGGCTCATCCGCGGGATCACCGCGGCCGGCGTCCTCTGGGCAGTAACCCCGGCGCTCGCCCTCGCCCCCAAAGATCTTGACGAAGAACGTTGCCTCCCCGTCCTACTTGAAGTGGAGGTAGCGCCTCCCCTTTAGGTCCCGAGCGCGAGCGAATGCCTGCCACCTGCGGTTTAGGTACACAAAGCCACGGGGGGTGACCTCGACTTCCACCGAGGACGCCCCGCCGCAGCAGCCGTCGGCCTGCAACCAGAGGCCCCGGGGCCCACCGGACGGCAGTACCTTCGCGAACAAGTTCGGAAGCTGGAACCAAGCAGCTTCCGGCCTCTCTACTCACGTCCTGAACTACATCGCCGAGATAGCCGCTGTGGGCGCTCAGGTCAATCGACGCTCTGCCGTCACCATCGATGGTGATTCCTGGGCGGGCAGAACCACGGCCGCGGCTGCCAGAGGCCACTGTCAGCACCGTCGTGTACTTCCGAGGGTGGCCTCAGCCCCTCTTGATAGGAGGGGCAGCGAGACCT
Organism: Hordeum vulgare subsp. vulgare; assembly: GCF_904849725.1. Classification (NCBI taxonomy): domain Eukaryota; kingdom Viridiplantae; phylum Streptophyta; class Magnoliopsida; order Poales; family Poaceae; genus Hordeum; species Hordeum vulgare. The sequence continues at coordinate 342,399,976 of NC_058519.1, forward strand.
TCACCGGAATCCTTCCCGTTCTCGGTGGCAGAGTATCTCCTCATCGGCGCCATGCTGAGGGATGGAGGGCTCAAGGTGGAAGACGAAAAAGACGGAGGCAGTGTGAGCCTTATCGCCCTCGCGGGGTTAAATAGGTCGCCGAGAGCGGGCTGGTGTCGTCTCGTGTTCCCGGGCCCACACAGTACGTGAGGGGGCACACCCATGTGGTGTGTGCACATGCATCTCCTCCAAGGAGCAATGATAGCTAGCGCAGCATCCAGGAATCGCATCAGTTTGACCAGGCGCATCTCCGGGTGCCTCGGGAACTCAGGTCGTTGCCCCTTTGCAGCATAGCGCGTGTGGAGCCTGGTCCACAGACATTTGGGGCCCACGACGCTTCAGGCTGCCCCCAGGGCTTGACCTGGAAGCCAGCCCGGGCGCGCCTTCGGCCCGGGGGCTTCTGTCGGCATTCTGGGAATGGGGGTACCCAGACCTGCTTGTCTTCGACCCAGGTCTAGCCCACTTCATCAACTAAACGCCCGTAGGCTCAGCGTCACTCAAGTCAAGGTCCTCGTGAGGGGCCAAGCCTCGTGAGGAGGGACGGCATAAAGGCCCGTAGGGGGGCTCCTAAGGATCCCTCTCGAGCGGCGGATATTCCGAGGCCAGGCCCGGCCTCCAGAGTCAAGGATGACACATAGGAAGGACAAGCGAACCGCAGATTGCAAAGCAGTGTAGTTTCCCCTTTGGTGCAAAGGGGGCAAGGACGTACGCCGGACTCGAAAGCATCTTCCAAAGGTTTCCACTTCGGTGTAACCAAGCCACCGCCGCCCGCCAGCAGGGTAGACGTCACCCCTGCAGTGGGGACAACCACTTTGCAGGGGAAGACCACCTTTGGGCAGGGGAGCATGTTCCCCTGTCCCCCTTCAAAAATTTCCATTGTGGGATCACTTCCTTCCGAAACGATAAGGGAACAGGGTCGGGTCCGCCACCATAAATAGATGATAGACTGCTTCGTAGAGGGGGATCGAACCCGAACCATTCACTCACCCACCATCGCACCACTAAGGCCACCTAGCCTCAGGAGGCCGAAGAACACTGTACTAGTTCATTCCTCAACCTCCACGAGAGGCAATCCGCCAAAGCAGGAGTATGGTTTTACGCTCCCAGCGGCCCGAACCTGGGTATACTACCGTGTCCTGGGTCTTCCTTACCATGGAGTGAGTTCTCTGCTTTGCCCATCAAGTAGCGAGCCTAGGGATCGAATCTGCTATGTGGTCTCTGCACGCACCCCTCAATTTGAATCCTTAGGGTTTTGCGGAGCCCGAAATCCGACACACGCATCGACCCAGGAGGCGCGGGCCGATGATTGGAGGCAGGAACTCGGGGCGTACCTGCTTCACGACAAATTGCCGGAGAGGGAGGAAGACGTGGAGCGTGTAGCACGACAAGCCTTGACCTACTGCTTACGGGACGGTGACTTGTATCGCAGGCACGCGTACGACATCGCGCTGCGGTGCATTTCCAGGCAGTAGGGGCACGAACTAGTGGCTGACATCCACGGAGGGGACTGCGAGCATCACTTCTCTTCGCACACGCTCGTAGGTAAGGCATTCAGGTCAGGTTTCTACTGACCTACAACATTGGACGATGCCACCGAGCTGGTCCGGTCTTGCGAGGCGTGCCAATTGCACGCCAAGAAGATCCACCAGCCCGCGCAGGGCCTCCAGACCATTCCGCTTTCCTAGACATTCGCGGTGTCGGGGCTGGACATACTGGGGACCTTCCCGTCAGCGGCGGCCGGCTTCCACTATGTCTACGTCACCGTCGACAAATTCACCAAGTGGGCGAAGGTGGAGCCCGTGCGCACCATCCCTATCGGGTCGGCCGTCAAATTAATCAAGGGCCTCGTGAGCCGCTTCGGCGTCCCCAACCGCATCATCACCGACAATGGCTTGCAGTTCACCCGTAAGCTCTTCAAGATTTACTATGAAAACCTAGGCACGCAGGTATGGTACGCATCTGTGGTCCACTCATGGAGCAATGGCCAGGCAGAGCGCGCCAACGCAGAGGTCCTCCGAGGCCTCAAGGTAAGGAGCTTCAAGAAGAAGCTCGAAACTTGCGGCTGGGATTGTGTCGACGAGCTCCCATCGGTGATGTGGTCCATCCGCACCACCATAACTAAGCCCACCGACGAAATGCCGTTCTTCCTCATTTACGGAGTCGAGGCGTTCCTTCCCCATTAGATCAAGCACTGGTCCCCGCGGGTCATGTCGTTCGATGTGGAGCGTCAGGAAGCAGCGCGGGGGTTGGACCACGTGCTTGGAGAGGAGGCGAGCCGCCGGGCCCCACTCCGATCCACGAGATACCAGCAGGTCTTACGGTGCTATCACTATCGCAAAAACCGCTCCAGGACCCTTGAAGTCGGCGTCCTCGTCGTGAGGCGGGTTCAATCCAAGGAGGGCCTGCATAAGCTCTCGCCCATGTGGTAGGGCCCGTTCAAGGTTGTCCATGTCTGCAGGCCTGGTGCCATGCGCCTCGAGACTCAAGACGGAGTTCCCATGCAGAACGCCTCGAACATCCAACATCTCCGGAAGTTCTACCCGTAACGCCTGTGCACCACCTCTCCATCGTCCTTCAGTTCTTCCGGAACCTACTTCATCCCGTGACACTCTCACGTAATAACAGGCTGCAGCTATATACGCCCGGGCCCCCACAAGGACGCGGAGGGCTCCCTCCCACACCTAGTGGAAGCCCTACGCTCTGCGCTGGGAAGAAGACGGAGGCAATCAACTCAGTCCGCCAGTGACTATGCCCGCAGCTGGCAAGGAAATCCACATAGTCCACCAACGACTATGGCCAACCCAAAAGGAATCAGGCGCCTATTCCTCGGGGGTAGGGACACTCGTGAGGCCAAAGCGTCCTCGTGACCTCCCAGATACACCCCCACCATGACGCTGTCACGTAATAATGAGTTGCGACTGTATATGCCCGGGGCCCCCCCGAGGACCCGGAGGGGTCCCTCCCACGCCTAGTGGAAGCCCTGTGCTCCGCGCTAGGGGGATACGGAGGCGGAGAATAGATTAGGCGCCGGATGCAGATTTCATCTGCTTTTCTCTAGCTTGGATTTGCTGATATTTACGAAATCAAACTCGGGACTTTTCCAAATAAAGTCTTTTTGAAAACTTGTTTTCTTGGCCGTTCTTTGTATCACACTCTCTTCCTCTGAGTCGAGCATTCGCCTGACCCGCAACTCCTACCCCGCGAGCGGGGGCTCGGTACACGGTGTCGACACCTCGCCAAGGCCTTGGCGCCCGGACCCTCGCGTGGCACTCAAGGACGGGTCGGGAGACTCATGCCATTTGATACTCGCTCAAGAGTCCCATTTATGGCTCGGCGCGCCATCCTGCAGAGGGAAAAATTTGGTCTTTCCTTACAACAATTATTTCTCTTGGGATAGCTTGAGCGTTTAAGGGGGCTCCTGAGTATCGCGCCTCAGGCGCCTCACCATTCACAAAGCCACTTGGCCACCCTGGTGCCGTCTAGGCATATTCGGTCGGCATTAGGTGTGTCAGGGCCTTGCCTCGTGAGGAACTACCTTGGTAACGGGTCGCGCCTCACAATGGTAGGGAAATGTGCGGGACCGGGACGTGCGACGCAGAGCTTCCGGAATGCAGACTAGGGATGTACAGAAACCAGACCCTTCAAAAGCAAAAAAGCAGAATCACTGAGGGCCTCTTGGACGTCTAAGGGGGCTCCTGAGCATCGCGCCTCAAGAGCCTTACCGGTCACAAAGCCACTTGGCCACCCTGGTGCCGTCCAGGCACATTCGGTCGGTATCAGGGGTGTCAGGGACTTGCACCGTGAGGAACGACCTTGGAAACGGGTCGCGCCTCACGACGGCATGGAAATGTGCAGGACTAGGACCTGTCGACGTAGAGCCGCTTGAGTGTCTAAGGGGGCTCCTGAGCATCGCGCCTTAGGAGCCTTACCAGTCGCAAAGCCACTTGGCCACCCTGGTGCCGTCCAAGCACATTCGGTCAGTATCAGGGGAGTCATGGCCTTGCCCCGTGCGGAACGACCTTGGTAATGGGTCACACCTCACGACGGGAGGGAAATGTGCGAGACTGGGGCCTGTTGACATAGAGCATAGACCCACTTCACCCGCAACGAGGAGAATCCAACCGACCAACAAGCCCCTTGAGCGCCATTACCATGCCTCACAACCACAAAGGTTCACTGGAGGCACACCGATCTAAGTATCCAAACCGACCAAATACAACAGTACTAACAAAAGGGGCGGTCTCCCAAATCCATTACATGCCCGAAGGGCTCTTCCTTGTTTTCATGGACGCAGGGTCAGAAGTAAGGAGAAGACAGATAGCGAGGGAGGTCCCAAGGGGGCTGCCGCCGCAGGCATCCGGCACCTCGCACCGTCATTGAGTTCGTGCCCTCCTCCTCCTTCACGGGCGCCATAGGAGCAGACGAGCGGCACAACGCTTGGGGGCCTCGACCCATTATACAGGCGCGACAACGAGGCGGCTTGTTATAGCTGATTTCCCTGCTGTCGCTCGGGTTCCCCCCGAGGGGGTATCGCTGCTGCGAGATGCGAGACACCCACCGCCGGAGGCGGGCTCATCTACAAGATCGCCACGGTCGCCATCCTCCGGGAAGAAACCTATACGCACGCCCTCGTCCCCGAAGATCGTCGCCTCCCCGTTATACTTGAAGTGGAGGTAGCGCCTCCCCTTTAGGCCTCGAGATCGGGCGAACGTCTGCCACCAGCGGTGTAGGTACACATAGCCGTGGGGGTGACCTCGACTATCACCCAGGAGGCCCCACCACAGAAGCCATTGGCCTGCAACCAGAGGCCTAGGAGCCCGCCGGTTGGCAGCACCGTCGCGAAGAAGTTCGGGAGCTGGAACCATGCGATTTCCGGTCTATCCACCCACATCACGGACTCCGTCGCCGTGTCAGCTGAATGAAGCCGCGGACGTGGCAGCCGGGTGGCCACCACCGACCTCCCACCTGAGCACCTGGATGCTTGCACCAATCGACGCCCCACCGACGCCGGTGGTGATTCCGGGGAGGGCGGAACCACGGTCGCGCCCGCCGGAGACCTCTATCGACACCGTCGCGTCCTTTCGAGTGTGGACACGGCCCCTCTTAGGAGGCAGGGTGGCGAAACCTTCCCCGGAGGCCTTCCCCTTGTCGGCAGCGAAATACTTCCTCACCTATGCCATGCTGAAGGGGTGGAGAGCTTGAGGTGGAAGATGAAGAAGATGGAGGCGATCTGGGCCTTATCGCCCTCGCCAGGTCAAATATTTGGGTGAGGGCAGATTGGCATCTCTCCACGTTCCTGGCCCACGCGGTTCATGAGGAAGCGCACTCGCGTGGCGTGCGTAGAGGTGACGTCCCCAGGGAGCGATGATCGTTGACACAGCGCCCGGTCGTCGCGTCAGTTTGACCAAGCGCGTCTCCCAGCGCCTCGGGAACTAGGAGAGTTGCCACTTGGCTGCGGGGCACAGGTGAAGCCTGGTCCGCAGGCTTTTAGGGCCCGCGACGCTTCAGACCGCCCTCAAGGCTTCCCCAAGAAGCCATCCCAGGCGCGCCTTGGGTCCGGGGGCTACTATCGGCATTCTTGGAATGGGGGTACCCAGACCTGCGTGCGTGTGGCCCAGGTTTGGCCCACTTCATCCACCAAAACCCAACAGGTCGCCACGAGTCAAGGCAAGGCCCTTGCGAGGCGCCAAGCCTCGCGAGGAGGAGCAGCATCAAGACCCGTAGGGGGCCTCCTCAGGACCCCTACGGAGCGGCGGATATTCCAAGGAGAGACCCGGCCTTAGGATTCAAGGATGACGTGGGGGAAGGACAGGCGTGCAGCAGACAGCAGGATGGTGCAGTTCCCCCTTTGGTACAAAGGGGGCGAGGGCGCATGCAGGTCTCCAAGGCATCTCCCAAAGGTTTCCATTATGGTGCAAAAAGTCCACCACCGCCCGCCAGCAGGACACACGTCATCCCTGGACCCTTCCCTGCTGCGTTGATAGCCACTTAGCACGCGAAGACTACTTTTTGACAGGGGAAGCATGTTCCCGTGTCCCCCTTTAAAATTGTCCATTGTGGGATCCCTTTCCGCCAGACGATAAGGGAAGAAGACCGGGGCCGCCACTATATATAGAGAGTAGGTTACTTCATAGGGTTGATTCATTCATTCACCCACTGGCTCCACACAAAGGCCACCCAGCCTCCGGAGGCCCTCGAACACTTTACTATTTCATCCCCCAACCTCCACGAGAGGCAATCCACGAAAGAAGGAGTAGGGTATTACGCTTCTCAGCGGCCCGAACCTGGGTAAACTGTCGTGTTCTGTGGCTTCCTCACCATCGAGTGAGTTCTCTGCCTTCCCGAGCGAGTAGCGAGTTAGGCGAACCAAAGTTGCGAAGTGGCCTCCACATGCGCCCCCAAGTTCGAATCATTAGGGGTTTTGTGGAGCCTGAAATCCGACAAGTTCACTTCAAGGTTCAGGAAGAAGTTTCTATAAGTCATGGGAACAAAGCTATCCTTCAGCACTCCTTTCCTCCCTAAGATAAGCAGACAGACGGAACAGGTAAACCAGATACTCAAACGCATGCTTCGTGCTTGTGTTTTGCCATATGGAGATAAATGGGAAGATTGCTTGCCCTTTGCCGAGTCCTCCTACACCAACAGCTATCAAGTCGTCACATGGCACCATTTGAGGTGTTGTATGGACGCAAGTATCGCACTCCCCACAATTGGTCAAAAATCAGAGAAGGACAAGTATTCGGACCAGACAAGGACATCGATCATCAAGCCATTGACCATCGATCATCAAGCCATCGACCTTTAGCCATACCTCACTTATTGTGAGAGACCCCTTCGCATCTTGGATGAAACGGATCGTTGCACCTGAAGCCGCACCATCAAGTACTTCAGGGTCCAATGGAGCAACCATACGGAAGCATAAGCAATGTGGGAGCATGAACACTACCTTAGATCCGAGTTCCCTTATCGTTTTAACGGTTACCGTAGGAATCTTCGGGACGAGATTCTTGTAAGGGGGTAGGTCTGTCACACCCTATGTTTGAACCACTTTGCCACATCATTACTTTTATAAAATTTGGAACCATTTAAAATTTGGTGTGCATGTGATGATTGAATTGGTTTCTATATGCTTATTTGCCTATTTGAGATTCTATTCGCAAAAAATCCCCTTCACTCAAAATTCATCTTATTGCTCCAAGACCACCCCAATGACCATACCATGTGTAAAGGCCCTAAAACTATTTTTACTAAATATGATTTTGACCAAAATAATTTTCTTTAATTTTAAGCTTTCAAAACCCCTTGAATTGAGGATTGTAATACAAGTCCTCAAATTAGGGTAGATGGTTTGCCCGATTTCTCTTGGATCATATTATGAAAAACACTTCCGAGAGACACAAATTTATTATTTTAAAAGTTATTTTCCTATTTTACTTAAATACCATTTTCTAAGGCCAGAAATGGTCTTTTGTGAATAAAAAATATTTTCAAAAAAATATTTACGACAATTTAGGGAAGATGAGTGGACATATATTTTTCATAAATAAGAGTTTCAACACATGGTCACGTTCAAAATATTGGACAAAACCCCTCAACACCCACTCTGCCTATTTAAAGCTTTTGAAATATTACCATAGGAAATATTCTCAAATAATTCTAGGAGAATTATAGCATGTCACACATGATATATATGATGACGTTGCCAAGTTTCATGTCAATCCAAGTTGATTTGGTCAACTAAAATATTTTGAAACCCCTTCTATCCAAATCAAAATTTGAGCAACTGTACATCGCGAAGTTTCTCCAATTTCTCTCAAACTTTGCAGCATTGATCTTGTACCAAAATAATGATTCTACATTAAGTTGTGCCTTTGGGGGAATATATTTTCTTTGATAGATCTACAAAAATCTGATTCTGTTGATTTCTAGCGTTTTCTATGTTTCCACTATCAACTTTGCTCAAATGAGCTCAAACCCTTTGAGCTCCCTTATTTTTAACCAACATTTGATCCTGTTAAATCTCATAGTAACTGAGAAAAGTTATCTTGCACAAAACTCCATCATATACCTTATGGCAGAATTTAAAAACTACTGTGAGGCCCCATGGCTCGATAGCCATTGGAGATGGGATAATACGTTGTCCACTCACTCTCCCGGAGATCAAGGCGCGCCAGTCGAGCAGCTGCCGTCAGATAATGCGTCGTCCACGGCCAGTCGATCTTGCCATCGAGGTTAGTTGTACGGACTAAGAACACTTTCTTCCATTTCATTATGTGTGTCACCATAGATCATTACTCTTCTCCTCTTTCATATTATCCTTGCCTTAATTTCCCCAACAATGACATAATTAACTGATTTATTTCCAAAAAGACATAGTTAGCTAATTTAGCTCCAAGAAGAGGAGAAGAAATAGGAAAAATGAAAAGAAAAAAGAAGAACAAGAAGAGAAGAAGTAGGAGGAGGAGGAGGAGGAGAAGGAGGAGAAAGGCAAGGACCCTCTAGTCCTTCTCCTCCTTCTCCTCCTTCTTCTTTATTTCTTCTTCTTCTCCTCCTCCTCCTCTTTCTTCTCCTCTTTCATATTATCCTTGCCTTAATTTCCCCAACAATGACATAATTAGCCCATTTAGCTCCAAAATGCCATAATAAGCTCAAAATGGCATAAGAACCTTGGTTAGCTCATTAATATTATATACTTAGCTTGTTTTCCTCTAAAATAAGATAATTAGCCCATTTAGGTCCAAAAAGACATAGTTACCTAATTTAGCTCCAAGAAGAGGAGAAGAAATAGGAAAAATGAAAAGAAACAAGAAGAAGAAGAGAAGAAGGAGAAGGAGGAGGAGGAGGAGAAGGAGGAGAAGGCCAAGGACCTTCTAGTCCTTCTCCTCCTCCTCCGCCTTCTCCTCCTTCTTCTTTATTTCTTCTTCATCTTCTCCTCCTCCTCTTTCTTCTCCTATTTCATATTCTCCTTGCCTTAGTTTCCCCAAAAATGACATAATTAGCCCATTTAGCTCCAAAATGCCATAATAACCTCAAAATGGCATAAGAACCTTGGTTAGCTCATTAATATTATATACTTAGCTTGCTTTCCTCTAAAATGGGATAATTAGCCCATTTAGCTCCAAAAAGACATAGTTACATAGTTTAGCTCCAAGAAGAGGAGAAGAGGAGAAATGAAAAGGAAGAACAAAAAGAAGAAGAGAAAGAGAAGAGAAGGAGAAGGAGAAAAAGGAGGAGGAGAAGAAGGAGAAGGAGGAGGAGGAGGAGAAGGAGGAGGAGAAGGCCAAGCACCTTCCAGTCCTTCTCCTCCTCCTCCTCCTCCTCCTTCTTCTCTACTTCTTATTCTTCTCCTCCTCCTCCTCTTTCTTCTCCTCTTTCATATTCTCCTTGCCTTAATTTCCCCAACAATGACATAATTAGACTATTTACCTCCAAAATGCCATAATAAGCTTAAAATGGCATAAGAAGCTTGGTTATCTCATTAATATTATATACTTAGCTTGTTTTCCTCTAAAATGAGATAATTAGCCCATTTAGCTCCAAAAATACATAGTTAGCTAATTTAGCTCCAAGAAGAGGAGAAGAGGAGAAGAAATAGGACAAATGAAAAGAAAGAAGAAGAAGAAGAAGAAGAAGAAGAGAAGAAGGAGGAGGAGGAGGAGGAGAAGGAGGAGAAGGCCAAGGACCTTCTAGTCCTTCTCCTCCTTCTTCTTTAGTTCTTATTCTTCTCCTCCTCCACCTCTTTATTCTCCTATTTCATATTCTCCTTGCCTTAATTTCCCCAACAATGACGTAATTAGCCCATTTAGCTCCAAAATGCCATATTAACCTCAAAATGGCATAATAACCTTGGTTAGCTCATTAATGTTATATACTTAGCTTGTTTTCCTCTAAAATGGGATAATGAGCCCATTTAGCTGCAAAAAGACATAGTTAGCTAATTTAGCTCCAAGAAGAGGAGAAGAGGAGAAGAAATAGGAAAAATGAAAAGAAAGAAGAAGAAGAAGAAGAGAGGGAGGAGGAGGAGGAGGAGGAGGAGGAGAAGGAGGAGAAGGCCAAGGACCTTCAAGTCCTTCTCCTCCTCCTCCTCCTCATCCTTCTCCCCCTTCTTATTTATTTATTCTTCCTCTCCTCCTCCTCCTCTTTCTTCTCCTCTTTCATATTCTCCTTGCCTTAATTTCCCCAGCAATGATATAATTAGCCAATTTAGCTCCTAAAAGACATTATAAGCTCAAAATGGCATAAGAACCTTGGTTAGCTCATTAATATTATATACTTAGCTTGTTTTCCCCTATAATGACATAATTAGCCCACTTAGCTCCAAAAAGACATAGTTAGCTAATTTAGCTCCAAGAAGAGGAGAAGAGGAGAAATGAAAAGAAGGAAGAAGAAGAAGAAGAAGAGAAGAAGAGAAGGAGAAGGAGAAGGAGAAGAAGGAGGAGGAGAAGAAGAGAAGAAGAAGGAGAAGGAGGAGAAGAAGGAGAAGGAGCCCTCCTTCTTATCCTTCTTCTTCTCTTCCTTCTTCTCCTTCTCCTTCTCTTCTTTTTTATTCTTCTCCTCCTCCTTCTCCTTCTCCTTCCCCTTCCCCTCCTCCTCCTCCTCCTCCTCCTTCTTGTTTTTCTTCTCCTTGTTCTCTTCTTCCTTTTTCTCTTTATTCTTCAATTTAGCTTATTTGTCATATATATGTTGTTGTTCTTCTTCTTCTGACTTTCTTATTCCCATTTTGCAGATTGGATGTACTACATGCATGGAAGCTGGCATTGGAGTGCTTTAATTTCTGTTTTTATTTGAGTTGATGAACAATGTGGAACTATATGTATATGTATATATGGATGAACAATATATGTGCAACTATATGTATGTATATATGGATGAAACTTTGTATGTGTTGGTTCTTTTGATATATGGGATGTATGTTGATGAAAAAATGGCATTGATGAGCTTTATATGTATATCATATATGTGTTGTGACCTATTTATCATATATGTGCTATGAATTATATGTATATGTGCTGTGAAATAGAAAAAATAAACAAAAATGTGACAATATAGGCTCTTTGTCGTCTGCCAGCTGATGGCAAAGGCCTTTGCCGTCAGCTGGCCGACGGCAAAGGTGCCACGTGGCGCCCAACTGTGCAACGTGGGCAGTAGCAGCTGGCCATATAGTATCTTTGTCGTCTGCTTCCAGGGGGGCAGACGTCAAAGAAGAGGGCATAGAGGAGGGGGGAGGTGTAGGCAAACGACAAAGAGTGGAGGGGGGGAGGAGGAGGAGGCAGAGGGCAAAGAAGAGGGGGAGGCAGAGGGCAAAGAAGACGGGGAGGCAGACGGCAAAGAAGAGGGGGAGGGAGACGGCAAAGACGAGGGGGAGGCAGATGAGAAAGAAGAGGGGAGGCAGACGGCAAAGCCTCCGTTAGCCCTAACGGAGGCAACGCCTGTCGGCTGCGGTCTCGATCACTTGGCCGACTACTCCTATGAAAATTTGACGGCAAAGCTCTTTGCCGTCTCCTTTGGGGAGACAGATGGCAAACAAGCTACGATGCCGTCGTAGGCTGACGCAAAAAATTTGCCGGCCGTGAGATTCTTTGGCGTCTGTGATATTCTCTTTGCCGTCCGGGATTTACTATTTGCCGTTTGTGATGGCAGATAGCAAAGAAGCTCATTCCTGTAGTTACCAGTCAAATATGTCTTTAGCTCACGACATGCATTCAGGAGGCTAATGGGAAGTTTCGTTGCATATGGAGCATGGTAGGCGGGGTTGTTTATGTGATTAAGTTTGCAACTGGAAACTACGGGCTAGCAAAAGTGGTTCTCAGTGGGGTGGTTTTGCGATGAAACCATGTCTACTAGTCTTTGACATGAAAGGACTACAAGACTACCAATTTTCAGCCCATGGGAATGAGTTTAGCTACTAGTTGTAGTTCAAGGCTACAATTCTACCAGAAATCATCTTTTAGAAGTGCTGCTCATTTTTCCTACATGAGCATGCCATATCTTGGTTTGAAATGATGCCTTGGGATGCTAGGGGCTCTCTAGAAAGAGGTGGGGGCATTACCTTAAGCAAAGGTGGGGCTAGAGGGGTAAAAATGGTGCTGCCAAGGTAAAAATAAAAGGTAGCTACATGGGATCACCCTCCAATAATTGTCTAGTGGCCATGGCAAGGTTACTGGAGGTAAAAGGTAACTGGAGAGTGTTGTGGTAAAAGTGTAAGATCAAGGAGTTAAGTGGAAGGGGCCAAAGTAGCCACTTTTGTGAGTGCACACAAGGTGTTTGATGGGTGTTAGGGCTACCAGATGGACTTCAATTAATATGAAACTTAACATGATCACATAATAGACAAAAATAAGCTTGGACACCAAATTTGGGATTTGGTGGATAAGGTTTCCAATATGGACTTGGAAAACCCATGAAATGGGCAAAAATGGTCGTCTACTTACAAAACTATTCAAATCAATTCCCACAAATGCAATATTTGGTGTGGGGCATTATTTGATCATTAAAGCCTGCCCAAAAAGTTTGGGATCAATTGTAGAAACTTCATAATGTAAAGTTTCCCAATGTCAGAAATCAACAAAGAGGGGTTTGAGGGGCTTGTCACAAGTTCTTCTATTCTCCTTGATGCACCACTTGGTGTGGATGCATTATTGAAGTATCAGAACATGTCTACCAAATTTGAGCACAATTGTAGACATTTGACAATGTAGAGTTTCTCAAATTTGGATCTGGATAGATAGGGTTTTAGAATAATTAAGTGGATCATACAAACTTGGATTGAGATGAGACTTGGCAAGATCATCATATATATCATATTTGAATATATTGATAATATGTTTTATATAAATATTCCAAAAGCTTGAAATAGGCAGGAAGGGTTTTGAAGGGTTTTGCCCAATATTTTGAACATGACCATGTGTTGAAACTCTTATATATGGAATATATATGTCCACTGAGTTTCTCTAAATTTTCGAAAATGTTTTGAAAGCAATAAAAGTAACTTTCCTTCATAAGGGACCATTTCTGGCCTCAGAGAAAGATATTTAAATGAAATATAAAGATAGCTTTTAAAATAATAATATTGTGGATTTGGGAAGCCATTTTCATAATGTGATTTAAATAAAATGTTTGGTGCAAATAACCTCCCTAACTTGAGGACTTGTAGTTCAAATCCCAACTAAGGGGTTTTTGAAAGCTTAAATCAAGGAAATGCTTTTTGGTCAAAATAGTATTTGGTAAAAGTAGTTTATGGTCCTATTCACATGGCTTGATCATTATGCAAGAGTTTTGGGTTAATGAGGCCAGTCTATACAGTAGAAGGAACGTTCATTCAAGTATAGGCAACATGCAAGCAAGCAACAATCACATCAAGCATCACAAGTATTCACAAAAACTTATTTCGTCCTATTTTCTGAAATAAATTAATTTAGTGAGGACAGTTAAACACAGGGTGTTACAAAAGTATTGGGATTGAATAATAATGATATAAGTATTGAATAATATTGAATTAAATAGAAGTGCAAAAGTAGTGGAAAAGTAATAAGAAAAATAATAATATAGAGATTTTTCAATCGGGGTTAAATATTCATGTTGATCCCGTGGATTTAAATGTGTAGTTATTTCTTCGTTGTGAGGGTTTGGTGTTCGACGACCTCCCCGTGATTTTCACGAGTTCCCTACGTTAGTGGGAGGGCACAAATGACATCTCCTCCTCCCCCCTTCATTTGCGTTGTTCCAATCTTCGTGCCGATGATACTTGCTAGATATAGGTATATTCAATCATCAATATGCGTGACGAGTATGCATCTCCCGTTTGAAAGAGCGGCACCTACAAATATGCATGTCTTTGCATATTTATAACTGCTATCCTTTCGAATTGTCCGTGTTATCCATGAATAGCCCGAGTATGTGTAGATTGGGTTCGTTTCCCCATGCTCTGCTCCGGATCCTATGAAGAATGTTGTCAGCACCTACCTGTTGTTCTCCGAGTACACATCCTCTCTGTTTAATGTCGAGACGTGTATCAAGAAAAGAGCGGGGAGGTGTTGCCGAAATTCTGTATCGGATCCAGAGCACAACATGGGAAAACGAACCCAATATACATATACTCGGGTGGAAATAGGACCTATGTTTACCTATTAGCTTGTAGGTTGCATGGACGTAATAAAATTCAAAAAATTGATTAACTGATGAATATATGTGCTTCGTTATATATATATATATATATATATATATATATATATATTTCTTGTGTCTTTCGTAGCTAAGAAAGATGAGTGATCATGCATGGATGTACACATGTCACACTAGTCAGAAAGAGATGAACAATGAATGGCTAACAAAACCTAGGGTTTTTTGAAAGCCACATTTGAAAATGGACAGATAAAAACTTGGTGCCCGTGTCATGGGTGTGACAACTTTAAACATATGATAGAGGATGAAATGAGTAAACACCTGTAGAATAGGGGTTTTATGTCTGATTATAAAGTGTGGACATTTCATGGTGAGTCTTCCCAAAGTACTAGAGCTCAGGTGGTTCGTCATCACAACGACGAGCATGGTGCCAGGATCGAAGACATGGTTCAAAACTTTGATGATGGTCGAGATTCAGACAATGAGATGGAGGAATCTACAAGTCCTTCTATGAAATGTTGGAGTCTTCAAAATGTCCTCTCCACGAGCACACTGAGATTTGTGAGCTCGATGTCATCACACAAGTAATGGCTCTAAATTCTCAATTCAACTTGGGCAGAGAATGCTACGACGCGATTATGACACTATCTGGACGCTTTCTGCCCAAATGCCGTGTCATGTCTGGAAACCTCTACCATTTTAACAAAATACTCAGTTTACTTAGGATGTCCTATGAGAAGATAGATGCATGTGAGAAAGGATGTGCCTTATTTAGGTTTGAGTATGCTGGGTTGAACTATTGTCCCGTTTTCAATTCTAGGTATGTTGTGGTAGACAATGATATGGGTGAGAAGAAGCGGACCAAAATCCCCGTTAATGTTCTTTGGTATATGACAATAATACAAAGACTTCAACATCTTTTCATGGTCGAAGAGATGGTCGGACACATGACATGGCAAAAATTGGCAAAAGAACTGAACTAGATGCGGATGGGAATAAGATGTTGGTACACACATCGGATGCTTTTATGTGGAAGCACTTTGATGCATTACATCCAGATAAAGCGGCATATCCAAGGCATCCTCGAGTCTACGTCACCAGGATGGATTTAATCCCTTTGGTATGATGGCAACCAAATACAATAGTTGGCATGTTTTGTCATTCCACTCAATCTCCCCCCGGACAGATTATGCCAAGAAAGAACATATTCCTGACGTTGATAATTCCAGGTCCCAACTATTCGGGGAAGAATATGAATGTGTACATGCAGCCTCTTAAGGATGAATTATGAGAAGCTTGGGATAATGGGTTCAAACATACGACGCCGCAGGAAAATAAAACATCAAAATGCATGTATGGTACTCGATGCATGACTTGCAGGCGTATGTGCTATTCACTGGCTGGTGTGTGCATGGAAGGTTCCCTTGCCCCACATGCAAGGCAGCTTTTCAGCTTCATTGGATGCAGGCGGATCAGAAGTATTCTTGCTTCAACTTGCATAGACAGTTCCTGGATCCTCGCCATGAGTTCAAAAAAGACAAGAAGAACTTCATCAAAGGTACAGTTGTCAAAAACTCGGCACCACTTGCGTTGACAAGCCAATAAATCCTGGATGAGTTAAACACTCTCAAGCCTGATTACGAACGTCTAGGGTATTTCAATGGGTATTTTAAGAGCGTCTTGCGTTGACTGAAAGTGCGTTATATCGACTAGAGGGGGTGAATAGGCGATTTTTATGAATTTGTATTTGAGGAATTTGCTGGTGAGAAAATTGTTGTGTCACAAACATCTTGGAGCGTAATAAGTACTCACGTGTAAGCGCAACACAGCAAAAGCATAGTCATCATGATCAAATGAAGCAGGAACTTAGCACGAGTAGCGTGATCAGGATATGCAGGTGAAGAACAATTGAAGTGAAGAACTTAAGATGAGGAAATTATGGCAGTCTTTAGTCAAATTCTTCAAAAAGTAATCATCAAATTCATCAACACACAAATGAGGAAATAGAACCAAGTGAAGTTAAGACAATGCTTTGACGACCCAGTTCCAACTGTTGTGACAGTCATACGTGTGCTTTGGAGCGGCTTGGTATTTAAACCAAAGGACACACAGTCCTAGGACACTCAGTCCTTATCGTATTCTCCTGGAATTAAGGACACATAGTCCTCGCTGAACACTCATGGTAAGTCTTCACGGTAGACTTCCAAACCCTCACAGACTTGGTCACACGGCAACCCAAAATTTACTACTGGATGCTCTAGACCAGTGACGCCTTACTGTCTGGAAGATGCATAGTCTTCAAAGGTAACAAGCATTGATTCCACATCGGAACAATCTCTTCAGTGATGCTGAATCACTTTTGTTTTTGGATTTTGGTTTGGGGGTTTGGGGTTTTTCCTCGTTGGTGATTTTCTCTCAAAGTCTTGGAGGAATGGGTTGCTCTAAAATGACAAGTGTCAGTTTCTCTCGTGGAGCAGCCAACCAGCTAGTGGTTATGGGGGCGACTATTTATAACCATGGATAAATCCTGACATGATTTGACATAAATGCTCCAATGATATGAACGCTATGTGTATAAGGTTTCAGCACAGCTCGCGCACGGTGCAGCGACGGTCGGAACTTTCAAATTTTGAAAGTCCTCATGTCTCTCATATTCCTCAATTGTAGGTAATTCGCACTAGAGAAATCCTAACTCCTCAATTAGAGAAATTTCCTCAAAGACGAGAAGATCTTTATCTCTGTCACTCAAAAAATTGATTAAACTGTAAAAGATCTGCAAAAGGCATCACGTGAAGGATTGGTTATGTGTAGGCTTTGAGATGAGCATCACCTGGAATGTTTTCCTTGTTTTTACGTCGATCCCCTTTAATATTACGGTGTTCATATGACTTAAAAGAAAAGAAATGAAACTACGAAAAACAAAATTCTTCACGCTTCAAGGTCCTCATATCACTATCTTCAAGGACACACCAATTTCCTCGCTTAAAAATCTTCGAGGAATTATCAAAGTTTTCAGCCGAAGTCATACACTTTTAGGGGTCGATATTCTTTGAATAACTCAAACTCCTCAGCGAATTATAGATCCTGTGTACACTCACAAACACATTAATCCCTTAACCTATAAGTCTTCAATAAACCAAAATCAATAATGGGCACTAGATGCACTTACAATCTCCCCCTTTTTAGTGATTGATGGAAAATAGGTTGAGTTTTCAACGGGGATAGCTATATGAAGTGTAAGTACAGAGTTCGAGGAATTTGTTTGCAAGATATGGAGAAACTCTCCATAAAAATGTGGATATTTTACGTATTTCCTTTGGAGTGCTAATGCGCATTGTAGGTTTATACCATGGAGTTCCCCCCTATATCTTGTAATCCATGCACTCATTTAACATATATCATGAAGAAATTGAGATGCATGATAGGAAGTGGTGTCTGACAAATTTTCGCATGCGTGCATTAATCAACGTGAGGAATAAGCATGCGAAGAAAATGGTTCAAAAGTGTCAGACCACCACCGGGCATAAGTTTACAACTCATAAAACCAAACACATCAGAAGAACGAGAGTTGTAAATTAACAAAAAAATATAGCCCATAAGGTAGACGCGCTTGAAGACTAACACAGATTTCTCCCTGTTTGTAATCAAGTGACCAAAAGGGACGAAAGTGAGGACTACCGCCTATGAAGAATGTCAACTTGTTGGTGGAGGAGGAGTGCCAGCGTTGTCGGGGTCGCTTGTTGTTGTAGGGTCGGCAATAGTGTTATCAAGATCATCAGCTTCATTAGTTGAGCGCGATGAAGAAAATGAACTAGTCACCAGCAGAGGAATGTTAACCTTCTTGAATTTCTTCTTGGGTGGCCACGACTAATCAAAGTCTTGCTGAAATTCCATCTCCTTGAGTTCTTTAGGAGTCTTGAGGTGGGATAGAATGGCCCATGTGCCGTCGAAGATTTCAGGAAGATTGTAGTGATTTTTCCTCACTTCACTATGTGTCATAGTCATACCAAACTGATGCTTTGCCCAATTGTGATTGTGATCGACCTTTTG
The DNA here is from genome assembly GCF_904849725.1 of Hordeum vulgare subsp. vulgare. Taxonomy (NCBI): domain Eukaryota; kingdom Viridiplantae; phylum Streptophyta; class Magnoliopsida; order Poales; family Poaceae; genus Hordeum; species Hordeum vulgare. The sequence continues at coordinate 342,418,186 of NC_058519.1, forward strand.
ATGAATACTTAGTAGAAGTTCACGGATATTCATCATGCAAGAGGCAGACTCACCAGGAATATTAGATGAGGCTTTTGCAGCTGAGTCTGGTGATGCAGTGTCATCAAATGTGGAGTACGATGCTGCTTTGCTAACTTGTCCATCAAGGGGACGAGATCCTTCATCAATAAGTGTTTTACCCTTGCCTTCAATCTGCTCGAAGGATTTCTTGATGACTTCGAGTCGGGGTAGATAGCTGAAGTGATTCTGGAAATCAGCGTTGTAAGGAATTTAGGATATGGCCCTCATGAATTTCATGATCCATGATCCATAAGGTTCAGTTCAAAAGGTTACATAGCAATATTGGCAAAAGTCCTCATGAAGAAATAGTGAAGATTTATGGGAATCCCATGAATGATGTTGAATATCAAATTCTTCATGATTCCCACCACGTCTTTTTCTTCAAAGTTCTGACCCTTGATGGGCCTCAGAGTTTTGGTCAAGATGCGGTACACAATCCTTGGCACATACAATGGATCTTTCACGAGGAATGTCGTCCTTAGTGGCTTGCCACCAGCAAATGGCTTCATCAGCACTTACATCAGGTGATGGGGCAGCTCAGGCTCATGATAGATGTGTCTGTCTCCTTCCAAGGGGATTGCAACTCGAACCACACGAAGCAATTACGTTGCAGGAGTAGTGTAGTGTGTGTAATCGGTCATCCAATCAAGAACCCACGTGTTTACGTCTTGTGCTTCACTAGAAAGATGCAAAGTGGCATAGAATTGAAGAATTAGCTCTTCATTCTAGTTGCATATATCCATGCAGAATGGTAGTAGGCCAGCATCATGAAGAACATTGAGGACTGGTGTGAAGCAGGGAATGAATTACATGTGTGCATGAGGAATTTGTTGACGCAGAAAAAACTTCTTCTTCCCTAAGAGCACAACACCATAGAAGTTTGTTTGACTATCAGTCCAGAAACTCTTGCGCCGTATCCTCATAGAGTCATAGGGATTTTGACCGACGATGAAATGATGCTCATCAAAGAATTTCTCATTGAGGAATTTGGGTCTGTTTGTACCACTGAAGGGCTCAAGAGTCTTGGGTTGAATATTTGGCTTGTCTTTACCCACAAGTCTTCGGAGCTCTTCTTCAGTTTGAGGAACTTGAGCCACCACTACTGTTGACTAAGGATTTCGAACATGAGGATCATCAAAAGAATCCCCACCTTGAGGAGCAATTTGTTCAGCCACAATTTCTTATGTGTTAGGAACATGCTTTGCAGATTCATCATTGACCGGTGCAGCAATATCCTTAATAGCAGTTTGATTCAGAATTTCTTCAACTGATGCGGTTGTTTCTTCCTCCGGGATAGATTTCATTGAAGTGTGTTTTTCATCAGATCCAGTATGAATTTCTTCAGTAACATCAAGGGATTGAGGATTTTGAAGAACTGGAGTGACCAGCAGTGAGTTAGGATGAGCTTCTTCCCAATAATTATCATTGATTCCTGTTCTTTGGCAGCCAAAGACCCCGTCTTCATCCATTTCTTCAATGCCAACCTCTATTCTCTGCTAAGATGGAGGTGATGATGTCTGAGGAGTAGCCAATGATGCCAAGTATTTGGTTCCACTTCATTTCCTTCATCAATTTTCTCTCTGGAAGTAGTAGATCGATTATCTTTAATTTCTTCATCCTGTTCTCGCATGACATGTTTGATGCCAAATGGCACTTCTCATAAGAGGGTACCGTGCTCATTGGAATAGCATCAATTGGTGCACCTGAGGAACATGACAAAGTCCTCAAGCGTTTGGCTTCTCAAGAATCTATACTTGTTAACGCTTTCCACTTCTTAGCGGCTTCCTTTTCAGCAGCCTTTCTTTTCTTCATTTGATGCAAAAGGAAGTGGCAATTTCTTCACCCTTGATGATTTTGTTGTTGGAGCAGATTCTTCAAGAACGGTTAATGCACTCGTCCTGACAGGAGCATTTTCTTCAGGCGCAGCCATTTCATCAACTCGCGTGGCAGGTTCTTCACTTGCAAGTTCTTCAGGTGCTTGAATTTCTTCATCCGTGACAGTTTCTTCAGGTTGCTGTGTGGAGGAGCTGCTTAAGGAATTTGTGGTTGTGTCGGAGCTTCAACACTGGTGTTGTGACCTGTGATGGCTTTGGTTGCCATGTTGATGAACCTGACCTTTGCTCCTTTCCAGTCAGCATGATAGCGAATCTATTCTTCACTAAGGTTTTTGATCTCCGTCTGGGTGGAAACAAACTAGTCATGGGTCAAAGAGAGGATTTTATTATTCAGAAACATCTCCTTCTAAGTGTGTTCCTTTGTGGCCCTTTTGGCCTTCTCAACTTTCAATTTTCCTTCAGCAATGAATGCCTCTAACACATGGCTTGGCCCTGGTGGAAGCTGGAAGTCGTCAGTCGGAGTTGAAGTATTTGGATACCATAGGTTGATGAAGTCTAACACCACCTTGGGATCCAGCATGAGAGTAATATTTGTGCATTTAGCTTGAGCAACCCAGTCTTGTTTGTTTCTGGTGATTTGAGATAATTCTTCATCATCAACCTCTTCTTTTTCAGATGCAGAGGGAATGTTGAAGACCACCTTGTTAGGGCTTGGTCTTTTTCCTCGCCCAGCGGTCATCTTTTTCTTCATGGTTGCACTTGAAGAAGTGTGTGCAGAGCCAGAAGCAGAGAGTCATGAGGGAATTGCAGTTCCCATCGTTTGCTGACTTGTTTCCACTTGCAATGGCATTAGGGATTTTGTGGTAGTCTCTCAGGATATTGCAGCCATAGTTGGAGGTGATTGAGGAATTTGCTGTGAGGAATGTGAAGTTGAAGACTTTGTCTTCATAGCCGATTTCTTCAGCAAAGCTCGTTTTGGAGTTGTTTTTGCGCGAGAAGCTTCAGCGTCATAGGAGGTGGCAGCAGTAGCTACAACAGAAGTATCCAAATTGAATCTCCTCACAACATCTTTTGCAATCTTCTGCAGTTTTGCCTGATGTTTAGCCCATTCAGCAAAAAACTTCCTCACCAGTGTGAAGGCTAGTGCGATGAACGACTTTTCCATCAACAAGAGGAGGTCTTGGGCCAGGAGGTTTCAGTGCGAATTTCCTCATGTACTTGGGAGTCACATATCTGTTCTCCCTCCACTCTTTGTCTCATTGCCTTTCGATTTTCTGTATGCAGGTCTTGCGCTTCTCTTTTTTTCCTTGACATTTATTTATTCATCTGGTGTATTCATCATATATTTCCTCAGGATTTTCAAAGGCAGTGTTGGTCTCTAGCTTCTTTCCACCTTTCTCTTCTTTCTTCCCTTCAACCATTTTCTTCACTTGAGTAATTTGAACTTTTGAGGACACTTAGGAGGTGTGCAAATTTTCAACAAGAAATGTTGCACATGAGTTAAGTTGATGAGAACCTAGAGATTGGTCAGCAAACATTTTGTACGTGTGAACAGAGTATAGGTGCGAAGAATTTGAAGAGTTCACATGCGTTCTCAAAAGATTTTCAAAAGTAAATCAAGTTGAGGTCTTTGACCAATTATGTCTTGAATAATTTTTCAATGTGTTGTTGACTTAGATTCCAGAGTTGTGCGAATCTGAAAATTCACACGGTTGATGAATCATTTGAAGAACAATAGAATTTTGTGAAATTTATCAAGTGATCTAAGCATATGAAGTGTTCATATGATGAATTTGTTGAGGAATAAACACTTTAGGAAGATTTTATGGAAACACAAAGATCTACAAAGGCAGTAAAATTATATTTTAATAACCCTTGCTGAAGAACACGACGAACACGAAGGAGTGGAGGAGACGTTCGTCGGGTTAGATCTTGAGCATACTAACTTGGTGACAGAAGACACCTACGTCGGCGGTGGATGGTGGATGCCCGCGGTCGACACGAGTATGGCGATGAGGAGGTCGAAGTAGTGAAGCTCTTCCTCACCAGCGACGATGATTTCCAGCGGCGATGCTAGGTCTAGGCTTTAAGCAGTGAGAAGTGAGATTGAGGGGAAGCGAGTAACTGAGGGGAGTGAAACTGGCATTTATAGCCCAGGTGAAAAAGGTCCGCCCGAAGATTTTGGGCTAAACTGCTCCTGATTCTTCCTCTCATCTCGACATGTGTCACCCACGTATTAAGAGCTAGAGTTAGTGGGAGATCGTGGTTATCGAGACATGGGTACTTGGAGCGGTTTGAGTGGCAACGACCAAATTTTTTAATAATATTTTTGAAGATTTTATTCACAAATTCTTCAGCTGACAAGGACTCAGTGAAGACTTTGAATGGATTTCAGATAGAACGCATATAAAGAATTTGAGAACAGACTGTGTCGATCTTAGCATAGAAGGGAATGGGTCCGATCACATTCACTTAGAAGAAAAACTAACTTGATGACTTTAGCAATAAGAGAATGATGTTGAGGACTTTGAAAGCTCAAAATTAAGTATATAGTCAATGAAGAACACATGTTGAAACGTTTAAAGAATTTGAACTTTAGAGGAATTTAAAAATTTGAGGAATTTAAAATTTTGAAGAATTTGCAAAAATCTCAACTTTGAAGAATTTCAATATTAGTTGGTGGCGTAACCCACCGCATACAATTGTCGTAGGGTCCTGAATCAAATTCTCATTAATTTCTCCACACTTAGCGTGTCCGTCTTCGTGTGTTCCACATCTAAGTCATCAATTTTGCATAATTGTTAGGATATGTGTCCTTTCACACAACACTCAAAGATTCGAAGATATTTAGCTCACACCGCAACTTGCAAAATCTCTTTCCATCCAAGGGCTTAGTGAAGATATAAGCCAGTTGTTCTTCAACCTTCACGTGGTCAAGGAACATGTTGCCCTTGATTACATGATCATGAAGAAAATGATGACAAATTTGGATGGGCTCGGTCTTCAAGTGTTGTACTGGATTGTACTCTCGTTGTCGCAGTAGAGTGGCACATTCTTCACATTGATGTTGTAGTCCTTGGGGGTTTGTTTCATCCAAAGTAGTTGATCACAACACGAACCAACAACAATATACTCAGCTTCAGCAGTGGAAAGTGATATGCAATTATGTTTCTTCAAGGACCAACAAACTAAGGATCATCTGAGGAAATGGCAAGGGCGTGATGTTGACTTGCGATCCACACGGTCACCAGCATAGTCAGAGTTAGAATATCCAACGAGATGAATATTTGTGCCCTTGGGGTACCATAATCCAAGCGTTGGAGTGTGAGCTAGATATTGAAGAATATGCTTCAGAGCCTTATGGTGTGATTCCTTCGTTGTTCCTTGGAAATGGATACGCATGTAAAAACTAAGCATAATGTGTGGCCTATATGCACATAGGTACAATAAAGAGCCAATCATGGAGCGATAAACCTTCTGATCAAAATCTTTACCATTTTTTCTATGCAGAGCTGGCTATTGGCAGGCATTGGAATTTTGACGCCTTTGCCGTCTTGCATGCCTTCATGACATACTTGAGGTATTTCTATTGAGAGATGAAGATGCCATTGCATTGTTGACGAATTTGAAGACCTAGGTATAATTTCAACTCCCCCATCATGGACATTTGACATTCTTCACCCATCATGTAGGCAAATTCTTCACTTTAACATTTTAGTACACATGGTCAAAAAACATTTTTTAGTACACCCAAAGATAATATCATCTACACATATTTGACAAACGAATAGTTCATTGTCATAGGATTTTGTGAAAAGAGTTGGATCAAGTGAGCCGGGTTTGAATCCTTTCTTCATGAGTAATTTCTTCAGTGTGTCATACCATGCCTGAGGGGCCTTTTTGAGGACATAGAGAGCCTTGTTGAGTCTGAAGACTTTGTTAGGATGCTTTGGGTTTTTTAAACCTGGGGGATGTGCAACATATACTTCTTCCTCGAGCTTACAATTGATGAATGCACTTTTCACATCTATTTGATATAAGGTGATATCATGATGATTAGCATAAGCAAGAAATATACGAATAGATTCAAGTCTAGCAACAGGTGCAAAGGTTCCATCAAAGTTAATTCCTTCAACTTATGTGTAGCCTTGTGCTACAAGTCGTGCCTTGTTCCTCACTACCTGACCATCTTCACGTTGGTTGTTTCAGTAGATCCACTTGGTATCGGTGATATTGTGCTTGTGAGGATGAGGCAGCTTGACAAGTTCCCACATATTGTTAAGCTTGAATTGACCAAGTTCTTCTTGCATTGCTTGAATCCTCTCGTGCTCCATGAAGGCTTCATCAACTTTTTATGGTTTTGTGGTAGATACAAAAGAAGAGTGCCCACAAAAGTTAATTAAATTTGAAGCTTTTGAGTGAGTGAGGGGACCTGGTGCATTCATGTCATTGAGGATTTTGTCAATTTGCACTTCATTTGCAACCCTTAGATGCGCTAGTTCAAGACTTTGTTCAGGTTGTGAAATTTGACCAGGAGCAATTTCCTCAGGTGCACTATCCCGAATTTCCTCGTTGTTTGCGATGACTTCTTAAACACGTAGAGGTTCTTCAGTGGGGATGACATCTTCAGTATCCTTGAACATAATGGATTCCTCATGAGCCATTTCATCTAGCATATGAGGAAGGTTCTCTCTTTGGGAGCCGTTAGTTTCATCAAGTCACTCATCTACCATTTCAACAACTTTGTTGTGATAGTTGTTGTTGTAGGTATACGAGTCCTTTCCATAACCAAGCATGAAACCCTCATGTGCTTTCGGTGCAAATTTAAAATTGTGGTGAGGATCAATAATCCAACATATTGCACCGAAGACTTTGAAATAGCTTACATTAGGTTGCTTGTTGGCATGGAGTTCATATGAAGTATTCTTGAGGATTTTTTGAAGATATACCCTATTGATAATGTGGTAGGAAGTATTGATTGCCTTATGCCAGAAAAGACGAGGAGTGTGATATTTTTTAAGCATAGTATGAGCAATCTCAACAAGAGTCATGTTTGTGCACTCCACGACGCCCTTGAGAAAAATCGTTTGAAGATACCAAGACCAGTTCATCAAGATAGTCACCAAGACTAGTGCTCTCGAACTCGGTCGCATTGTCACTCCTGATGTGCTTTATATTGATACCAAAGTTCATCGAGGCCCTTGAGAAAAATCGTTTGAAGACTTCTCGCACTTCAGTTTTGTAACAGATAATATGCACCCAAGTGTACCGTGAATAATCATAAACAACGATAAAGCGATATAAAGATGCTGCATTGGTTCTAGTAGCATAAGGAGTAGGTACAAAGAGGTCCAAGCGAAGCAATTCAAAAGGACGAGTGGTGTTCATGGTAGTATTTGAGGGGTGCTTGGATCTGGTCATCTTTCCAGACTCGGAATCCCTTCACACATGATCCTTGAGAAATTTCACACTCTCGATTCCAATGACATGCTTCTTCTATGCAAGAGTGTGCAGATTCCTCATGCCTGCATGACGAAGTTGCCTATGCCATAGCCAGCCCTTTGAGGTGTTTGCAAGAAGACATGTCGCCCACTATGGACTTCTAGACAAGTAAACTATGCACAAGTTTCCTCTCCTAAAGCTTCAAAGACTTTGGATTTGTCAGATTCCATGATGACTACACAATGATATTTTCCAAAGATGACAATCATATCAAGATCATGAAGCATTCAGACTGACATGAGGTTAAACCCAAGGATTTGGCAAGCATGACTTTGTCCAGGTGTCCGTCTTTGCTTCAGTAGTGATGGATTTAATGGAATGTTCATCAATAGACTCTTTTTACGAGTCATGTGATTTGTATATCCACTGTCAAGAACCCACTAAGTGGTTTTGGGGTTGTCATCATGCAGATGAATTAGTACTGCTTACCATCTGATATGCTTCAGAGTGAAGAATATGATACAAAATTCATCAGACATGAATTTCATCACATAGAGTATAATTAGTCATTTCATATCCACATCATCATTATTAGCTTGGGTCCTTTCAAGCATTTCCTCAGGTCTCCAGCAAATTCTTCAGATGATCATGTTCATCTGGAGACCTCATGTGCATAAGTGGTTAGTTCAGTTTCTTCACCATCCACATCTCGAGGGGTTCCAAAGAGTTCATCATCCTGAGATCACCATATGAGAATTTAGGCATTGAAGCTAATGCACTTTGTTTCATAGGAGGTGGTTAGTGTACTCGAATGCATATGCAGAGAAATTCTTTAAGGATTTATGAACATAATAGTTTGAGGAATAGTGCACATATTCATGAACCTTTTAGTTTCCCAACATACAAGAAGCATTAGCACGAGTATGAGAAGAATTTTGACCATATGAGGAATTTGATCCTCGTGAAGACTTTAGTCCACTTGAGGATTTTGGTCTGGGGTTCTTGTTCTTCATAGGTGATGTCACGAGGACATTCACCTGAAGGCTTTCCAAGCTACTTTTGGGAACCCAGATTTTCCTCAAGGGTGGTCCATTCCTACATTTAGTTCGAATATATCTACAAATACTTCACCATTCTGATTTTTGAACAGTTTATTGTTGGAGTCAAATGACTCATCAGAGGAATATGAAGTTTCACATGCAAAGCCTCATAATGTAGATGGATCTATAGGAGGTCCTTTCGCAGCAACCGATGATTTATTCTGATACTACTCAGGTTTCTAGTATGACCATTGACATTCAATTTCCTCTCTAATGCAATACCCTCTTTCCTAGTGTTTCTGTTCAGAATCTGCTCTTTGGGAACATTGCAAAGGGTTTGATGCCCTTTGAGGCTTTTGATTATGCCTGTCAAATACAATTCCTTGAATCGTGCATTTTCGTCAGTGAAATTTGTGGGTTCCTCAAGTGAGGAATATGTGACCACAAATACAGTTGAAGAATTTATAGTAATAGAAGCATTAACTTTCAGGTGAAGAATTAGCATATTCACGTTCGATGCATTTCATGCATGATGGAATGAATTCTTCATGAGAGAAACTGGTCTGTTGAGCAAGCAAAGAATCATTTTCAATTCGAAGATCATTATAAGATGGCCTTAGTTTCTCAACATCTTGCTTTCTTTGAACAAATTCATAAGAAAGCTTCTCATGATCAGCCAAGAGAGTGTCTATATTAGCAAGCTTAGTGGCTATATTAGCAAGCTTGTAGTAAATGGGTGTCTTATAATCATCAGGTTCATAGTCACTTGAGTCAGAAGAAGATGTTTGTTTGGGTACCTTGCACCTTTTGCCATGAAGCAATAGGTGGGAGCAAAGTCGTTGTCACAGTCATTAGTGTTGTTGACATTGTCATTTTCTTCAAGATTGAAGATGGACTTGCTCATGAATGTGGTAGCAAGGGCTTGGCTTACCACACAAGAATCTGACTACTCCTCACATCCTACCTCTCCATCACATTCCTCACATTCTTCCTCAAAAATCCATTTCCTTGCCAATGAGAGCCCGAGCCTTCCTGAAACTGTTCTTCTTGTGCGATGAGGACTTTGATGTTGAGGATTTGAAGATTTCTTCTTTTTCTTCATGTCATCAGAACTATCATCCTTGTACATCTTCTTCTTTTATTCATTTACCCGACGAAGACAATTAGCAATATAGTGACCAGAATTCTTGGATTTATGGAAGTTTCTTTTCTTGTAGTCCTCAGATGAAGATTCTGATTTACTCACACCTCCTCTTGAAGATTTTTCAAGCTGACCTGGTTTGGAGAACTTATGGAATTTCCTCACAAGCATAGCAAGTTCGTTCCCATGTTCTTCAGGATCACCAAGACTACAATAAAATTCTTGTTCTTGAGATGAGGAAACAACCTTTTCCTTCCTCGCAAGAGGTCTTCCATAGCATGGTCCATAGAGATCTCTCTTTTTAGCTTGTTGGAATTCATGAGTATTGTGTTTCTCAACAATATCAGCAGCATCAAGTAACTTGTAGTCTCTATGCTCTTGAATCATCAGAACTAGTGTATCGAATGAAGAATCAAGAGATCTCAACAGTTTCTTTACCACCTCATAGTCGGCGATGTCATTGGCCCCAAGAGCTTGTAGCTCATTGGATATATCAGGTAAGGCAATCGAAGGTTTGATTACCATTTTCATTATCGTGTCTTTTGAAGCGGTTGAAGAGATCGCGAAGAACATCAACCCGAGAGTCACATTGAGTAGATACCCCTTCGTTGACCTTGGACAGCATGTCCAAGATGAGCTTTGAAGTTCTCAAAGCACTCACTCTACCATATTGACCTTTGCTCAGGTGGCCATAGACGATATTCTTTGCTTGAGTGTCGAGTTGCTTGAATGTCTTCAGATGAGTAGCATTGATAGTTTCAGACACAGTGGGAACACCTCTTGTCACAACATACCAGAGACCATTATAAATTTCATCAAGATGCATGTGCATCTTATTCTTCCAGTAGGGGTAGTCCGTGCCTTCAAAGTTAGGGCAGCCTGGAGTGACCTTGATAATACTTGCGGTCGACATAACTAAAACTCCACGTGGTTAAACCAAAATCCCACAGAACAAGGGAGTACCTTGCACTCATACCAATTGAAAGTGCGTTATCGACTAGAGGGGGTGAATAGGGGATTTTTATGAATTCTTCACTCAGGAATTTGCTCGTGAGGAAATTTCTTAGTCATGAACAACTTGCATGGAATAAGTACTCAGGTGTAAGCGCAACGCAACAAAAGCATAGTCATCATGATGAAATGAAACAAGCACGTAGCGTGAGTAGCATGATCAGGATACGCAGGTGAAGAACAAGTGAAGTGAAGAATTTGAGATGAGGAAATTGTCAAGTGTTTAGTCAAATTCTTCAAACAGTAACAATCAATTTCTTCAACACATAAATGAGCAAATAGAAGGTTTCAGGAAATAGAACGAGCTACTCGGTGAAGACAGTGATTTCATGACCCAATTCCAACTGTTGTAACAGTCGTACATCTTGTTTGGAGCGGCTTGATATTTAAACCAAAGGACACACAGTCCCAGGACACTAAGTCCTTACCATATTCTCCTTAAACTAAGGACACACAATCCTCACTCGACACTCGTGGTAAGTCTTCGGGAAAGACTTCCAAACCCTTACAAACTCGGTCAGCCGGCAATCCACAGTTTACTCGTAGATGCTCGAGACAAGTGATGCCTAACCATATGGAAGACACACAGTCTTCAAAGGTACCAAACATCGGCTCCATGCAAGAACAATCTCTTGAGTGTTCCTCAATCACTTTGGGTTTTCTATTTTGGTTTGGGTGTTTGGGATTTTTCCTCACTAATGATTTTCTCTCAAAGTCTTCGAGGAAAGGGTTGCTCTCAAATGACAAGTGTCAGTTTCATTGGCGAAGCAGCCAACCAGTTAGTTATTATGGGGGCGACTTTTTATTACCGGGGAACAATCCTGACAAGATTTGACATAAATTCCCCAATGATATGACCGTGATGTGGATAAGGTTTTGGGAGAACTGGCGCGGCGCGCAACAGCGGTCGGAACTTTCAAGCTATGAAAGTCCTCATGTCTCTCATATTCCTCACCGCTAGATAATTTGCAGTGGTGAAATCCTAAGTCCTTAGTTAGAGCAATTTCCTCGAAGACTGGAAGATCTTTGTCTCTGTCACTAAAGTAATTGAGTAAACTGTAAAAGATTTCCAAAGGCTTCACTCGAGGGATTGGTTATGTGTAGGCTTTGAGATGAGCATCAGTTGGAAACTTTTCCTTAGTTTTTCTTCGGCCCCCTTTAGAAGTATGGTGTTCCTATGACTCAAAAGAAAGGAAATCAAACTACGAAAACAAAATTCTTCACGCTTCAAAGTCCTAATGTAAATATCTGCAAGGAGACACCAATTTCCTCGGTTTCAAAGTCTTTGAGGAATTATCAAAGTCTTGAACCGAAGACAATCATTTTTAGGGGTCGATATTCTTTGAATAACTCAAACTCCTCAGCAACTTATAGAGCTTGTGTACACTCACAAACACATTAATCTCTTGACCTATAAGTCTTCAATAAACCAAAATAACTAAGGGTCACCAGATGCACTTACAGGTACACACCTAGACTCACAAGGCATGCTTGTGGCATCTGCCTTACTTCAAAGACCTCCTTCTTCCACACAACATCCACATGATGCACAGCGAATAGAATATCGGAGAGGCCATTTTCGGCACACTGTTTGGCATAGAGGGTAAGTCAAAGGATAATCCTAAAGCTAGAGTCCATCTACAGACTCTATGTGATAGACCGTTACAAAACATGCGACAATCGAAAGGAAATCAGAACTCATCGAAGCCAAAGGCCTTGTTCAATCTAAATGGGTGACCTATGAGGAAAATTTTCTTGAGGGTCAAAATGCAGTTGATGTTCGTGATGGTTATGCAACGAATCTAAAGAGAGGAGGGGGTACTGAATAATTGAAAACATTTGGTCTCAAGAGTCATGATTGCACATATGGCTTGAACGGGTAATGCCGGTGATGTTGTGTGGCTTTATTCCTGAGGATTAATGGCTAGTACTGTAAGACCCGTGATATTTCTTCCGTATTCTTTGTGCGAAAGAACTACCGCCTGGTGTGGTAGATGACATGGAGGAGTTGGTGCTGGAGTTTCTCTGCAAGCTAGAGAAGGTCTTCCCACCGGGCTTCTTTAATCCAATGCAGCATTTGATTTTACATCTCCCGACCGAGGCAAGATTGGGGGGCTCATGAAAAATTGTTGGTGCTTTGCAACAGAGAGGATGCAGAAGACACTTCGAGAAAAATATAAAATAAACGTAGATTTGAAGCATCGATGGACGAGGCATTCATTACAGAGGAGGTGGCAAACTTCCTGACAGCAAAGTACGAAGCTAAAAATCGTGATTTGCCTATGCTGAAGCCTCGGTACAATGCTGGCGACCCTAAAAAGGTGGGTTCAACCTCAGCCTATTCAAAGGGAAGCTCGCACCATCCGGTGCTTCGATACCAATAGCGTTGGATGTCGAAGTGTGGCGGACCATTTCATTGTATATCTTCAACAACCTAACAAAGGTGCGGCCGTACATCGATTAAGTTCTCTACATATTTTCCCGCAAATTCTAATTCTTTTGAACTTCTCTTATTCCTGGATATTTGATACAGTCGATACATCGCCAAATTCTCAGATGGAGCGATGATACAAAAGGATTATGTCGAAGAGTATGAGCTTTTGGGAAATCATGGAGGGCGCTATCCAAGTTTCATCTCTTGGTTCAAACAAACAGTAATTATCATTAATCGACCATTTCATCTATTTGTCTAATTTAAGGCTAATGCAACATCCTTTCGTTTTAAACTTGTAGGCTAATTCAGGGTCTTTGGACGCGAAATTGAGACAAGTTGTCAATGGTTTTGACTATAAGGTCCGTTCATTTGAGAAATACAACATCAACGGGAATCGCTTTCGTACCTATGGAAAAGAGCTATTTGTGGCCGACTGAAAATTTACAAATTCTGTTGTCTGTGCTATTGGCGAAGGAGGTACAGCGTATTATGGAAGACTTGAAGCAATTTATGAACTTCAATTCTATAGTGAAACCCCATCGAACTTCGTAGTCTTCAAATGTTATTTGTTCTAGTCGAAGGAGACTAGAAGGACTCATGAACATATAAGGCTAGTCCGAATAAAAAAGCACCCATTTAGATGTTCCCCATGTCTATATTATGGCTCAATAGGTGACTCAAGTTTTCTATCTACTGTGGGCCTGCCAAACTGAAAAGAATCTCAATGGTTGGGATGTTGTTTATGAAGTCCCGCCACATGCTAGACCACCTCCCCCAACGAAGAGTATGATGAACCTCAAGTTAACCCAGACACATATTTTCACACCGTGTGTTTGTACCACCTTGTCACTACTGATTTTCTTTTTCAAAATTTGGAGTTAGTTAAAACTTTTTAAGTGAGTGCTATGATTGTCTTGATTTCCATTGCTTGTGTTTAGCTCACCAAAACAACTTTTTCTCTAAGGACTTATGCCTTTGACCCCAAAACCGCCTGGCCAATGATCATGCCATGGTATAGCCTGAGAAACCATTTTTATAAAATATCAATCCGACAAAAACCTTTAAGGGACATGTTTGGCCCCAAAGATTTGTATTTGTTCTGCAAGTCCCTAATTTAAGGGACATGTTTAGCGCCAAAGATTTTCTCTTGATTCTATTAATAAAATAACTTTTGAAAACCATAAAATAATTATTTTACAAGTTATTTTCCTATATTACCTAACTAACCTTTATAAGGACAGAATTGGTACTTTATAGCGAAAAATTATTTTCCTACTTTAGAAAATACGGAGAAAAATTAGGGAAACTCACAGGACACATATTTTCCATATATGTGAGTTTCAACCCATGGTTATATTCAAAATATTGGACAAATCCCGTGAAAACAGTCTCTATTTTGATCTTTTCAAATATGTCCAAAGGAAATATTCTCAATAAATTCCAAGAAAATCCCAGTATGTCCCACATATTATATGTGATGACAATACCAAGTTCCATCTCCATCCAAGATGGTTTGGTTCACCTAATAATTCAGAAAACCTTTCTATCGAGAACCAAGATGGAACAACTCCACATTGTCACGATTTTCCAATTGATCCCAAACATTGGAGGAGTGTTCAAAACCCCAAATAAGGAGGGCATGCCAAGTTATTCACTTGTGGGTGTTGATTTGATCACACATGCCCTCATGATTGTAATTCTGTCCATTTTTTTGGTTTTTCCAAGTCTACATTGTCAATCTAGCTCAAATGAGCTAAAACTTGGTAAACCATGTTCTTTCCTCCCATCATCCAGTTGTGTTAACTTTTGCTGCATTTGGAGAAGATTAAATCCTCCAAACCAACATCAAACACCTTCTGCTGATTTTGCAAATCAGCCACAAACACCCCTTCCACCCCAATCTTTCACTCCTAATCTCTATCACAGGTTGCATGTGTAGCCCCACAGCTTGTCCAAAAGCTACTAAATCAACGGACAACTCTAGTGCGACACAAGGCCCCTCCTTTCTCCCCTTTCTCCTACCCCGGCGATGCGTGCCCGCGCACGCCTGAGCCCTTAAGGCGGAGCTTGCCACCATGACGCGTCAAAGGTGCAGCCCGCTCCTCTTTGAACCATTCAGGTTGCGTAGGCATCACCCACGAAGACCCCAGAAAGCCCTTGGATCCTCTCTCCCTCGCAAGACATTGCTGCAACCTCACCGGGGCACCACCACTCGGTGGACCGTGGCGCCCCTATAAATAGGCCTCCCCGACTCCTCTCCGACCCCCTCGACCTCACTCACACCTCCAATCGCTTCCCCAAGCCCACAATCAAGCTACCCAAGCATCTGTGCTCGAGTTCAACCGATGGGACACCACGTCGGAGCTCAGTCTATCTTGGGTCACCGACCCACTCCGGCTCTCATTTAGCATCTATCGTAACCGCAGTTATGTGTTGCTTCACCTCCACCGCTTCCCTAACGTTTTCCCCTATCCGAGAGTCGTCGCCATCCACCTCCCGAACGCCTCCACCGTGGCCAACTCGTCGCCGGCGACTCCAGCCACCTCAGCCTCTCCCTCGACCTACATCCAAAAGGCGGGAGTGCGGGGAATCCATTCCTGCACTCGCCCTTCCTCGCCGTCGCATGTGCGGCCGCCGGTGAGCTCTCCCCTCTCTTTGTCTCGAGGAAGAAGATAACCTGACAGGGGAGCCCCACCTATCAACGTCTGTCCCTCTCTCTCCTCTTTCTTCCCAGTCATTGGCCGCATGGCCCCGCGTGTCAGGTTCAAACCTCTCGGCGCTCGTGCACCTGGGTTGGCTGGCCGGCCGGGCAGTTGGGCTAGCCTAGCTGTTGGCTGGCTCTGGCCTGCCGTTGGGCCCTTTTTATTTTTATTTTTGTATTTTGTTTAAATAAATTTCAAAGGGTCATAAATGCATCCCATTCCAAAAAAAATCCACCATAATTCTTGTTTAAATGTGAGGTATTTAATAAAACTACATCTGTTATTTTTACAGAAACTTTTGTGTATAGATTTACTTTTAAAATCTAGTATAAACATATTTTAGCATCTGTTAAAAAGGTTTTAAAAATCCTTTCCACTCCAAAATCAGAAAAAAATATATTTATAAATCAAGTTGGTATTTTACCGAATAGGGTAACATTTTAGAAGTGGATTGTGTGCCTTGTTTTTGCTATGGTTGTTATTACTTATATTATTATCACGACGGTAGATCACGTGATTAACGAAGTACTTGGACCCAAAGACCTTGAAGACCCAAGATACTTTGCTGACCAAGGCAAGCAACCCTTTGACCATGTCCGAGAAAATATTTTCATGCATGCCATGTTTATTATTTCAGTAAAATGCATGGGATCATGATTGAATCAGTAAATCCCTCCGCATGGTATTTTAGATTGTTCTTGTTAATACTTGGATGAGAGCATGACCCTACCATCTATCAGGGTCATACTAATAAAAGTTGATAGGTTAATAAGGAGTGCTACGCATAGGGTGAGCATATGCATGGTGATGGTAACACAGAGGAAATTAAAAAAGGTTTTTGAAAACCCTTTCGGGTGCCACTAATGCCGAGGGTGAAGGCGTTGAGATGGACGACCACTTGAGGATGAAGTGGTGTACCATGAAAGGTTTTGTGTGTGTGTTTTCGGAAATAGGATTGGCTTTAAGATTTGACGACCATCCAACCTTACATGTGCGACCACGATACCCCTTATGGGACGGGACTTTGTTCATTACTTTGGTTGATGCTAGCAAAGAGCCCGCATTACTAGTGATGGGAGTGACATGGTCACTCTTAGGATGGGGTCGTACTAGGTAGGATGACTATGCTATTTTTACAGGTTCTGAGAACACCGTTGGTCCCCGCATGGATGATACGATCTAGATCTAAGCTCGTAAGATGTACATCATGTGGGCTGGGTACCAATCGAGTGGACTCTTTGTCTAGTGTCGTGAGGGGAAAGGCGTTGTTCGGGGGCATACCTCGTGTATGTTATGTACCACAAGTCGTGGATGATATGAAAGTTCCCCGAGTCTCGTGGGTACAGCGCGCAACCTCTAGAGAGTGTAATACTATTCCGATAGCCGTGTCCATGGTCAAGGATAGTTGGGTAATCCTGCTTAAACTACGTCTGGTCGTTTTTGCATAAACCAAGTGTGCGTGTGTGACAAAGGTGTTATATAAGAAAGATGTTACTTGAGTCAAGTCAGATGACTTGGTATAGAGGGTGAACATGATGTGTTTAGCCCTCGGAATAAATATTTATATCTTTAACCTGTTCATGTGGTTACCATTTACCTTATGATGCATGGCCATACAAGCACTTGACCATGTTCCTTAAATAGGTAAAAACTTTCTTTCCGCAAAAGTTGTATTCTATAATTATATCATGCTTCATTTTTCCTTGTCTGCATCATGGGTTGCTTGCGAGTACAATCAATGTACTCATTGGCTTGCCACTCGTTATTTAATTGGCCAGGCATGGCAGAACCGGAGTACGGAGAAGAGTTCGTCGTCGAAGACGAACACGCGATCTAGGACACTCCCTAGTCAAAATGCCTGTAGGTTAAGGTAGATGGCAAGGGTTCACATTATCCACCAAGTTATCCGCAATTAGTAGTATGTTGGTGTGTCGGCTTCGATGTCGTGTTTCTGTAATGACTTCGCCATAATGGCCCTATCTGTATCAGACGTTATTTATGGATGTAAGACTCTCGTTATTCAGTATCCGTGTGTTCAGTGAGCATTTATCTGTGGGATCACTGTACATGTGCATTCAGCCCTACCCCTGGAGGACAGCCTGGAGAAGTGCCGAGTACGCCGATCACCAGTTTACCTCTTCCACGAGCACTCGGTCAATCCCACCACAAAGAAGTACCACGTGGATGTGGTCGTGAAGGCAAATGACTCTCTGACTAGTTGGTTCTTTGAAGGGACACAAATGGAGACTCTTTGGAGGTTGATACGGCAAAGCGAAAGGCTCTTATCCACCTTCGCCACATCCTCCCGAAGATGCCGACGAACCGGCTACCCGCCTTTTGTTAAGGACAAGGTTGGCGGTAGTTGGACGTTAAGTCCATCCCCGGAGTAGGGAATATCACTTAGGTTCCAGACCAACTTTAGCCTCTCTGCCGACAGTCTGGCTCATAACCTGATCCAGGAGTCAGTGAAACTCCGCCAAAGAACTCCATCATGGCCGCGAACTACTCCGCCAAGTGGAGATGAAGACGAAAAGGATCAAGAAGGATGGAGCAACCGAAGGACAACTTGTTGTCCCATGCACAGGAGGATTACCACCACTTAAGGTCACCCCCATTCTGAGTCATCGCATGAGTGTCAAAGAATACAGAGACATCCTCACGGCTCCTCCGACGAAGCGTCAGCGAAATCGACTCTCTCTTTCCCCCACACCCTCGACAGGAGATGATTCCCACACAAATGATGACCAGGAGGAAGACCCAGAGGAGCGTGAGTCTGAGACCGAGCATTCCGCTACTTAAGTCCAGGGACCCTAGAGTAGGGCAAGATAGGAATGCCCATGCGAAGTCAAGTTCGTGTAATGGTGAGATGAAACCATGAGTGCTTGTTGTATGCTTTCTTGTTTTTGTCTTGATGCAAGCCGCGCTTTGCCTTAGGCAACATGTAAACAACTACATCACCTATCTTACTTAATTCAGTTGCATTGGGTCCTTCGACCCTTTTCTTTGACACACTTGCACCATCACAACCCCCTTATATAGGCGTGTTTCTCTCTTATGCTACTCACTCATCCATTCCAGTATATTGACTTGCCTGCTCCAAACAGAATGGTGATTGCTACCCGCGCTAGTACCTTTGACCACCCCAGCAGTGGCGACTCTAGCCAGCACCCAGGAGCTGGTGGGTCTACTCATGTTGTAGCTCACCAGGAGCAGCCACATGGCTACATTCCCCCGCCACCGCCTCCTCTGGAAAACTTGACCATGGCTAAGTTCCTGCAAGCTCTTCGAGAGGAACGCCAAGCCAACAACGCCGCTATCCAGCAGATGGCTCAGGTCCTGGTGAACAACCCACAGTAGGGCTGGAACGGCAATGGTCGCTCGACTCTGTAGGAGCTCATGAGGACTACACCCTCGATTTTCACTAAGACAATCGAGCCTCTCGATGCCGATGACCGGATCCCCACCATTGAGGACCTCCTCCCACTGGTCAACTACACCTGTGACCATGAGAAGGTTGCGTATACCTCTCACTATCTTAGGGGCACCGCCCGAGCTTGGTGGGAAGGATTCAAAATCATGTAGGGCGAGCGCGTTATCACCTGGACTGCCTTCAAGGAAGGATTCCGTGTTGCCCACATTCCCCCTGTGATGATGGCTATCAAGAATTGGGAGTTCTATGCGCTAAAGCAAGGCAGTGATCAGTCAAGGAATACATGCAGATGTTTAACCTCTTATCGAGGTATGCACCTGATGATGTCAGCACTGAGGCAGCAAAGGTGGAGTGCTTCATGAAAGGACTTCATGAGTCGCTGCAATACCAGCTTGTTGTCTGTGACTGCCGAACCTTGTGTGATCTGGTCAATAAGGCTCTCATGCTTGAACAAAAGTTCCGTGCTATGGAAGACACTCGCAAGCGCAAGCTGATTGGCAACGGTGGTTCCAGCAACCAGAACCCTTGTCCATTCTGCTCCGGCAAGGCCGAACTATCAGCACCAACACTATAGGGCTCGTGTACCTCGACCAAGCTACCATCCTCAGCCGTTTGCCAACCCCAAGCTGGCATACAACCCTCCCAGCAACAACAATGGGGGCACGACCAACAACCACGGGGAAGTCACCTGCTTTTGGTGTGGCCAGCCAGGGCACTTCTCTAGGTAGTGCCCAATAAGAAGCCCGATGCACCGTGCCCCAATTCGCCAAATCAAGGTCAAGGTTATGGAGCACCAAACAGGAACCAAGCTCCCCGCAGCCCGCACTACAAAATCAGGGGGCGCGTGAATCACGTCTCTCCAGAGGAAGGCCAGGAAGACCCGAAGTTCATACTAGGTACGTTCCTCGTCAACTCAACTCCAGCAATAGTATGGTTTGATTGTGGTGACTCACATTCTTTTGTCATCCAAAAGTTTGAGACGAAGAGTGGCTTAAACCTACATTCCTCAACGGTCAAATGGCACCACGGGTGTAGTAGTAAGGACCAATATAGGGTGTAGGGGAGTAGGAATCAGCATTAGAAGTGTAGACTTTGTAGCAGACCTTATCGTCCTTAAATCGCAAAGCTTGGACATGATCCTTGGTATGGATTGGTTAGCCAAGCACCAAAGCATGCTGGATTGTGCCAAGAGATCCATCACCATCATCAGTGATCAAGGAGTCGAGTTCAAGTATATTTCCTCACCTGCCTCCACCCAATCCCCTTAGGTTAATTAGCTTTTGGGGATCGAGTTGGATTAGGTGCTGGTGGTATGCGAGTACCCGGACGTCTTTCCTGTTGAACTGCCGTGGATGCCTCCCGACCGAGACATCGAGTTCATCATTGAGCTCATGCCTGGATCAAGACCTATCTATATAAAGGCATATAGAATGGGATCTGAGGAACTGGCATAGTTGAAGAACCAACTGCCCGAGTAGCTCATAGAGGGATTTATTCGACCTAGTGCCTCTCCTTGGGGATCATCTGTTCTATTCGTGTCCAAAAGGGATGGGACTATCAGGCTTTGTGTTGACTACCGTTCCCTTAACATGGTCACGATAAAGAACAAGTACCCCCTCCCCAAGATTGAAGACCTGTTTCATCAGTTGAATGGTGCCAAGGTATTCTCCAAGATCGATCTCAGGTCTGGGTATTACCAACTAATAATCCGGCCCGAAGACATACCAAAGACGACATTTGTTACCAGGTATGGCCTGTACGAGTGCACGATCATGTCGTTTTGGTTGACCAATGCCCCAGGCTACTTCATGTATCTCATGAAGAAGGTATTCATCGAGTATGTGGACAAGTTTGTCGTTGTCTTCATCGACGACATACTCATCTTCTCCAAATCCAAAGAAGAGCATCAGCAACACTTGAGGATGGTTAGAAAAACATCGAGAGCACACTCTACACCAAATTCAGCAAATGTGAATTTTGGCTACACGAAGTTTGATTCTTGGGTGATACCATGATGGCAGATGGGCTGGTAGTTGACCCCTCCAAAATTACTACAGTAACAAAGTGGAGGTCACCAACCGATGTGAAGGAAGTCAGGAGCTTCCTCAGACACGCAAGATAATACCGTAAGTTCATAGAAGGATTCTCGAGCATCGCCCGACCAATGACTCAACTCTTGAAGAAGGGCAAGAAGTTTGAATGGATGCAGAAGTGCGAAGAAAGCTTCCAAGAACTGGAGAGGAGGTTGACAGCCGCCCCAATCCTAGCCACTCCAGATATTAACAACAAGTTTGTGATATACTGCGATGCATCAAGGAACAAGATCAATGGTGTCCTTATGCAAGAAGGCAGAGTCGTGGCTTATCTGTCACGAGAACTACACCCTCATCAGGAGAAGTACGCCACTCACGACCTCGAGATGGCGGCAATGGTTCATGCCTTAAAGATGTGGCGACACTACCTTCTCGGAAGCGATGTGAGATATACACTGACCACAAGAGTATGAAGTATATTTTCACTCAGAAGGAATTGAATATGAGGCTATGAAGATGGTTGGAATTAATTAAAGATTATGACCTCAGTATAGAATACCACCTCGGAAAGGCCAACGTGGTATCGGACGCCTTGAGCCGAAAGGCTTGCACCCTGAATGTTGTAATCAAGGAAAGTCTACCTGCCTTGTATAAAGAACTTGAGAGCTTCGGGTTGGAGCTAGTTGAACCGGGATTTCTAGCAAACCTCGATGCAAGGCCTACGCTAATGGACGACATTAAGGAGGCCCAGAACACACGAGAGCATCAAGGGTATCAATAGAAAGATCAAGGAAGACAAGGCCTCGGGATTATCAGTGGATAAGCAAGGAGTTGTATGGTTTGGTTATCGCATATGCGTACCCAACAAGGCAGAGCTCAAGAATATGATCATGCAAGAAGCACATGACCCTCCATACACCATTCATCATGGAGGGACCAAGATATACCAACACCTCAAGGAAACATTCTGGTGGCATGGCTTGAAGAGGGAAATAGCTTTGTACATCGTTAAATGTGACATATGCCAGAGGGTCAAGGCTGAGCATCAGCGACCTGCTAGACTGTTGCAACCTCTCCAAGTGCCTGAATGAAAGTGGGATAAAATTGGTATGGACTTCATCACAGGTCTGCCCAGATCCGACAGGGAGATGTCTCCATTTGGGTCATTGTCGACCACCTGATCAAGGTGGCCCACTTCATTCCTGTTTGTACCACGCATGATGGTAAGAAGCTAGCAAGTCTCTATACCGAGCGCACCGTAAGCCTCCATCGGATTCTGAAGGAGATCTTGTCCGACTGAGGCACACAGTTCACCTCAAGTTCTCATACAAGAACAACTATCGGTCCAGATCCCAGATGGCACCATCTGAGGTATTGTATGGATGCAAGTGCCGCACTCCCCTCAACTGGTCCGAGACCAGGGAAGGAGTGATCTTTGGTCCAGACATCCTCCACGAAGCGGAAGAGCAAGTTCAGCTTGTTAAGGAATGTCTGGAAACCGCCAAGTCATGATAGAAGAGCTACACGGATACCGACCGCCGAGCGGTGGAACTCAACCCAAGATACCACCTAAATCTCCGCGTCAAACATCTCAAGGGAACGAAGCGCTTCCACATCAAGGGAAAGCTTTCTCCTAGATACATTGGCCCCTTCAATATCACCGCAAGACGAGGAGAATTTGCCTACCAAGTGGCGCTTCCTTCCGAACTTTCGGCTGTGCACAACGTCTTCCATGTGTCACAACTCTGAAAGTGCCTCCAAGCTCCCAACCATCCGGATCTTTAAAAGGACATCGATCATCAAGACATCGACCTTCAGCCAGACCTTACTTATTGCAAGTTCCGGTCCGCATCCTGGATGAAGCCGAACGTCAAACCCGAAGCCGCACCATCAAGTACTTAAAGGTACAGTGGAGCAAACACACCAACGCAGAATCAACACGGGACCGTGAAGACTACCTTAGATCCGAGTTTCCATATCTTCTTACCACTTAGCCTAGGAATCTCGGGGATGAGATTCTTGTAAGGGGGATAGATCTGTCACACCTTGTGTTTGGACCACCTTGTCACTACTAGTTTTCTTTTTCAAAATTTCGAGTCAATTAAAACTTTTTAAGTGAGTGCTATGATTGTCTTGATTGCCATTCCTTGTGAGTTTGCTTTTTTTAGCTCACCAAAACAACTTATTCTCTAAGAACCTCTTCCTTTGACCCCAAAACCCCCTCCCCAGTGATCATGCCATGGGTATAGCACGAGAAACCATTTTTATAAAATATGAATCCAAGAAAAAAACGTTTTTCTTATTTTTAAGTTCGAAAACCCCTGGATTGGGATTTGTTCTCCAAGTCCCTAATTTAAGGGAAATGTTTTGCCCCAAAGATTTTCTCTTGATTCTATTAATAAAATAACTTTTCAAGACCCTAGAATATTGATTTTAAAAGTTATTTTCCTATATTATATAACTAACCTTTTCTGAGGCCAGAATTGGTATTTTATGGGGAAAAATTATTTTCCTAATTTAGTAAATTCTAAGGAAAATTAGGGAAACTCACACGACATATACTTTCCATATATGTGAAATTCAACCCATGGTCATCTTCAAAATATTGGACAAATACCTAGAAAACAACTCCTGTCTATTCTCCATACATTTGAAATATTTCGAAAGAAAATATTCTCAATAAATATTTGAAATATTTCGAAAGAAAATATTCTCAATAAATTCCAAGAAAATTGCAGCATGTCCCACATGTTATATGTGATGACAATGACAAGTTTCATCTCCATACAAGATAGTTTGGTTCACCTAATAATTCAGAAAACCTTTCTATCCGGAACCAAGATGGAACAACTCGACATTGCCAAGTTTGTCCGACGATCCCAAACTTTGCAGGAGTGTTCAAAACCCCAAATAAGGAGGGCATGCCAAGGTTTTCATTTGTGGGTGTTGATTTGATCACACTTGCCCACATGATTGTAATCCTATCCATTTGTGGGTCTTCCAAGTGTACATTGTCAACCTAGATCAAATGAGCTCAAACTTGGTAAACCTTGTTATTTCAGCCCATCATCCAGTCCTTTTAAGTTTCACTACGTTTGGCGAAGATTAACTCCTCCAAACCAACATGAATCACCTTTTGCTGATTTTGCAAATCACCCACAAACACCCCTTCCACCCCACTCCTTTACTCCTAATCTCTATCACAGGTTGCCTCCGTAGCCCCACACCTGCAACCGAGAGCTTCAACTCAATTCAAAGGGAGCGAGACAAAATCTTCAATTCCCATTCTAGATTCACTCTTGCAACACCTGTTCTTCACTCTGTCTTTGACCAACACTATTCTCCTTGCTGTCAAAGCCTCCTCAGAGCATCTCCCAAACCCCGAGGTACTGCTAGACATGCGAAAGCGCGCCTGCATGCCCTTGCATGCCAAAACAGTGCTCTGGACGTACCATAGAGCGCGCCTACATCAAGGGAGGCTTGCCCCGGCCAGGCTTCGCCAACACGGCCTGTCCAAAAGCTACTGAATCAACGGTCGGCTCCAGTGCAGCATAGGCCCCCTCCTTTCTCCCCTTTATCCTCCCTTAGAGGCGTGCTCCCGTGCATGCCCGAGCCCGTCGGACAGAACTTGCCATCGCGCTGCGTCAAAGGTGTGGCCCGCTTCTCTTTGACCCATTCAGCTCGTGTAGGCATCGCCCACGAAGACCCCAAACACGCCCCTCAACCCTCTCTCCCTCGCTAGCCGTTGCTGCAACCTCTCCAGCGCACCACCATTCGGTAGACCGTGGCGCCCCTATAAATAGGACTCCCCGACTCCTCTCCGACCCGCTTCGACCTCACTCACACCTCCAATCGCATCCCTGAGCCCCAATCGAGCTACCCGAGCACTAGTGCTCGAGATACACCAAGGCGCCACGGTGTCGGAGCTTAGTCGATCTCAGTATACCGGCCCGCTCCGGCTCTAATTTAGCCCCCATCATGACCGCAGTCGTCTACTGATTTACCTCCGCCTCTTCCCTGACATGTTCCCCTGTTTGAGCGTCATCATCATCCACCTCTCGAATGCCTCCGCCGCAGCCATCTCGTCGTCGGTGACTCCAGCCACCTCAGCCTCTTCCTCGACCTCCATCCGAAAGGCGGGAGTGTAGGGAATCCATTCCTGCAGCCCTTCCTCGATGTCGCATGTGCTGCCGCTGATGAGCTCTCTCCTCTCTGTGTCTTGAGGAAGAAGACGACCTGACAGGGGATCCCCACATGCCAGCATCTCTCCTCCTCTCTCCTCTCCCTCCTAGTCACCTGCCACAGGGCCCCGCGTGTCAGGTTCAAACCTGATGGCATGCGCCCACCTGGGGTGGCTGGCTGGTCAGCTAGTTGGGCGAACCCAGCTGTTGGCTGACTCTGGCCTAGCCGTTGGGCCCTTTTCTTTTTCTTTTTGGATTTTATTTAAATAAATTCCACAGGGCCATAAATGCATCCAATTCCAATAACTTTTCCACCATAGTTCTTGTTTAAATGTGAGGAACATAATTAAAATATCTCTGTAATTTTTACAGAAACTTCTGCGTATAGATTTAATTTAAAATCTAGTATAAAGATATTTTAGCTTGTGTTAAAAAGGTTTTAAAAACCCTTTTCACTCCAAAATAAGAAACAAATATTTTTAGAAATGAAGTTGGTATTTTACAGAATAGGGTAACATTTTAGAAGTGGATTGTGTGCCTTGTTTTTGTTGTGGTTCTTGTTATTTATATTATTATCACGAAGGTAGATCACGTGATTGATGAAGGACTTCGACCTGAAGACCTAAAAGACCGAGAAAACTTTGTTGACCAAGGCAAGAAGCCCTTTGACCATGTTTGAGAAAATATTTTCATGCATGACATGTTTGTTATTTCAGTCCAATGCATGAGATCATGATTGAATCGGTAAACCCCTCCGCATGGTTTTTCTGATGGTTCTTCATTAACACTTGCATGAGAGCATGACCCTACCATCTAAGAGGGTCACCCTGATAAAAGTTGATAGGTTAATAAGTAGTGTTACACATAGGGTGAGAATATGCATGGTGATGTAACACAGAGGTAATTACAAAGGGTTTTCGAAAACCCTGTCGGGGGCCACTAATGCCGGAGGGTGAAGGTGTTGAGATGGACGACCACTTGAGGATGAAGTGGTGAACCAAGATAGGTTTTGTGTGTGTGGTTTCGGAAACGAGATTACATTTAAGATTTGTCGACCGTCCCAACCTTATATGTGTGACCATGATACCCCTTATGGCTTTGTTGATTACCTTGGTTGATGCTCGCAAGGAGCCCACATTACTAGTGATGGGAGTGACATGGTCACTCTTGGGATGGGGTCTTGTCAGGTAGGATGACTATGTTGTTCTTACAGGTTCAGGGCACACCGTTGGTCCCCGCATGAATGACACGATCTAGAGCGAGGCTTGTAAGATGTACATCATGTGGGCTGGGTTCCAATCGAGTGGACGTTTTGTCTTGTTGTCAGGGGAAAGGCATTGTTTGGATGCTTACCTCAGGTATGTTATATACCGCGAGACATGGATGACATTAAAGTTCCCCGAGTCTCGTGGGTACAGCGGCGACCTCTGCATAGTGTAAAACTATTTGAATAGTCGTGCCCACAATCAAGGATAGTTGGGTAATCCTGCTTGAACTACGTCTGGTCGTTTTTGCATAAACCAAGTGTGCGTGTGTGACAAAGGTGTTATACGAGAATGAGGTTACTTGAGTCAAGTTGGGTGACTTGGCATAGAGGGTGAACATGAGGTGTTCTGCCCTCGGAATAAATGTTGATATTTTAACATGTTCGTGTGGTTACCATTTACCTTATGATGCATGACCATACAAGCACTTGACCATGCTCCTGCATGTAGGGAAAAACTTGCTTTGCAAAAGCTATATTCTATAATTATATCATGCTTCATTTTGCCTTATCTGCATCATGGGTTGCTTGTGAGTACAATCAATGCACTCATTGACTTTCCACTGGTTATTTAATTGGCCAGGAATGGTAGAACCGGAGTACGTAGAAGAGTTCATTGTCGGAGACGGACATGCGTTCTAGGATGCTTCCTAGTCAGAATGCTTGTAGTTTAAGGCAGATGGCATGGGTTCACGTTTTCCTCCAAGTTATCCGCAATTAGTAGTTTGTTGGTGTGTCGGATTCAAAGCCGTATTTATGTAATAACTTGGACATAATGGCCTTATCTGTACCAGACGTTATTTATGGATGTAAGACTCTTGTTATTCAGTATATGCGTGTTCAGTGAGCAATGATCTCTTGGATCACTGTGTTGGGGAACGTCGCATGGGAAATAAAAAATTTCCTACGCGCACGAAGACCTATCATGGTGATGTCCATCTACGAGAGGGGATTTCCGATCTACGTACCCTTGTAGATCGCATAGCAGAAGCGTTAAGAAACGCGGTTGATGTAGTGGAACGTCCTCACGTCCCTCGATCCGCCCCGCGAACCGTCCCACGAACAGTCCCGCGATCCGTCCCACGATCCGCTCCGATATAGTGTCGAACGGACGGCACCTCCGCGTTCAGCACACGTACAGCTCGACGATGATCTCGGCCTTTTTGATCCAGCAAGAGAGACGGAGAGGTAGATGAGTTCTCCGGCAGCGTGACGGCGCTCCGGAGGTTGGTGGTGATCTAATCTCAGCAGGGCTCCGCCCGAACTCCGCAGAAACGCGATCTAGAGGTAAAACCGTGGAGGTATGTGGTCGGGCTGCCGTGGCAAAAGTTGTCTCAAATCAGCGCTAAAACCTCCGTATATATAGGGGGAAGAGGGGGAGCCTTGCCTTGGGGCTCAGGAGGCCCCAAGGAGGTCGGCCGAGCCAAGGGGGGGAGTCCTCCATTACAAACCGAATCCAACTAGGTTTGGAAGGAGGAGTCCTTCCCCTTTTTCCCACCTCCTCTTTTTTTTTCTCTTTGATTTTCTTCCTATGGCGCATAGGGCCTTCTTGGTCTGTCCGACCAGTCCACTAAGGGCTGGTGCACCACCCCCAAGGCCTATGGGCTTCCCCGGGGTGGGTTGCCCCCTCCCGGTGAACACCCGGAACCCATTCATCATTCCCGGTACATTCCCGGTAACTCCAAAAACCTTCCGGTAATCAAATGAGGTCATCCTATATATCAATCTTCGTTTACGGACCATTCCGGAAACCCTCGTGACGTCCGTGATCTCATCCGGGACTCCGAACAACATTCGGTAACCAACCATGTAACTCAAATACGCATAAAACAACGTCGAACCTTAAGTGTGCACACCCTGCGGGTTCGAGAACTATGTAGACATGACCCGAGTGACTCCTCGGTCAATATCCAATAGCGGGTCCTGGATGCCCATATTGGATCCTACATATTCTACGAAGATCTTATCGTTTGAACCTCAGTGCCAAGGATTCATATAATCCCGTATGTCATTCCCTTTGTCCTTCGGTATGTTACTTGCCCGAGATTCGATCGTCAGTATCCGCATACCTATTTCAATATCGTTTACCGGCAAGTCTATTTACTCGTTCTGTAATACAAGATCCCGCAACTTACACTAAGTCACATTGCTTGCAAGGCTTGTGTGTGATGTTGTATTACTGAGTTGGCCCCGAGATACCTCTCCGTCACACGGAGTGACGAATCCCAGTCTCGATCCACACTAACTCAATGAACACCTTCGGAGATACCTGTAGAGCATCTTTATAGTCACCCAGCTACGTTGCGACGTTTGATACACACAAAGCATTCCTCCGGTGTCAGTGAGTTATATGATCTCATGGTCATAGGAACAAATACTTGTCACGCAGAAAACAGTAGCAACAAAATGACACGTTCAACATGCTACGTCTTATTAGTTTGGGTATAGTCCATCACATGATTCTCCTAATGATGTGATCCCGTTATCAAGTGACAACACTTGCCTATGGTCAGGAAACCTTGACCATCTTTGATCAACGAGCTAGTCAACTAGAGGCTTACTAGGGACAGTGTTTTGTCTATGTATCCACACATGCACTGTGTTTCCAATCAATACAATTATAGCATGGATAATAAACGATTATCATGAACAAAGAAATATAATAATAACTAATTTATTATTGCCTCTAGGGCATATTTCCAACAGTCTTCCACTTGCACTAGAGTAAATAATCTAGTTCACATCACCATGTGATTCCAACGAATCCAACACCCATATAGTCATGGGGTCTGATCACGTCTTGCTCGTGAGAGCGGTTTTAGTCAACGGTTCTGAAACTTTCAGACCCGTGTGTTCTTTACAAATCTTTATGTCATCTTATAGATGCTGCTACTATGAGCTATTCGGAAATACTCCAAATATCTACTCTACTATACGAATATGTTTCAATACTCATAGTTATTCGGATTAGTGTCAAAGCTTGCATCGACGTAACCCTTTAAGACGAACTCTTTAACCACCTCCATAATCGAGAAAAATTCCTTAGTCTATTTAGTTACTAAGGATAACTTTGACCGCTGATCAGTGATTCAATCCTGGATCACTCTGTGTACCTCTCAACAGACTTTGAGTCAAGGCACACATCAGGTGCGGCACCCAGCATGGCATACTTCAGATTCAACGGCCAAGGCATAGAAGACGACCTTCGTCTATTCTCTTTATTCTGTCGGGGTCGGGTTTTGAGTCTTACTCAAATTCACACCTCACAACGCAACCAAGAACTCCTTCTTTGCTGATCCATTTTGAACTTCTTCAAAAACTTGTCAAGGCATGCATCTTGTTGAAACTTCTATTAAGCGCTTTCGATCTATCTCCATAGATCTTTGATGCTCAATGTTCAAGTAGCGCAATCCAGGTATTCCTTTGAAAACTCCTTTCAAACAACCTTGTATGCTTTACAGAAATTCTACATTACTTCTGATCTACAATATGTCAACCACATATACTTATCAGAAATTTTATAGTGCTCCCACTCACTTCTTTGGAAATACAAGTTTCTCATAAACCTTGGAAAAACCAAAAATCTTTGATCATCTCATCAAACTGTATATTCCAACTCTGAGATGTTTGCACCAGTACATTGAAGGATCGTTGGAGCTTGCATACTTGCTAGTATCTTTAGGATCGACAAAACCTCCTTGTTGTATCACATACGATGTTTGCTCAAGGAAACCGTCGAGGAAACAATGTTTTGACATCCTATGTGCAATATTTCATAGATAATGCAGCAACTACTAACATAATTCTAACAGACTTTTAGCATTGCTACGAGTGAGAAAGTCTCATCATAGTCAACTGTTTGATCTTGTCGGAAACATCTTTGCGACAAGTCGATCTTTTCTTAATAGTGACTTATCACCATCATCGTCTGTCTTCCTTTTAAAGATCCATCGTTACTCAATTGTCCTATGACCATCAAGTAGTTCTTCCAAAGTCTACACTTTGTTTTCATACATGGATCCTCTCTCGGATTTCATGGCCTCTAGCCATTTGTCGGAATCTGGGCCCACCATTGCTTTCTTCATAACTCGTAGGTTCACTGTTGCTCAACAACATGACCTCCAAGACAGGGTTACCGTACCACTCTGCAGTAGTACGCGACCTTGTCAACCTACGAGGTTTGTAGTAACTTGATCCGATGCTCGATGATCACCATCATCAGCTTTCACTTCAATTGGTGTAGGCGCCACAGGAACAACTTCCTGCGCCCTGCTACACACTGGTTGAAGTGATGGTTCAAATAACCTCATCAAGTTCTACCACCCTCCCACTCAATTCTTTCGAGAGAAACCTTTCCTCGAGAAAGGATCCGTTTCTAGAAACAAACACTTTGCTTCCGGATCTGAGATAAGAGATGTACCCAACTGTTTTGGATATCCAATGAAGATGCATTTATCCGCTTTGGGTTCGAGCTTATCAGACTGAAACTTTTTTCACATAAGTGTCGAAGCCCCGAACTTTCAAGAAACAACAGTTTAGATTTCTCTAAACCTCGGTCTATACTGTGTCATCTCAACGGAAATACGCGGTGCCCTATTTAAAGTGAATGCGGTTGTCTCTAATGCATAACCCATAAACGATAGTGGTAATTCGATAAGAGACATCATAGCATGCACCATACCAAATAGTGCATGGCTATGACGTTCAGACACATCATCACACTATGATGTTCCAGGTGGCATGAACTGCGAAACAATTTCCACATTGTCTTAACTGCGTACCAAAACTCGAAACTCAGATATTCATTTCTATCATCATATCGTAGATCGTTTATCCTCTTGTTACGACGAACTTCACTCTGAAACAGAATTGAACTTTTCAATATTTCAGACTTGTGATTCATTAAGTAAATACTCTTGTATCTACTGAAATCGTCATTGAAGTAAGAACATAATGATATCCACTGCGTGCCTCAGCACCCATTGGACTGCATACATCAAAATGTATCACTTCCAACAAGTTACTATCTTGTTTCATCTCAATGAAAACAAGGCTTTGCTCATGTGGTATGATTTGCATGTCACTAGTGATTCAAAATCAAGTGAGTATAAAGATCCATCAGCATGGAGCCTCTTCATGCAATTTATAACAACATGACTCAAGCGGCAGTGCCACAAGTAAGTGGTACTATCATCATTACCTCGTATCTTTTGGCACCAATATCATGAACATGTGCAACACTACAATCGAGAATCAATAAACCATTGAAGGTGATTATTCAAGCAAATAGAGTAACCATTATTCTGTTTAAATGAATAATCGTATTGCAATAAAAACGATCCAATCATGTTCATGCTTAACGCAAGCACCAAATAACAATTATTTAGGTTTAACACCAATCCCGATGATAGAGGGAGCGTGCGACGTTTGATCATATCAACCTTGGAAACACTTCCAACACGTATCGTCACCTCGCCTTTAGCTAGTCTCCGTTTATGCCGTAGCTTTCATTTCGTGTTACTAATCGCTTAGCAACCGAAGTATCCAATACCCTCGTGCTACTAGGAGTACTAGTAAAGTACACATCAACATCATTTATATCAAATATACTTCTTTCTACTTTTGCCAGCCTTCTTATCTACCAAGTATCTAGACTTGCTCCGCCTCAGTGACTGTTCCCCTCATTACGGAAGCACTTAGTCTCGGGTTTGGGTTTAATCTTGGGTCTCTTCATTACTGCAGCAATTGTTTTGCCGTTTCACGAAGTATCCCTTCTAGCCCTTGCCTTTCTTGAAACTTAGTGGTTTTACTAACCATCAACTATTGATGCTCCTTCTTGATTTCTACTTTCGTAGTGTCAAACATCGCGAATATCTCAAGGATCATTGTATCTATCCTTGATATGTTATAGTTCATCACGAAGCTCTCACAGCTTGGTGGCAGTGACTTTGGAGAACCATCACTATCTCATCTGGAAGATTAACTCCCACTTGATTCAAGCGATTGTCGTACTCAAATAATCTGAGCACACGCTCAACGATTGAGCTTTTCTCCCTTACTTTGTGGACAAAGAATCTTGTCAGAGGTCTCGTACCTCTTAACAAGGGCACAAGCATGAAATCACAATTTCATCTCTTTAGAACATCTCTTATGTTCCGTGACGTTTGAAAACGACTTCGGCGCCTTGCTTCTAAGCCATTAATTATTTTGTACTGAACTATCGTGTAGTCATCAGAAACGTGTATGTCGGATGTTCACAGCATCCACTGACGACGCTCGAGGTGCAGCACACCGAGTGGTGCATTAAGTACATAAGCCTTCTGCGCAGCAACGAGGACAATCCTCTACAAAGTTTGCTACTATCAACTTTCAACTAAAACTTCTCTAGGAACATATAAAAATAGTAGAGCTATAGCGCAAGCTACATCGTAATTCGCAAAGACAATTATACTATGTTCATGACAATTAGTTCAATTAATCATATTACTTAAGAACTTCCACTCAAAAAGTGCATCTCTCTAGTCATTTGAGTGGTACATGATCCAAATCCACTATCTCAAGTCCGATCATCACGTGAGTCAAGAATAGTTTCAGTGGTAAGCATCTCTATGATAATCATATCAACTATACGATTCATGCTCGACCTTTCGGTCTCATGTGTTTCGAGGCCATGTCTGCACATGCTAGGCTCGTCAAGCTTAACCCGAGTGTTTCGCGTGTGCAACTATTTTGCACCCGTTGTATGTGAACGTTGAGTCTATCACACCCGATCATCACGTGGTGTCTCGAAACGAAGAACTATCGCAATGGTGCACAGTCAGGGAGAACACAATTTCGTCTTGAAATTTTAGTGAGACATCACCTCATAATGCTACCATCGTTCTAAGCAAGATAAGGTGCATAACGGATTAACATCACATGCAATTCATAAGTGACATGATATGGCCATCATCATGTGCTTCTTGATCTCCATCACCAAAGCACCGGCACGATCTTCTTGTCACCGGTGTCACACCATGATCTCCATCATCATGATCTCCATTAACGTGTCGCCATCGGGGTTGTCGTGCTACTCATGCTATTACTACTAAAGCTACGTCCTAGCAATATAGTAAACGCATCTGCAAGCACAAACGTTAGTTTAAAGACAACCCTATGGCTCCTGCCGGTTGTCGTACCATCGAAGTGCAAGTCGATATTAACTATTACAACATGATCATATCATACATCCAATATATCACATCACATCGTTGGCCATATCACATCACAAGCATACCCTGCAAAAACAAGTTAGAAGTCCTCTAATTGTTGTTGCATGTTTTACGTGGTGACCATGGGTATCTAGTAGGATCGTATCTTACTTACGTAAACACCACAACGGAGATATATGAATTGCTATTTAACCTCATCCAAGGACCTCCTCGGTCAAATCCGATTCAACTAAAGTTGGAGAAACCGACACTCGCCGGTCATCTTTGAGCAACGGAGTTACTCGTAGTGATGAAACCTGTCTCTCGTAAGCATGCGAGTAATGTCGGTCCGAGCCGCTTCGATCCAACAATACCGCGGAATCAAGAAAAGACTAAGGAGGGCAGCAAAACGCACATCACCGCCCACAAAAACTTTCGTGTTCCACTCGAGAAGACATCTACGCATGAACCTAGCTCTGATACCACTGTTGGGGAACGTCGCAAGGGAAATACAAATTTTCCTACACGCACGAAGACCTATCATGGTGATGTGCATCTAAGAGAGAGGATTTCCGATCTACGTACCCTTGTAGATCGCACAACATAAGCATTAAGAAACGTGGTTGATGTAGTGGAACGTCCTCACGTCCCTCGATCCGCCCCGCGAACCGTCCCACGAACCGTCCCGCGATCCGTCCCATGATCCACTCCGATCTAGTTCCGAACGGACGGCACCTACGCGTTCAGCACACGTACAGCTCGATGATGATCTGGGCCTTCTTGATCCAGCAAGAGAGACGGAGAGGTAGATGAGTTCTCCGGCAGCGTGACGGCGCTCCGGAGGTTGGTGGTGATCTAATCTCAGCAGGGCTCCGCCCGAGCTCCGCAGAAACGCGATCTAGAGGTAAAACCGTGGAGGTATGTGGTTGGGCCGCCGTATATATAGGGGGAAGAGGGGGAGCCTTGCCTTGGGGCTCAAGAGGCCCCAAGGGGGTCGGCCGAGCCAAGGGGGGGAGTCCTCCCCTTCCAAACCGAATCCAACTAGGTTTGGAAGGAGGAGTCCTTCCCCTTTTTCCCACCTCCTCTTTTTTTTCTTTTCTCTTTGATTTTCTTCCTATGGCGCAAAGGGCCTTCTTGGGCTGTCCCACCAGCCCACTAAGGGCTGGTGCGCCACCCCCAAGGCCTATGGGCTTCTCCGGGGTGGGTTGCCCCCCCCCCCCCGGTGAACACCCGGAACCCATTCGTCATTCCCGGTACATTCCCGATAACTCGGAAAACCTTCCGGTAATCAAATGAGGTCATCCTATATATCAATCTTCGTTTCCGGACCATTCCGGAAACCCTTGTGACGTCCGTGATCTCATCCGGAACTCCGAAAAACATTCAGTAACCAACCATATAACTCAAATACGCATAAAACAACGTCGAACCTTTAGTGTGCAGACCCTACGGGTTCGAGAACTATGTAGACATGACCCGAATAACTCCTCGGTCAATATCCAATAGCGGGACCTGGATGCCCATATTGGATCCTACATATTCTCCGAAGATCTTATCGTTTGAACCTAAGTGCCAAGGATTCATATAATCCCGTATGTCATTCCCTTTGTCCTTCGGTATGTTACTTGCCCGAGATTCGATCGTCATTATCCGCATACCTATTTCAATCTCGTTTAACGGCAAGTCTCTTTACTCATTTCGTAATACAAGATCCCGCAAATTACACTAAGTCACATTGCTTGCAAGGCTTGTGTGTGATGTTGTATTACCGACGGGGCCCCGAGATACTTCTCCGTCACACGGAGTGAAAAATCCCAGTCTCGATCCATACTAACTCAACGAACACCTTCGGAGATACCTGTAGAGCATCTTTATAGTCACCCAGTTACGTTGCGACGTTTTATACACACAAAGCATTCCTCCGGTGTCAGTGAGTTATATGATCTCATGGTCATAGGAACAAATACTTGACACGCAGAAAACAGTAGCAACAAAATGACACGATCAACATGCTACGTCTTATTAGTTTGGGTGTAGTCCATCACATGATTCTCCTAATGATGTGATCCCGTTATCAAGTAAAAACACTTGCCTATGGTCAGGAAACCTTGACCATCTTTGATCAACGAGCTAGTCAACTAGAGGCTTACTAGGGACAGTGTTTTGTCTATGTATCCACACATGCACTGTGTTTCCAATCAATACAATTATAGCATGGATAATAAACGATTATCATGAACAAACAAATATAATAATAACTAATTTATTATTGCCTCTAGGGCATATTTCCAACACACTGTACATGTGCATTCGGAGATCTCGACCTACAAGTCGGGGTCACCACACATATGAAGGAGAATTCTTCCAAGAAACACGCCTTTCCAAGAAACGTTTCAAGAATCGCTCTACTTCACCCGAGAACATGGAAGTAGACGGCGACAGTGAATCCAACTTCACCGCTGAGCCAGAACAAGCAGAGCCAGAACTAGAAGAGTTTACTGCTATGGATGACCTATCAATGCTTGATCGATTACACAAAGGCCTTCCACATGTTGATGTTGCTGAACCCGATGAGCACGTCATTCATGATGACCCGCATGATAGTGATGATGATGATGCATTTATTGATCCCATAGCATAAATAGGCGATCTAGACTATTACTCCCTCCGTCCCAAAATAAGTGACTAAAAAATGACTCTACTTTGTACAAAAGTTAGTATAAAACAGATCATTTTTGAGGCACTTATTTTGGGACGGAGGAAGTATTAGTTTTATGTATCCCAACTTAAATTATGTACATATTATTATTCATGTCAGGTATTCAATTTTTTATATTGTACTAATTTATTTTATTCTTTGTCGTGTCATGTGTTGAAAGATGGTGGGCGCGAGTCTAGAGCGATCCAGGGGCACTTCTTCGTCGGTGGCCCGCGAGAGGCCTACTTCCATTCCACCCCTATTTCTCTAGAGAGAGTTGATAGACAGTGTGGGGACACCCGGGGGCGCTTCTTTTTCGGTGTCGTTGCCCACCAGGAGAGGAGGTCGGGGAGGAAAGAAGCAGAGAGGTACATGACATGGTTGCGAGAGAGGTAGGCCGTCTTCTACGCCTTCCTCGCCACCACACCTATCTCATTCACCCGATAACAGGACTACTAGGGTGGACCCGTTTAAGGTGAAGGATTCGGGGACTTCGGACGATGAGCTTTGGGTCGACGGGCCTTCGGCCCACGAGACTCCGGTCTGTTGGAAATATGCCCTAGAAGCAATAATAAATTGGCTATTATTATATATCCTAGTTCATGATAATTTTCTATTATTCATGCTATAATTGTATTAACCGGAAACCGTAATACATGTGTGAATATATAGATCACAATGTGTCCCTAGTGAGCATCTATTTGGCTAGCTCGTTGATCAATAGATGGTCATGGTTTCCTGATCATGGACGTTGGATGTCATTGATAGCGGGATCACATCATTAGGAGAATGATGTGATGGACAAGACCCAATCCTAAGCATAGAACTAGATTGTATTGTTCGTCTTCTAAAGCTTTTCTAATGTCAAGTATCTTTTCTTAGACCACGAGATTGTGCATCTCCCGGTTACCGTAGGAGTGCTTTGGGTGTATCAAACATCACAACGTAACTGGGTGATTATAAAGGTGCACTACAGGTATCTCCGAAAGTGTCTCTTGGGTTGTATGAGTCGAGACTGGGATTTGTCACTCTGTGTGATGGAGAGGTATCTCTGGGCCCACTCGGTAATGCATCATCATACTGAGCTCAATGTGACTAAGGAGTTAGCCATGGGATGATGTGTTACGGAACAAGTAAAGGGACTTGCCAGTAACGAGATTGAACATGGTATAGGGATACCGCCGATTGAATCTCGGGCAAGTATCATACCGGTAGATAAAGCGAATTGCATACGGGATTGACTGAATCCCCGACATCGTGGTTCATCCCATGAGATCATTGTGGAACATGTGGGAACCAACATCGATATCCAGACCCCGATGTTGGTTATTGACCGGAGAGGTGTCTCGGTCATGTCTGCATGGTTCCCGAACCCGTCGAGTCTACACACTTAAGGTTTGATGGTGGTAGGGTTATACGGGAATATTATATGTGGTTACCGAAGGTTTTTCGGAGTCCTAGATCAGATCCCGTTGGTCACGAGGAGCTCCGGAGGTAAAGATTCATATACAGGAAGTGAGGATTTGGTCGCCGGAAGTGTTTCGGGAATCACCGGTAATGTCCTGGGACCACGGGAAGGGTTCCGGGTGTCCACTGGGAGTGGTCACCAGCCCCATGAGGCTACATGGGCCGAAAGTGGATGGGAACCAGCCCCTAAGTGGGCTGGTGCACCACCACCATCAGCCCAAGGTGCAAGAGAGGGAAGGGTGGGCTAACCCTAGGCGTGGCGGGCTTGCCTTCGGTGGCAAGCCACCCTAGGGAACCACCTCCTCCTCCCCGTCCTTGGCCGCCGCCCCTCCTAGGGCTTACCTAGGGGTGGCCGACACTCCTCCTCCCACCCCCTATATATGTAAGGGTTTTAGGGCTGCAAAGTAACAACTTCTTCCACTGCCAAGGTGCAGCCCTAGCTCTCCTCCTCGTCGTCCTCCGCGGTGCTTGGCGAAGCCCTCCGGAGAACTCCGCAGCTCCACCATCACCATGCCGTCATGCTGCCGGAGCTCACCCTCAACCTCTCCTCCCTCCTTGCTGTATCAAGGCGTTGGAGATGTCTCCGGGATGCACGTGTATTGAAAGCGGAGGCGCCGTTGTTCGTTGCTTAGATCGGAATCCACCACGATCTGAATCGCTACGAGTACGACTCCATCAACCGCGTTTTAGTAACGCTTCCGCTTACCGATCTTCAAAGGTATGAAGATGTTGTACCCCTTTGTTCGTTGCTGGTTTCTCCTAGATAGATCCTTGGTATGATGTAGGAATTTTTTTTAAATTACTACGTTCCACAACAGTGGCATCCGAGCCAGGTTCTATGTGTAGATTCTATCAACGAGTAGAACACA
The DNA here is from genome assembly GCF_904849725.1 of Hordeum vulgare subsp. vulgare. Lineage (NCBI taxonomy): Eukaryota > Viridiplantae > Streptophyta > Magnoliopsida > Poales > Poaceae > Hordeum > Hordeum vulgare. Next base: position 342,456,983 of record NC_058519.1, read on the forward strand.
AAAGTTGTAGGCGATGATTTTTCAATTGCTTGTCGTTACTAGTCTTATCTTGATTTGACGGTATCGTCGGATGAAGCGGCCCGGACCGACATTACACGTACTCTTACGTGAGACTGGTTCCACCGACCGACATGCACTTGTTGCATAAGGTGGCTAGTGGGTGTCTATCTCTCCCACTTTAGTCGGATCGTATTCGATGAAGAGAGTCCTTATGAAGGGTAAATAGCATTGGCATATCAATGTTATGGCTGTCACGTAGGGACGAAGCGTTCTTTCTGGAAACCCAAATCAGCCACGTAAAACTTGCAACAACAATTAGAGGACGTCTAACTTGTTTTTGCAGGGTATGCTATGTGATGTGATATGTCCAAAAGGATGTGATGTTACATATGTGATGTATGATATTGATCATGTTCTTGTAATAGGATTCACGACTTGCATGTCGATGAGTATGACAACTGGCAGGACCCATAGGAGTTGTCTTAATTTATTGTATGAGATGCAATGCGATGTGATTACTTTACTTTATTGCTATGCGTTAGCTATAGTAGTAGAAGTAATAGTTGGCGAGACGACTTCGCAAAGAAACAATGATGGAGAGCATGGTGTCATGCCGGTAACAATGATGACCATGGTGCCCCGAAGATAGAGATCAAAGGAGCAACATGAGATTGGCCATATCATGTCACTATATGATTCCATGTGATGTTTATCCTGATTTTAATCTCATTACTTAGAATGACGGTAGCAAAGATAAGATGACCCCTCATTTAAATTTCGAGATAATATTGCGAAGGATCGTTGTTTCGAAGCACCACGTGATGATCGGGTGTGATAGTTTCTAACGTTCGCATACAACGAGTGTAAGCCAATTTACACACGCAAAACACTTAGGTTGACTGAACGAGCCTAGCATGTACATACATGGCCTCAAATACGGGATACCGAAAGGTCGAACGTGATTTGTATGGTTGATACAATCAGCATGGAGATGCTCACCATTGGTGACTAGTCCGTGTCACGTGATGATCGGACACGGGCTAGTCGACGTGGATCATGTAAAACTTGGATGACTAGAGGGATGTCGATCTGAGTGGGAGTTCATTAGTAATTCGATTAGACGAACTTAGTTATCATGAACTTAGTATAAAATTGTCTTTACAAATATTGTAGATCCAATTTCCAACTCAAATGTTCCGTTCAATGCGTTCCTAGAGAAAACCAAGCTGAAACATGATGGGAGCAACTATGCAGATTGGACTCGTAACTTAAAGCTCATCCTCACTGCTTCCAAGAAGGCATATGTCCTTAATGCACCGCTAGGTGATACTCCCGTTCCCGCAGCAACCTAGGACGTTAGGAACGCCTGGCAGTCGCGGAGTGATGACTACCCTTTGGGTCAGTGCAGCATGCTTTACAGTTTAGAACCGGGGCTCCAAAGGCGTTTTGAGCAACACTAAGCATATGAGATGTTCAAGGAGCTGAAACTTGTTTTTCAAGCTCATGCCCGGGTCGAGAGTATGAAGTCTCGGACAAGATCTTTAGCTGTAAGATGGAGGAGAATAGTTCTGTTAGTGAGCACATACCCAGAATGTCTGGGTTGCGCAACTGCTAGACTCAGCTGGGAGTTGAACTTCCGGATGATGCGGTCATTGACAAAATCCTCTAGTCGCTTCCACCTAGCTATAAAGGCTTTGTGATGAACTACAACATGCAAGGGATGGACAAAACCATTCTGGAGTTGTACTCACTGCTGAAATCAGCACAGGTAGAAATCAAGAAAGAACATCAAGTGTTGATGGTGAATAAGGCCACCAGTTTCAAGAAAGGCAAAGGTAAAAATAACTTCAAGAAAGACGGAAAAGCAGTTGCCGCGCCCAGTAAACCAGTTGCCGGGAAGAAGCCAATGAAAGGACCCAAGCCTGAGACTGAGTGCTATTACTGCAAGGAACCGGTCACTGGAAGCGGAAATGCCCCAAATACTTAGAGGATAAGAAGGGCGACAACGTCAAAGGTATATATGATATACATTTTATTGACGTGTACCTTACCAGCGCTTGTAGTAGCTCCTAGGTATTTGATACCGGTGTTGTTGCTCATTTGCAACTCAAAGCGAGAACTGCGGAACAAGCGTAGTCTGGCAAAGGACGAGATGACGATGCGCGTCGGGAATGGTTCCAAGGTCGATGTGATCGCCGTCGGTACGCTACCTCTACATCTACCTTCAGGGTTAGTTTTAAACCTTAATAATTTTAATTTTGTACCAGCTTTGAGCATGAACATTGTATCGGGATCTCACTTGATGCAAAATGGTACTAATTTAAATCTCAGAATAATGGTTGTTCTATTTATACGAGTGGTATGTTTTATGGTCATGCCCCGCTGGTCAATGATTTATTCCTAATGAATCTCGATCGTGGTGTTACACATATTCATAGTTTGAATATCAAAAGATGTAAAGTTCATAATGATAGTCCCACATACTTGTGGCGCTGCCACCTTGGTCATATCGGTGTCAAGCGCATGAAGAAACTCCATACAGATGGACTTTTGGAGTCTCTTAATTTTGAATCATTTGACACATGCGAACCGTGCCTCATGGGCAAGATGACCAAGACTACATTCTCCTGAACAATGGAGCGAGCAACCACCTTATTGGAAATAATACACACCGATGTATGCGGTCCAATGAGCGTTGAGGCTCATGGAGGTTATCATTATGTTCTGGCCCTCACTAATGATTTAAGCAGATATGGGTATGTCTATTTAATGAAACACCAGTTCGAAACCTTTGGAAGGTTCAAGAAATTTCACAGTGAGGTGGAGAATCAACGTGACATGAAAATAAAGTTCCTACGATCTGATCGTGGAGGAGAGTATTTGAGTCACGAGTTTGGCACGCACCTAAGGAAATGTGGAATTGTTTCTCAACTCACGCCGCCTGGCACACCGCAGCGTAACGGTGTATCTGAACTTCATAATCGCACTTTATTGGATATGGTGCGATCTATGAATTCTCTTACCAATTTAGCGCTATCATTTTGGGGATATGAATTGGAAACTACCGCATTCACTTTAAATAGGGCACCGTCCAAATCGGTGTTGACGACACCGTATGAATTATGGTTTGTTAAGAAACCTAAGCTATCGTTTCTAAAAGTTTGGGGCTGCGATGCTTATGTGAAGAAACTTCAAAAAGAGAATCTCAAACCCAAAGAGGAAAAATGTGTCTTCATAGGATACCCTAAGGAAACTATTCGGTATACCTTCTATCTTAGGTCTAAAGGCTAAACCTTTGTTGCCAAGAACGAACCCTTTCTGGAGAAAGAGTTTATCTAGAAAGAAGTAAGTGGGAGGAAAGTAGAACTTGATTAGGGAATCATACCTCCTCTCAAACCGGAAAGTAGCGCAACACAAAAAATTTCTGAGGTAACTGCACCGGCTAGAGAAGAACTTAATGATTATGTTCTTGAAATTATCAAGTTGTTGCTGGAGCTCGAACGTCCACAAGGACAAGTTCCGCACCAGAGTGGTACGGGAACCCTGTCATGGAAATCATGTTGTTAGACAACAGTCAAGCTTCGAACTATGGAGAAGTGATGGTGGGCCCAGATTCCAACAAATGGATGGAGGCCATGAAATCTGAGATAGGATCAATGTATGAGAACAAAGTATGGACTTTGGTGGACTTGCCCGATGATCGCTGAGCCATAGAGAATAAATTGATCTTTAAGAAGAAGAGTGACGCGGATGGTAATGTGACCATCTATAAAGCTCGACTTGTCGCTAAGGGTTATTGACAAGTTCAAGGGATTGACAACGATGAGACCTTCTCACCTGTAGTGATGCTAAAGTCGGTCCGAATCATGCTAGAAGTTGCCGCATTTTATGATTATGAAATCTGGCAAATGGACGGTAAAACGGCATTCTTGAACGGCTTTCTTAAGGAAGAATTGTATATGATACACCTGGAAGGTTTTTTCGATCATAGTAATGCTAACAAGGTATGCAAGCTCCAGTGCTCCATCTATGGGCTGGTGCAAGCATCTTGGAGTTGGAACATTCGCTTTGATGAGGTGATCAAAGCGTTTGGGTTTGTACAGACTTATAGAGAAGCCTGTATTTACAAGAAAGTGAGTGGGAGCTTTGTAGAATTTCTCATATTATATGTGGATGCCATATTGTTGATGGGAAATGATATAGAACTATTGGAAAGCATAAAGGCCTATTAGAATTAGTGTTTTTCAATGAAGGACATTGGAGAAGATGCTTACATATTAGGCATCAAGTTCTATAGAGATAGATCGAGATGCCTCATAGGTCTTTCACAAAGCACATATCTTGACAAGATATTGAAGAAGTTCAATATGGATAAGGCCAAGAAGGGGTTCTTGCCTGTATTACAAGGTGTGAGGTTGAGTACGAATCAACGCATGACCACGGCAGAAGATAGAGAAAAGATGAGTACCGTCCCCTATGCTTCAGCCATAGGCTCTATTATGTATGCCATGTTGTGTACCAAACCTGATGTGAACCTTGCCATAAGTTTGGTAGGGAGGTACCAGAGTGATCGAGGAGTAGATCATTGGACAGCGGTCGAGAACATCCTTAAGTACCTGAAAAGGACTAAAGATATGTTTCTCGTTTATGGTGGTGCCGAAGAGCTCGTCGTAAAGGGTTACGTTGATGCTAGCTCCAAGTCACAAAACGAATACTTGTAAATTTTGAATAATGGGGAAGTGAGCTGGTGCAGGTGCAAGCAAAGCATCGTCGCGGCATCTACAGGTCAAGCGGAGTATATAGCTGCTTCGGAATTAGCACAGGAAGGAATCTGGATGAAGGAGTTCATCACCGACCTAGGAGTCATTCCCAGTGCGTCGGGCCCGATGACTCTATTTTGTGACAACACTGGTGCTATTGCCATTTCCAAGGAGCCCAGGTTTCACAAGAAGACCAAGCAGATAAAGCGTCATTTCAACTCCATTCATCGATACATCCAGGATGGAGATATAGATATTTGTAAAGTACATATGGATCTGAATGTCGCAGACCCGTTGACTAAACCTCTTCCAAGAGCGAAACATTATCAACATCACAACTCTATGGGTGTTCGATTCATCACAACATAACTACATTACTGACTCTAGTGCAAGTGGGAGACTTTGGAAATATGCCCTAGAGGCAATAATAAAGTGATTATTATTATATTTCCTAGTTCATGATAATTGTCTATTATTCATGATATAATTGTATTAACCGGAAACCGTAATACATGTGTGAATATATAGATCACAATGCGTCCCTAGTGAGCCTCTAGGTGGCTCGCTCGTTGATAAATGGATGTTCATGGTTTCCTGATCGTGGACATTGTATTTCATTGGTAACGGGATCACATAATTAGGAGAATGATGTGATGGACAAGACCCAATCCTAAGCATAGCACTAGATCATATTGTTCGTCTGCTAAAGCTTTTCTAATGTCAAGTATATTTTCCTTAGACCATGAGATTGTGCAACTCCTGGATACCATAGGAGTGCTTTGGGTGTATCAAACGTCACAATGTAACTAGGTTAATATAAAGGTGCACTACAGGTATCTCCGAAACTGTCTGTTGGGTTGTACGAATCGAGACTGGGATTTGTCACTCCGTGTGACGAAGAGGTATCTCTGGGCCCACTCGGTAATGAATCATCATACTGAGCTCAGTGTGACTAGGGAGTTAGCGACGGGATGATGTGTTACGGTACGAGTAAAGAGACTTACCGGTAACGAGATTGAACACGGTATAGGGATACCAACGATCGAATCTCGGGCAAGTATCATACCGCTAGACAAAGGGAATTGCATACGGGGTTGATTGAATCCCCGACATCGTGGTTCATCCAATGATATCATCGTGGAACATGTGGGAACCAACATGGATATCCAGACCCCGCTGTTGGTTATTGACCGGAGAGGTGTCCTCGGTCATGTATGCATGGTTCCCGAACCCGTAGGGTCTACACACTTAAGGTTTGATGACACTGGGGTTATATGGGAATAGTATACGTAGTTAGCAATGGTTGATCAGAGTCCCAGATAAGATCCTGGACATCACGAGGAGCTCCGGAATGGTCCGGAGGTAATGATTCATGTATAGGAAGTGAGGATTTGTCGCCGGAAGTGTTCCGGGAATCACCGATAATGTATCGGGACCACGAGAATGGTTCCGGGGGTCCACCGGGAGGGGTCACCAGCCCCAAGAGGCTACATGTGCAAAAAGTGGACGGTAACCAGCCCCTAAGTGGGCTGGTGCGCCACCACCATCAGCCCAAGGCGCAAGAGAGGGACGGGTGGGGTAACCCTAGGCGTGGTTGGCTTGCCGTGGGTGGCAAGCCACCCAAGGGTGCCACCTCCTCCTCCTCTTCCTTGGGCACCGCACCTCCTAAGGTTTCCCTAGGGGTTGACGGCCCTCCTCCTCCTTCCCCATATATATATATATCAGGTTTTAGGGCTGCAAAGACTCAACTTCTTCCACCTCCAAGGTGTAGACCTACCTCTCCTCCTCCCTGTCCTCCGCGGCACTTGGCGAAGCCCAGCCCAAGAAATGCGCAGCTCCACCGTCACCACGCTGTTGTGCTGCCAGAGCTCTCCCTCAACCTCTCCTCCCTCCTTGCTGGATCAAGGCGTTGGAGCCGTCACCGGGCTGCACGTGTGTTGAACGCGGACGCGCTATTGTTCGGTGCTTACATCGTAATCCACCGCGATCTGGATCGCTATGAGTACGACTCCATCAACCGCATTCTAGTAACGCTTCCGCTTAGCGATCTTCAAAGGTATGAAGATGCTCTACCCCTTTGCTCGTTGCTTGTTTCTCCTAGATAGATCCTTGGTATGACCTAGGAATTTCTTTTTAATTACTATGTTCCCCAACACGGACCTAGATCCATTGGCCCACGAGACTCTAGTCCCAAGGGCTACGTCCCAGGAGACTCCGGTCTGAGAGGCTTTGGTCCATGAGACTCCGGATCAAGGGGCTACGTCCCAAGAGACATTCGGATGAGGTACCTGGTCGGATCTGACTGAGGAGATGGGTGGCCATGCTAATGGTGGCGGGGATGCGTCTACTAATAGTGAGGGAGAGTTGGTTGAGGGGGTCCCCATGTACCAGCATGGTGGTAGACGGCTCCCACCCATGTCGGCAACCCGCGAGCAGAGGTCGGTGATTAGGTCTGATGGCGAGAAGTAAGTGCATTTACTCTTTTTAAACCTTTTGCCTCCATATTTCTTCAAATATCTAATGTGTTGACCTCGTGATACTACAAGGGTTGTCCTCATGACCATTGAGTCTGCAAGCCGAACACCGTCCTATGTGTGCTTTGCCGGCTAATTTCCCGGGGTTTGTCACGTGGCCCGGTGATTGTCAGCTTATTCAACTAGGATTTAGCTAGGATTACTACAAGGCCGCCAGGCCCCATCGAAGGAGATGAGCGATGGTGTCTTGTGCCACACGATGGCCGAGATGGTGATCAATAGTTTTTAGCTAATTTCTCCTTCACACAACCTAAAATTAACAATATCTAGTTATTGTACTAACCAGGGTTGTCATGTTTGATTGCAGACCTCCTACAGGTGTGAGGAAGGATACGAGGAGGAGGCGCCCAAGGTTATCGATACCGAGTGCAAGCGCCTATTACAAAACTTACGCCACGAGGCTCGGCAGCAGGTTGTTCGAGACTACTACGCCGCACGTCATATTGAGAAGGACAAGTTGTCGTGTCGTGATAAGTTTTTGAGGAAGGAGTAGTACATGAAGGTAATTACCTATTCTTAAGGCCATGTACTTAGTTTCTTTGATTTGATTCGTAGGCGTAGGACTCAAATTTCTCTTTACGAACTTATAGGTGCCCCCGAGATGGTGTGCAGATAAGATGGATTGTTGGGAGGCTTTGGTGAATGAGTGGTGCACATGGCAATTGTGAGCCGTCCACGACAAGGCAAAGGGCCGGCGTGCCCAAATGGTTGGTGTGCCACACCATCAAGGCAATGCCAACTTATTTCAGTTCGGGCGTAACTGGTTTGCTTAGTGACTCATGCAATTCATTCTTAATGCTAGCTTGAGCCCTTTACTAATACTTTGTTCCTCTCTTTTAGATTCACCACAATAACACTAAGGTTCCAGAGGTGTACGACCTCTATGCCAATATATCCTCCCACCACAAGCTGGTGAGGTACAATGAGGAGGGGAAGGCGAGCAAAGGGGAGGACTTTAACTCAAGCCAGCAACCTTTGGATCCACAACTTGAGATGATATATGGTGGTGGGAGGCCCCATGGCTCGGTAACTATTGGAGATGGTATGATACGTTGTCCTCTCACTCTCCCGGAGATCAAGGCGTGCCAAACGAGCTCCTATCCTGAGATAAGGACTCGTCCACGGCCAGTCAATCTCACAATCGAGGTTAGTTATAGGGACTCGGACAACTTTCCCCCATTACATTTTGTGTGTGGCCATCGATGATTATAATGCTAATTAGGAGTAGTGTTGCAGGCTGCTCTTCAGAGAGAGAATGACAACCCGGGCGCTTCTGCAGGAGAAGGACCACATGGATGCGGAGAAGGAACAGGCCACGGAGGAGAAGACATCTCAGTTGTTGGAGGAGGAGATGGCATGGAATGAGGCAGCTCATTGGGCCATGTACGAGCTCCTCGTGATAAGTTTTTTCTTCATATTAGTCAAATCATGCATGTAATGTCTGTTTCATTACTAACTAATAGGACTGACTAGTCAAAGCCAAATATGCAGTCTATGTGCTAGCAGACCATTCAAACCCCTCCATCGATGCCACTCATTACTGCGGCGGGAACGGTGAGTTTCATTTGAATGGTCATTACTGATTAGTCTTAACATTTGGGTTTCATCATGCTAATAAGACATTGCAAATAATCTTTGGTGCAGAATAACTCCCAACCCACATCGCACAACCCTTCTACACGTGAAACCGGCCCGAGCAACCCCGATGCTTCACATCCGTGATGACGATGATGGTAAGTTTTCTCTAGTGTTGTGCTTAACAAATGCATACTTAGCTTCGTACATACTAGTTAGCCCTATTATGCCAGATACTTAGCTTAATTACCTCTAAAATGACATAATTAGATTAGTTAGGTCAAAATGACATAATAAACTTGCCTAGATCAGAAAGGTCATATACTTAGCTTATTTTCGTCCAAAATTACATAATAAGCTCAAAAACGGCATAAAAATAAATAAGAAAGAATGGAAGAGGAAAGAGAAGAAAAAATAAATAATAAAAGAAGAAGAATGAGCTTCTTCTTTCTTTCTTCTTATTCATTTTCTTAAACTATTACTACTTCTTCTTCATCTTCTTCTTCATCATGTTCTTATTCTTCTTCTTCTACTTAGCTAATTATCCTCCAAAATGACATAATTAGCTTATTTAGCTCATTTATGACATAATTAGCTTAGTTTAGTAAGAAATGGTATAATAACCTTGGCAATCTCATAAATGTCATATACTTAGATTATTTACCTCTAAAAGAAGATAATTAGCTTAGTTAGGTCAAAAATGTCATAATAACCTTGGTTAGCTCATAAATGTCATATACTTAGCTTATTTTCCTACAAAATGACATAATAAGGTCAAAATGGCATAACAATAAAAATAAAGATAGACGAAGAAAGAGAAGAAAAAGAAAGAATAAATGAAGAAGAATGAGCTTCTTCTTTCTTTCTTATTATGCATTTCCTTCTATTTCTTTTTATTTTTCTTCTTTTTATTATTCTTATAGTCTTCTTCTTTTTCTTCTTCCTCTTCAAGTCTTCTTCTTCTACTTCTTCTTATACTACTACTACTTCTTCTTCTTCTTTATCTTATTCTTCATCATCATCTTATTGTTCTTATTCTTATTATTATTATTAGCTAATTATTCCCCAAAAGTACATAATTAGCTTATTTAGTTCACTTATGACATAATTACCTTTGTTAGGTCAAAAATGGCATAATAACCTTGGAGAGCTCATAAATGTCATATACTTAGCTTTTTCCCTCTAAAATGTTATAATTAGCTTAGTTAGGTCAAAATGGCATCATAACCATGGTTAGCTCATAAATGTAATATACTTAGCTTATTTTCCTCTAAAATGACATAATAATCTCAAAAATGGCGTAAAAATAAAAACCAAGAATAGAAGAGGAAAGAGAAGAAAAATAAAGAATAAAATAAGAAGAATGATCTTCTTATTTATTTCTTGTTATTATTTTCCTTCTCTTTCTTCTTCTTCTTCTTCTTTTTCTAGTCTTCTTCATCATCTTCTTCTTCTAATCTGCTTCTTCTTCTTCTACTACTACTACTACTGCTACTTCTTCTTCATCTTCTACTTAGCTAATTATCCTCCAAAATGACATAATTAGGTTATTTAGTTCATTTATGACATAATTAGCTTAGTTAGGTGAGAAATGGCATAATAACCTTGGTTATCTCATTACTGCCATATACTTACATTGTTTTCCTCTAAAATGACATAATCGGCTTAGTTAGGTAATAAATGGCATAATAACCTTGGTTAGTTCATAAATGTCATATACTTAGCTTATTTTCCTCCACAATGACATAATAAGCTCAAAATAGCATAAAAATAAAAATAAATAATAGAAGAGGAAAGAGGAGAAAAATAAAGAATAAAAGAAAAACAATTAGCTTCTTCTTTCTTTCTTCTTATTATTTTCCTTCTCTTTCTTCTTTTTCTTCTTCTTCTTCTTCTACTTCTAGTCTTCTTCTTCTTCTTTTTTTCTTATTCTACTACTACTAATACGTCTTCATCATCTTCTTCCTCTCCTTCTTCTTCTTCTTCTTCTTAGCTAATTATCCTCCAAAATGACATAATTAGCATATTTAGTTTATTTATGACATGATTAGCTTAGTTATGTGAGAAATGGCAAAATGACCTTGGTTATCTCATAAATGTCATATATTTAGGTTGTATTCCTATAAAATGACATAATTTATTTAGTTATGTCAAAAATGGAATAATAACCTTGGTTATCGCATAAATGTCATATACTTAGCTTATTTTCCTCCAAAATGACATAATAAGCTCAAGAATGGTATAAAACGAAAGAGAAAGAGAAGAAAAACAAAGAATTAAAGAAGGAGAATGTACTTCTTCTTTCTTTATTATTATTATTTTCCTTCTCTTTCTTCTTGTTTTTCTACTTTTTCTCCTTCTTATTCTAGTCTTCTACTACTAGTACTACTACTACTACTACTACTACTAGTACTACTACTACTTCTTCTTCTTCTTCTTCTTCATCTCCTTCTTCATCAACTTATTCTTATTCTTAGCTCATTATCCTCCAAAAATAACATAATTAGCTTATTTTGGTTCATTTATGACATAATTAGCTTAGTTAGGTCAAAAATGGCATAAGTTAGCTCAGAAATGTTATATACTTAGGTTGCTTTGCTCTAAAATGAAATAATTAGCTTAGTTAGGTCAAAAATGGCATAATAACCTTGGTTAGCTCATAAATGTGATATACTTATCTTATTTTCCTCTAAAATGACATAATTAGCTTAGTTAGATCAAAAATGGCATAATAACATTGGTTAGCTCATAAATGTCATATACTTACCCTATTTTCCTCCAAAATGACATAATAAGCTCAAAGATGTCATATACTCTTCTTCTTCTTCTTATAGTTTTTTTCTTCTTCTTTGACTTGTATGGACAGTTCCTGGATTCTCGCCATCAGTTTAGAAAAGACAAGAAGAACTTTACCAAAGGTAAAGTTGTCAATACCTTGGCACCACCTGCATTGATAGGAAAACATATACTGGATCAGTTAAACGCCCTTGAGCGTGATCGAGAGTGTCCAGGGTATTTCAAGGGGTATAATTCAGAACACGCGTGGACTCACAAGACATGTTTGTGGGATTTGTCTTACTTCAAAGACCTCCTTGTTCCACACAACATCAAATTGATGCACACTGAAAAGAATATCAGAGAGGCCATTTTTTGTTACATTGTTAGGCATAGATGGGAAGTCAAAGGATAATACTAACGCTAGAGTGAATCAATAGACAGTATGTCATAGACCGTTACAAAACATGCGAGAATCAAAAGGAAAGATGAACTAGTTGAAGCCAAAGGCCTCGTTCAACCTTGGAAGGCTAGCTATGAGGGAAATTATCTTGTGGGTCAAAATACACTTGATGTTCTCTGCTGGGTATGCAGCGAATCTAAAGAGGGGAGAGAGTCTTGAAAAATTAAAAACCTTTCATCTCAAGAGTCAGGATTAACACATGGCTTGGGCGGTAATGTCGGTGATGTTACGTGGCTTTATTCCTGAGGATGAATGGCTAGTACTGGCGGAGCTGAGCTATATCTTCCCTATTCTTTGTGCGAAAGAACTGTTGCCTGGCGAGTTAGATGACATGGAGGAGTTGGCGTCGGAGTTCGTCTGCAAGTTAGAGAAGATCTTTTTGATGTGCTTCTTTAATCCAATGCAACATTTGATTTTGAGTCTACCGACTGAGATAAGATTGGGTGGCCCCGTGCAAAATCGTTGGTGCTTTGTAACTGAGAGGATGCAGAAGACGCTTTGAGCTAAATGTAAAAATAAACGTAGAATTGAAGCATCGATGGTCGATGCATTCATTGGTGTGGAGGTGGCTAACTTTGTGACAACACACTACGAAGCCAAAAATCATGATTTGCAAAATTCGTAGCCTCGGTACAATGATGCCGACCCTAAATAACGTGGATCCAACCTCGGCCTATTCAACGGGAAGTTCATACCAGTCGGTGCTTCGATACCAATAATGTTGGATGTCAAACAATGGCGAAACATTTTGTTGTATATCTTCAACAACCTAACAGAAGTGCGGCCGTACATCGAGTAAGTTCTCGGTACATTTTTCCGCAACTTCTAATTCCTTTAAACTAGTCTTATTCCCGGATATTTAATACGGTCGATACATCACCAAGTTCTCGGATGGAGCGGTGATCCAAAATGATTCTGTCGAAGAGTATGAGCTTCTAGGAAAGCATGGAGGCGGTTATCCCGGTTTCATCTCTTGGTTCAAACAAACGGTAATTATCAATAATGGACCATTTCATTTCTGGTTCTAACTTGCGGCCAATGCGACAATCCTTTCGTATTAAACTTGTAGGCTAATTCAGAGTCTATGGACGCTGAATTGAGACAAGCCCCTAGTGGTTTTGACTATAAGGTTCGTTCATTCGAGAAATACAACATCAACGGGTATCACTTTCGTACCTTTCGCAAAGAGCTATCTATGCCCGACCGGAAATCTACAAATTGTTGTGTCTCTGCTATCGGCGAAGGTGGTATCGAGTATTACGGAAGAGTTGAAGCAATTTATGAACTTCACTTTTATGGTGAAAACCCACCGAATGTCGTAGTCTTCAAATGTTATTGGTTCCAGCCGAAGAAGACTAGAAGGACTCATGAACATACGGGGCTAGTCGAAATCAATCAAAGCACCCATTTAGACGTTCCCGATGTCTATATTACGGCTCAACACGCGACCCAAGTTTTCTATCTACCGTTGGCATGCCAAACTGATAAGAATCTGAATGGTTGGCATGCTATTTATGAAGTGTCGCCACAGGTTAGACCACCTCCCCAGATGAAGAGAATTATGAACCTCACATTAACCCAGACATATATGATGGATAATTCTTCCAAGAAAGACGTCTTTCCAAACAACATTTCAAGAACAGTTGTGCTTCACCCCAGAACATGGAAGTAGACACCGACGGTGAATCCGACTTCACCCCTGAGCCGGAACCAGCAGAGCCGGAACTAGAAGAGGTTACTACTGCACGTGACCTGTCAATGCTTGACGAATTATAGAAAGGCCTTCTTCAAGTTCATGTCGTTGAACCCGATGAGCATGTCATTCATGAAGACACGTGCGATAGTGATGATGATGATGCATTTATTGATCAAGACTATTATTAACTTGTATGCATCCCAACTTAAATTGTATGTGTACATATTATTCGTGTCAGGTATTCGATTTTTTTATGTTGTACTAATTTGTTTTACTCTTTATCACGACAGGTTTTGAAATATGGTCGGCGTGTGTCCACATCGCTTGGCGGGTTCTTCTTCGTCGGGAGCCCGCACGAGGAGTGGTACTTCCATGCCACACCTATCTCTCCGTAGAGCCTTGGCGCACAGTTTGACGACACCACCCGTGGGTTCTTGTTCTTCGACGGTGTTGCCCACTTGAGAGGAGGTCGGGCATGGAAGAAGGGGAAGGTACAAGGCATGGGCGCAGGATAAGTACGCCGACTTCAATGCCGTCCTAGCCACCACCACCAGCTCATTCACCAGAGAACACGACTACTATGATGGACCCATTTGTGGAGGAGGCTATGGGTACTCCGGTCCACAAGCCTCGGGTCGAAAGGCGTTCCGCCCATGAGATTTCGGTCCAGGTGCCTCGGCTCGACGGCTATTCTTCCCATGCGACTGTTGTTCCTGAGGCTCTGTCCGAGGAGACTCCCGCCACAGAGGCTCCGACCAACGTGGAGACATCTGGACGGGGTGCCTCGCCGGATCGGACCGAGTCGTCGGATTGGACCGAGTGATCGGGTGGCCATTCTGTTGGTGGCGGGGATGAGTCTACAAATAGTGAGGGCGACGTGGTGGACGGGGTCACCGTGTAGTACACCTCTCCTGGTCGTACCGGCGTCCCGTGAGCATATGTCGGCAATTACGCCTCAAGGGGAGAGGTAAGTGCATTTACTCTTTTTTTACCTTTTGCCTTCAAGTTTCTTCAAATATCTAATGCGTTGACCTTGCCATACTACAGGGGTTGGAAACACCCCGTTGGTGTCCGCAAGCCGAACACCGTCCTTGGTGTGCTTTGCCAGACAAATTCCCCTGGGTTTGTCACGTTGCCCGGTGAGGGTCAAGTTCCTACACTAGGACTTACATGGGAGAACTACGAGGCTGCACAGGCCCCGACGGAGGAGATTATAGATGGTGTCTTGTGCCACATGAGGGACGAGATGGTGATCAACACCTTTTGGGTAAATTCGCCTTTTACACAATCTAAAATTAACAATATAGCTAATTATTGTACTAATCAGTGTTCTCTCATTTGATTGCACACCTTCTACCGGTGTGAGGAGCGACATGATGAGGCAGCGTCCAATTTTCTTGGGGCCAAGTGCACGCGTCCATTACAAAACTTACGCCACGATGCTCGGCCGCAGGCTATTCGAGACTACTACGCCATGCGTGGTGTTATGAAGCAGAAGAAGGAGTGCCGCGGAAAGTATGTAAAGAAGGAGCAGTACATGAAGGTAATTACCTATTCTTAAAGCCTTGAATGTAGTTTCCTTAATTTGATTCGTAGGCCTAGCGCTCAATTTTTTTTACTAAGTTATAGGTGCCCCCGAGATGGTGTGTGGATAAGATGGATTGTTGGGAGGCGTTGGTGGATGAGTGGTGCACATGAAACTGGCGAGCCGTCCACCACAATGCGGAGGATCGGTGTGCCCATATGGTGTGTGTGCCACACCATCAAGGAAGCACCAACTTAATTCAGTTCGGATGGAATTGGGTATGTGGTTTGCTTCCTTATTCATGCAATTCATTCTTCATGCTAGCTTGAGCCCTTTACTAATACTTTGTTCCTCTCTTTTAGGCGCATCGCAATAAGATGGAGGTGCCAGAGTTCTACGACCTTTATGGCATGGCCCATAATGCCCCCTACAAGAAGGCCATGGCATTCCCTGAGTCTGACCTGGATCATCGAGAGAAGTTCACCAACATCTTCTCTCACCACAAGCTCCTGAAATACAGGGAAGTGGGGAAGGCTAGGAAAGGCAAGGACCTTAACTTGAGCCAAGAACCTTTGGATCCAGAGCTGGTGATGATATCTCGTGGCGGGAGGTCCCATGGTTCGATAGCCATTGGAGATGGGATAATACGTTGTCCACTCACTCTCCCGGAGATCAAGGCGCACCAGTCGAGCTCCTGTCCAGAGATAACGCACAGGGCGCCAGTCGATCTCTCCATCGAGGTTAGTAGTACGGACTCATAAAACTTTCATCTATTTCATTGTGTGTGTGGCCTTCAATCATTAAAGTGGTAACGAGGAGTGGTGTTGCATGCTGATCTTCAGACAAAGAGAGCGGTATACGAGGCTACTCTTGAGAAAGAGAGATCTACAAACCAAGCTGCTCTTTAGGTGATTTAGGAGTAGAGGGACCGGACCACGGCTCGGTTGTTGGAGGAGGAGATGGACCGGAATGCTGCGGGTCACATGGCCATGTACGAGATTTTTGTGGTAAGTTTGTTTTTCACATTACCAAGTCATGCGTGTAATGTATTTTTCATTACTAACTAATACAACCGACTCTTCAAAACCAAATGTGTAGTCTATGTGTGAGACATTGGCACGGTGTCGGTCAGCCCCCTCCGCCGATGTCGGTCTTTTCTGTGATTGGCACAGTGGTTTCCATTCCAATAGTTGTTATAAACTAGTATTAACATTTGACTATCATCATTCTAACTAGACATTGCAAAATATCTTTTCTACAGAATAACTCCCGAGCGACATCGCACGACCCTTCTCAAGGGCAACCGTCTCCAAACGCACCGGCCCCAAGCTACCCTGGTGCTTCTCCTGCTTGATGACCACGACGTTAATTTTCTCTAGGTCATTTATGACATGAATTTGTTATTTAGTTCATTTATGACATAATTATAATTTATTTCATTTATGACTTAATCAGCTTAGTTAGGTAAAAAACATCACAAGAACCTTGGTTAGCTCATAACTTAGCGTATCTTCCTCCTAAATGACATAATAAGCTCAAAATAAGAAAAGTGTTGTAATCATTCTCTTCATGTACTTCTCTGTCTTTTTTTTCTTCTTCTTCCCCTCCTTGTTATTCTCCTTGTTCTTCCTCTTCTTCTTCTCCTTCTTCTTCTTCTTCTTCTTCTTCTTTTTCTCCTCTTTTTCTCATCTTTCTTCTTATCCTTAGCTTATTTTTCCCAAGAAAGACATACTTAGTTAATTATCCTCCAAAATGACATAATTAGCTAATTTCGTTTAGTTATTACATAATTAGCTTAGTTAGGACATCACAAGAACCTTGGTTACCTCATAACTTAGTGTATCTTCTTCCTGAATAACATAATTAGCTCAAAATAAGAAAAGTATTGTAATCATCCTCTTCCTCTTCTTCTCCTTCTTCTTCTTATTCTCCTCCTCATGCTTCTTCTTCTTCTCCCACTCCTCCTCCTCCTCCTTCTTCTTCTTCTTCTTCTTCTCCTCTTTCTTCTTCTCCTTAGATTATTTTCCCCAAGAAAGACATACTTACCTAATTATCGTCCGAAATGACATAATTAGCCTATGTAGTTCATTTATGACATAAGTAGCTTAGTTAGGTAAAAAGATCACAAGAACCTTGGTTAGCTCATAACTTAGCGTATCTTCTTCCTAAATTACATAATAAGCTCAAAATAAGGGAAGTATTGTGCTCATCCTCTTCCTCTTAATCTCCTCCTCCTTCTTCTTCTTCTTCTTCTTCTTATTCTTATTCTTTTAATCACCCTCTTCTCTTTCTTCTTCTTCTTCTCCTCCTCCTCCTCCTTCTTCTTCTTCTCCTTCTTCTTCTCCTCTTTGTTCTTCTCCTTAGCTTATTATCCCCAAGAAAAGAAATACTTATCTAATTATCCTCTGAAATGAAATAATTAGCTAATTTAGTTCATTTATGACATAATTAGCTTAGTTAGGCGAAAATCATCACAAGAACCATGGTTAGCTCATAACTTAGTGTTCTTCCTCCTAAATGACATAATAAGCTCAAAATAAGAAGAGTATTGTAATCATCCTCTTCCTCTTCTTCTCCTTTTCCTTCTTATTCTTATTCTCCTCCTACTCGTTCTTCTTCTCCTTCTTATTCTTCTTCTCCTCCTCCTCCTCCTCCTCCTTCTTCTTCTTCTCTTTCTTCTCCTCTTTCTTCTTCCCCTAAGCTTGTTTTCCCCAAGAAAGACATACTTAGCTAATTATCCTCCAAAATGACATAATTAGCTTATGTAGTTCATTTCTGACATAATTAGCTAAGTTAGGTAAAAACATCACAAGAACCTTGGTTAGCTCATAACTTAGCGTATCTTCCTCCTAAATGACATTATAAGCTCAAAATAAGAAAAGTATTGTAATCATCCTCTTCCTCTTCTCCTTCTTCTTCTTCTTCGTCATCATCATCATCTTATTATTATTATTATTATTATTATTATTATTAGTATCATTATTATTATTATTATTATTATTATTATTATTTATTATTATTCCTATTCTTATTCTTCTTCTCCATCTTCTCCACATCCTCCTTCTTCTCCTTCTTCTTCTCCTTCTCCTCCTCCTCCTCCTCCTCCTTCTTCTTCTTCTTCTTCTTCTTCTTCTTCTTCTCCTTCTTATCCTCCTTATTCTCTGGCTTCTTCTTCTTTTTCTCCTTCTTCTTCTTCTTCTAGGTTTATTCTTCTTCTAGTTTTATTCTTCTTCTTCTAGTTTTATTCTTCTTCTTCTTGTTTTATTATTATTCTTCTTCTAACTTTATTATTCTCATTTTCGAGATATCATTCTCTCATGGAAGCTGCCATTGATGGAAGCCAGCATTGATGGACTGCTACTGTTTAATTTTTGTTCTGCTTTGTATTAAGGAACAGTATAAAACTATGTATGTATGGAGATAAGATGTTCGATTCATGGCCTATGACCTATATATACTATGTTCTTGCTCTTATATGATGTTCGATACATGTCTTAAGGTGCTTATTTAATGTTTGAAAGTATATGTGGATGTTTGAAACTATATGTTGTTAGAAACTATATGTGAAACTATATGTATTTTAAGAATGGAGGGAAATAAATAAAAGCAAACAAAACAGTGACAATATGTCCTCTTCGTCGTCTGCTGGCTGATGGCAATGACATTTGCTTTCAGCCAGTAGACGGCAAATGGAACACGTGGCGCCCACCTATGCATCCTGGGGCTGCAGCGGCTCACCCATGTGGTCACTTTGCCGTCTGCTGCCACCAAAAGCACACGACAAAGCTCCCCGCAAAGGTTGATGGCAAAGCTTCCCTAAGAGGTTGACGACAAAGCTTCCCGCATAGGCAGACGACAAAGAGCAGCCACCTGGCGGCAACTTGGGGGGGGCTTCCCATGTTGACGTATGGCAGACGACAAAGGTCCCTAAGTAGATGACGAAGACCCGTCAAATACAGCAGAAAAGAAATACTCCGTTAGCCACCTAACGGAGTAGTTGCATGTCGGCTGTAGTCTGAGGGCTTTGCCATCTGCCTGCCATGGCAAGCGGACGGCAAAGGGCTTTGCCGTCCCCTTTCAACAGGTACACGGAGAAGCAGGGAATATACCGACGGAAGTACTCGTAGAAGTTTTGCTGACCGGAGGCTGACGGCAAAGCCCATTGCCGTCCGTGAAATTCCCATTGCCGTTCGTTATGGCAGACAGCAAAGAAGATGACTCCTGTAGTGAATAAACCCCCATCTGCATCCATCCCTCTTTAGGAGCTCCCGAGCTTGAGATCGATCTGTGATTCCACCGCATCGGCTTGCAGGAGAGATCCAATGGTTTCGTTTCCTTATCCTCTAGACCTCCCTTGCCTTCGTGACACTTATCCCTCTCCTCCCCGCATGGATTATTGTAGGGAACATGGGTTTCAAGCTCGCCCGTAACTCCTTCGCCACGACCTCTTCATCGTCGGTGACTCCGACCACCCCGGCTACTCCCTCGACTCCCCCTTGATTCGCGACGACCTCCTGAAGTCGTTCCCATCCTCGTCTGCCCTTGCCATGCCCTGGAGCCCCACAGGTGAGCTCGCCGTCCTCCTCGACGAGGGGTTGACGATAACCCTGATAGGAGGGGCATGTCCATCACCCTCTCGCCCCCTCCTCTCTCTCTCTCTCTCTCTCTCTCCCGTCGGGCCCCGCCCGTCAGGTTTGAAACCTAAAGGTGCGCACGCGCGCAGGCTCGCCTTGGCCGGCGTAGTTGGTTGGGCCTGGCTCGGCTGGTTGTTTTGGCCCAATGGCCCAATGTCATTTCTTCTTTTTCTTTTTTGCCTATTTTCCAAAATTCTATAGAATTATATAAAATTCCAAATCCAATTATTGGAATTTGTAAAATCTTGTAAAAATACCACCTATTTTATTATGGCACATGTGGAATTTTCGAAGATAGTTCTATACATTGTGTTTATTTAAAATAGTGTTTTATGCAATTTTAGACTTTGTTAGAATGCTTTTTATTACTTTTTACACCCCCAAACCAAAACCTAATAATTTTCTCAATACTAGTATTCACCCTAGTATTTTACAAAAATGGGTTGATAATTTTCTGAGTGTTATATTTTTCCGATTTTTGTTGTAATCTTATTTTTGCTCATTTTGATCACATGATAGATTGTGTTGTTGACGAAGCAGTTGGAATAGAAGACTCTGAAGACCCTAGAGACTTTGTTGAGCCAGGCAAGCAACCCTTTGACCATGACTATGAATTCATTTTATGCAAGTCATATAGCACTTCCATTTTTTGCAACAGAATCATGTTGACTCGGTGACCACCTTGGTGGGTAGCCTCCGATATTTCCTTGTTGGAACTTTCACTAAGCATGCCCCTACCATCTGATGAGGGTTGTGCGAGTGGGAAGTTGTTAGGATGCTAGTAGTTACTATGCACGTGGGATGGGAATATGCATGTTGACAAAAAAGAAAGGATTGCAAAGACTTTCTAAAAAACCCATCGGGTGGCACTAATTCTGAGGGAGCTGGTTCTAAATTAGGTAACCACTTGAAAAAGAAGTGGTGTACCACTGAAAGATGTGTGTGTGTGTGTGTTTTCGGAAAAGGAGAGATTTAAGATTTGCCGACTGTCCCAACCTTACATGTGCGACAATGATACCCCTTTCTGGGACTTGGCTCTGTTGATAACTTTGGTCGATGCTAGTAGAGAGCCCGCATTGCTAGTGGCGGGAGTGACGTTGTCACTCTCGATACGGGGTCGTGCCAAGAAGGGCGACCATGGTCCTCTTTTACGGACACTGGACACACCGTTGGTCCCCTCTTGGATGGTACGATCTCTAGGGAGGTTTGTATGATGTACATGATGAGGGCGTGCACCAAGTGAGTGGAATCTTTATTTAGGATCGTCAGGGGAAAGGCATTGTTCGGGTACTTAGCTCGGGTATGAAGAAGAACGCGAGTCATGGCTTGACAAGGATGTTTCCCGAGCCTGGTGGTTAAAACTGTGCAACCTCTACAGAGTGCAAAACTATTCGAATAGTCATGTCCATGGCCAATGATATTTGGGTGGTGCTGCTTCAACGACGTCCGATGTTTTCACAAACTTGGTGGGCATATGTGTGAGAAAGGAGATACTTGAGCTTACTTAGATGACTTGACATGATGAATGAACATGAGATGTTCAATCCCTATTTATATTGATATATGTAACTTGTTTTTATGGACATCGGACACATCATGACGCATTGCTTCGTAATATATTGATAATATCATTGCACTTAAAAATTAGCTTTCTGCAACTTACCCATTAGTTCTATATCATGTATTGTTGTTTCCTTGTTCCAAAACATGGGTTGCTTGAGAGTACATTCAAAGTAATCATTGGCTTGCCACTCGTTATTTAATTGGTCAGGCATGGAAAAGCTGGAGTATGATGAAGAGCTTGTTGGAGACGAACATGCGAACTAGGACGCTTCCCAGTCAAAATGTCTGTAGGGTTATGTCAGACAACATGGCTTCACACGTTTGTTCAGCATTTTCGCTGCTAGTTATGTTTGGTCTGGTTGCCTTGGAGGATCTATCTATGTAAGACTTGACCTCAATGGTCTTTATTTGTATCAGATGATATGTATGGATGTAAGACTCTTGTTATTCAGCTTTTGTGTGGTCAGTGAGCATTGATCTCTAGGATCACTATACACGTGCATTCAGTGATCACGACTTATAAGTCGGTGTCCCCACACTTCAAGACTTGGCATTGGTCTTGTAGTGGTCGCGGGTCCGATGATGGAAAAACATCTTGTCTTGCACATCAGTCCGGCGGGACAATTGTCGGTGTTGTGTAGGTGACTGCACCGTGGATGCCCTGCGAGCGATGTATCTAGTAGTGGGTCTTTTTGGCACCGCATGGTGCGCTCGCGATGGCCTTGCCTCGTCTGGCTTGTTGCGGTTAGCAAAGCTCAGCGAGATTTGTATGGTGGCCATCATTCCTCCATATTCTCTTGCGCGGGTGGAAAGTTCAGCGATAGCTAAGCTTGCGCCAGATCTTCTTCTATGTTTTATGGCACGGTTCTATGCGAGGCATGGGAGATCCTCTTACTCCTGACGGTGTGAGGAGGAGCACTGCCCCGCCTCGATCTATGTTGCCTGCTTTGGCTAGGAGGTTGACGATGGGGTTGGCCCTACGCGTGTAGGGAATGATGCACAAGGGTCTTGTCTGCACGCCGCTCGGGTTCGTTGTCGATCCTTGGTCGTAGGTTGCGGTTGTCTTGTGAGGGGTGCAGAGGATGTTTTTCTACCACCGCCATGTCACACCCTTTATTTGTACCACTTTTCTATGTTATGAGTTATAAAACTTTTAACCAATTAAAACTTATTGTGTGTTGTGATGTTTGAATATATTGCTTTTTTACTTGCGTGCTTGTTTGTGTTTTACTTCACAAAAATTCTCCTGCTCTCAAAACTTATCTCCTTGATCCAAATATTTGCCCAATGACCATACCATGTGTAAATGACCTAAAACTATTTTTACAAAATATTAATTTGACCAAAAAGCATTTATTTCATTTAAGCTTTAAAAAATCCCTAAATTGAGGTTTGTACTACAAGTCCTCAAATTAAGGAAGATGTTTTCCCAAAATATTATATTTGGATCCTATTATCAAAAAGACTTCCCAAAACCACAGTAAATAATATTTTAAAGGTTATTTCTGTATTTTATTTAAATACCTTTTAGTGAGGCTAGAAATTGTCTTTTGTAGGGAAAATTTATTTTCATGTTTCAAAAATTTAGGGAAACTCAATGGACATATATTTTCCATATATAAGAGTTTCAACACATGGTCATGTTCAAAATTTTGGATAAAACCCTCCAAAACCATTTCTGTCAAATTTATGAATTTGAAATATTTCCAATTCTAGCATGTCACACATGCCATATGTGATGATCTTGAAAGTTTTATCACAAACCCAATCATTTTGGTTCATCAAAATATCCCAAAACCATCTGTGTTGATATCCAAATTTGAGCAACCCTACGTTGTCAAATTTCTCCATTTGGCTCCAAACCTTGTGGGTTTTCTCTAAACAGCAAATAATGTCACCGCATGAAATGGTGCATTATGTATAATAGTTATGCATGAATAGATCTAAGAAAATCTGTTTCTCCTCATATCTAGGGTTTACCAAGTTTGCATTATTAACTTTCTTCAAATGAGCTCAATATGGGTGATCAAGGTTATTTATTCCCATCATTTGATCATGTTTAGTTTGAAAACCAGTGGATCACCAGAGATAACCCAAAGCCTTATCAAACACCTTCTGGTGGGATTCTAAGTCCAATAATTGATCCCCCAAGACCCCTCTCCTTGGGTGAAACTTTGATAACATGACTAGAAACTTCCTCCCCACCTCTAGTAACTTTCCTAGAGCCCAGATGCATGATTCCATGGGCGAAAACCTCGCTTCCCCTCACTGGACAACCCATTTCTCATTATTCTCTCTGCTCTCTCTCACTCATGGCGGTTTCCACATAATCCAAGGCTCCTCCCCATTTGCTTATTTCTTCCTGCAACTCCTAGACTCAAGTGGGCACGCCAGAGCACGTAAAGGTCTCGCCATGCCGGCCAAAACCACGTTCTAGAGTGTGCCGTAGAACGGCAGGGGATTTGACCTCACGCCCTGTCCACGCCATGGCGACCTAGGGCCTCCCCTTTGTGCCAGTCGAAGCGACTTGGCGTCCAGAGCACACTGGACTATCGTCCCCTCCTCTCTCTTCCTCTAACGGCTCCTCACACGAGCAACATTGCCTCCCTGCTCGGCCAACCAGTAGTCTCGCACACACGAGCGCTAGAGCGCTTCCCCTCTGCCTCTCTTCCTTCCTCTGGTCGTAGACCAGTCTCTCCAACACCGGAGACTAGCCCTCACAAGCCCCCGTGGCCTCCAGCACCTCTCGAGCATGCTCCAGTGGGCCTCGCCCATGGTGCACTAGCGCAGCTATTTAAGCCACCCTCGATCTCTGCCCCCTCGTTTATCTCTCTCCACCTCCCAATCGACCGCCTTCGACATGAGTTCAACCTCTGAGAGCCCTGTGTTGGAGATATGCCCTAGAGGCAATTATGTATGATGATATTTCCTATGTGTTTATGAATGAAGATACTCCTTGGACATTATCAATGATGTGTATTAAGAAGTACGTGACTTGTTTGTGAGACTATTCATTGTATGATGACTGTCCTAAACGGTACCTAGTAGAAATAGTTGTGTGGACGCGCAACCTACTAGACTGGCATATGATACGGTGGATGGTCCGGTCTCACTAACCATGTAGCATTGGATGCTAGACGGAAAATATGGACACAAAAACATCTGGTCGGATTCGACGTAGTCGGATCCGAGTCGAGATAAGCTCTAAGTTGGATAGACCCAACTACGAGACACATCGATAGGTCATCTATGAGTCTCTAGTACAACATATGTTCTATGTCCTAAGACCTAAGTTGGCGCATGTACTTGGGATGGTGACAGACTTTCTTTGGGCCGACCAAACACTACTCATGACTAGGTAGTAACAAAGGTAGGTTTCGGTCTTGTCCAGACCCATGTTGCGAGACGTGTTCAAGCAAGATGGGATTTGCCCCTCCGATTAGGAGAGATATACTCTGGGTCCCTCGGGTGATCTGACGTGGATAAGCATGGCCATGCGATGAGGATTATGAAATAATCTGAATGTTGGTCAGATTCACCGGAACGAAAAAGAGGTCGTGCGACAACAAGGATGACCATGTCGCTTTGAGCATGACAACGTATATCATGTGGCAAAGGGAACAGAAGGATGAAGTACACGTTCGCCTAACCATCTTTATTGGACACTTGGAGTCGGCACGTCTTGCTAGAGACCACTACCGACTAGCCGAGTCGGACATGGTCGGACTCGCAAGCAAGTGAACGAGAACCCAAAGGGTCGCACGCTTAAGGGAAGGAACACGTGGGCTTTAGGGTCCGTGCGAGGCCCAAGAGTTGAGCCCGTGCAAGACGCCTATATATAGTGGAGGTGCAGCACACATATTCATTTGATTGCTTCAGAGCCATCATTAGGGCTTTGCATGTGTTGTAACTAGCCATGTCCACTCGCCACTACCGACCGTGTGATCTGGACCTAGCAGTCCGCCGCACTGTGTTCTTCTTGCACACGCGGATACCGTTAGAGGCGGTGCACCTGCGCCGCTTCGGCGAACCTATATGTGGGATCCGGCGACCTGGTATTCGAGGTATATGGGACGAGGAGGAGACGGACCACGTGGACGCGTGACCACATCAACTGCCGCTACACTGCACCGTGCATCTAGTGGTAACGATATGTGATCCATCTCTGTAGCATGTTCTTGGTTGTTCTTCGCGTAAGAAAATTTTAATTTGCGTGCGATGTGCCTACGGTAGAACCAAACACCGTGTTGCTCGCGATCGACCGGAGCTCCGCCACATCGGAAGTCCATTGATCTCCGGGTAGAGCCTCTCTCCGACGCTCTTTCCTCTTCCTCTAGTTCTCCCTTGATCCCTTGATACAAACCCCTCTCTTCCCTATGCATTTGCATCTAAGAAGCGCCAACTCCGACCACCTCCCGAGGCTCAACTGCTGCAGCCTAATCGTTGTCTGTGACTCAGGCCTTGCTGACAACCATCTCCACCTCCATAGGAATGACAGCTCATTGTTGACTCTCTTCCCGGCCTTAGCTGCTCTCGTTGTGCCGTGCATCGGTGCTGGTGAGCACCACCGTCCAGTGTCCAAGTGTTGACAACGACCCTAGCAATAGGTCCAAGTTTTTCAGCCTCTGCCTCGCCCGCATCTCTCACCCTCTTCCTGACCTCGCGGCCCCACCCGTTAGGTTTGAACCTGACAGGCGTCGGGCCACCAGCTCGTCTGAAGCCACATTGTTGTGGGCGGCCCAACTGCGGCCACATTTGACCCTCGGCACAACACCGTTTTTCTTTTTTTCTTTTCTGACATTTTCTCAAAAATTCTTATGGACTGAATAAATTTACAATCCAATAATTCGACCTACTATTTTTTTGTTAAAATCCAACCTATTTTATGATGTCACTTGTGTATCATTTTGAAAATGTTGTTTGTATTTAAATCCTAGTTTTGAATATTTAAGACAACTGTAAAATTATTTTTCACCATTTTTAACACTTCAAAATCAAAAGCTAATAATTTTGGCAATATTAGATTTCACCCTAGTATTTTACAAAAATGGTTTGACATTTTTAGAAGTGAAATATTTTCCTATTTTTTTTGTGGCCTTATTTGTGCCCTTTACTTCGTGGTGATAGATTACATTCTTGACGAGGAGGTTGGACCAAAAGAATTTAAGGCCCTGAAGACATTGTTGAATCAGGAAAGCAACACCTTGACCATGTTGATGAAACACTTTACTTGCATGGCATATAGAACTTTATTTCTGTTGCATTGAATCATGATGATGTGGTGACCACCTTGGTGGGTTGTTTCTATTATGTCTCTTGTTGATACTTGCATTGTGCATAACCCCACCTTCCTATGAGGGTTATGCGGGTGGGAAGTAGATAGGATGTTAAAGTAGATGCTACGCAAATGCGGTAGGGTATATGCATGGTGATGGAAACAAAATGTTTTCAAAGAATTTTCTAAAACCTCGTTGGGTGCCACTAATGCCCAAGGGAGAAGACGAGCTAGGTAACCACTTGAGGAAGAAGTGGTGTACCGGATAAAGTTGTGAGTGTGTGTTTCTAAAAACGCCTTAGATTTAAGATTTGTCGACCGTTCCCAACCTTACATGTACATCCACGATACCCTTATGGGAGGGGCACTTGTTGATTACTTTGATAAATGCTTGTAGAGAGTCCGCATTACTAGTGGCGAGAGGGACAAAGTCACTCTCTTGATACGGGGTCATGCCAGGTAGAGCGACCATGGGCTATTTTTTCAGACACCGGGCACACCACTGGTTCCCCTCACGGATGTTACTTGTTATGCACAACATGGGGACATGTGCCAATGAGTGGACGACTTGTTTAGTGTTGTCAACGGAAAGACATTGTTTGGGCTATTACCTAGGGTACTTGATATACCGTGAGTCATGGATGACACGAAAGTTCCTCGAGTCTTGTGGGTAAAGTGTGCAACCTCTACAGAGTGTATAACTATTCGAATAGTTGTGTCCATGGTCAAAGACGGTTGGGTGGTGCTTCTTAAACTTCATCCAGATGTTTTCGCAATAACTCGTTGCGTGAGTGAAAGGAAAGAGATACTTGAGCTAAGTCAGTTGACTTGAAATGATGATTGAACACGAATGTTCAACCCCTTCTTATATTGATATATGTAACTTGTTCATATGGATATCTACAACCTCATGATGCATGCTTTTACAAGTTGATTGAACATATCATTTCACTCAAAACTTGCTTTCCACAACTTACCTAGTTTGTGTTATATCATGCATTGTTATGCCTTGTTGCAAACATGGGTTTCTTGTGAGTACATTCAAAGTACTCATTGGCTAGCCGCTGGTTATTTAATTGGCCAGGCATGGAAGATCATGACTATGGTGAAGATTACGTTGATGACGAACATGCGAACTAGGAAGCTTCCCCGTCACAATGCATGTAGGTTAAAGTCAGATGGAATGGGTTCACGCTTTTCGTCAAGATTTCTGTTGCTAGTTGTATTTGATGTTTGGCCTTCATGGCCCTATCTATGTAAGACTTGACCTTGATGGTCTTTATTTGTGTAAGACGGTGTGTATGGATGTAAGACTCTTGATTATTCAACTTTTATGTGTTCAGTGATCATTGATCTCTGTGATGAGTGTACACGTGCATTCGATGATCACGACTTACGAGTTGGGCTCCCCACAGAGCTAACATCATAGCCATCCTGACTGTAGGAAGCCATAGGCATGGAATTAGTTAGGACAAGACCATTATCCAAGACAATACATAGTACCTATACTTATGTGTTTCTGCACTTCTTACCTCTTCTAGCCTAATTTCAAAACTTTACTACACCGTCTCCTCAAATCTTTGTAGATGGCCTTCGTACCGGAAGACCTCCTAGCATCCATCTTTCCCTTACTCTTGAGGACAGTTTTGATGCGCCAAATATGTTGAGGTAGGACAATCTATGGGACTGGAAAAGTCCCTTTGTAGGTTGGCTTTGGGACATACGTACGTAAAGAGCAACACCACACAAAGCACACCTAGGGTTTAGACATGTTCGGGTCGCTCAGAGGCGTAAACCCCTATGTCCTATGTTGGTGGCTTATTGGAGTGCCTAAGTTACAAGGAGCGCAGCTACACGACAAGAAGCTCGATAGTGCTACTACACATATAATTGAGCAAGGCTTCGACCTTTGTAAAGGTAGCCATGGACCTCCTTTTATATGTGAAAGGGGTCGCCAAAGTGGCTAAAATGGTAAATATACAAGGGTAAATAGTGGATTGAACAGTTGTCGATCTTCTGTCACCAGCTATGTTGGAAAATACCTAACCCCGATGGAATAGGACATGTGCATTAAATGCTTCATGAGGTGTGGCGCTGGCATGGCTCCCTGGCAAGGATGACCTCTCCTTGTGTGTCATTCGCCCACCTACCTCTTATTATCCCGCCACACCATTAGGACGGGTGTCATCAAAGTTGTTGTAATTCCTCCGAGCTTCCACGTGCCCCGACAAAACCTACCTAACAACATTCCCACTCGGTACCTCATTGTGGCCACAACCATCCCAATGAGATGCAGCGGTGGCGCGGTAGAGGGTCCTTGCCGAGACTAATGGTTGTCGGGTCTTCTTCACTCACAAGGAGGCTTTCCAGTGGCGTGGCCTTGTCGCTTGACCTTGTCTTGGATGCAGTATCGTCCGGCCAAGCTTGCCGGGCCGGAGGCTGTTGTCGTCCGTGCACAAGTCATGGTACTAAAGGTCAGGCTCTTTAGTACACCAACACTTCCTGGTAGAGCTTGTCGGCGAAAAGAACTGCGTCCTTCTTGTCCGAGTGGATGGTGACGAAGCTCATCGACCCTTGCATCTTCAGTATGTTGTCAGCATAGTGGGGCGCCATCATGAGTTTTTCCAGAGTTGATCGACTGAGGATTACAGTATATGGAAACAGTATCTTTGACGACATCGAAGAAAATATTCTTTGTCATAAAGTTTGGCTCGTTGTCGAACATCATGGGCAAGATGATCTTGCCCTTGGGCTTGCTTCTCCCTAGATTGATTCCTTGGAATGTGCGTGTGTGCTTGAGGTCTTCGTCGAGGATTTGCAGCCTCTTGATTACCTCTAGGAAAATCAAGTTCAAGCATGTTTACACCTTGAGGTTGTGTATTGTTCGTGAAACCAACAACGTCAAATACACGACCGCTATGGTGCAGTTATGGTGGTCCTCAGCGTCAAAGATGATGGGCGTGTTTGACGACTTGAGTAGCTTTCGTGCCTCCATTTCCGGTCCCGTTACATTGATATCCTTGGCCAAATAATTGAGCTCCCGACGAGAGGAGTGCAAAGATGTGCCTTCGTTAATGCACATGGCGTCTTTTGCCTTCTGGAATTCATTGTCGTTATCAGACTCATCCTCGTCCTCATCATCATCGTACCATTCTTTCTTGTCGTGGCCTCTAGCAGGTTTCTCCTTCTCCTACATGGCCTTGCCGCAGTGCCCTCCATGACCGCCATGGTTTTTCTTGATGAACCCACCGGCACCGTCCTGGCGTTTTGATACGTCTCAAACGTATCGACTTTTCCAAACACTTTTGCTATTGTTTTGGCCTCATTCTTGCATATTTGAATGAAACTAACCCGGACTGACGCTGTTTTCAGCACATCTTCTTGTAAGGTTTTCTTGTGCGCAGGAAAATGGATATTCAGACATCCCGGAAAATTCCCATAAAAATAGAGAAAATCCACGCACCGGGAGAAACCTTGGGCCAGAAGATAGGCCAGAGGGGAGCCACAAGGCCCCCAGGCGACCTGTGGGCGTGGCCTGCCCCCTGCCGCCTGGGTGGGGTCCACCCCCTCTAGTGCCCTACTTTGGCTCCTATTTTTACCCATGATGCAGAAATCCTAGAACAAAAGTCGTTTTGCAAGTTGTCGACGGGGAGCCGCCGCCACCCTCGGTTCTTCTTCGGGAGAGCTAATCTAGATGCTGCTTTGGTCTCCGAAGAGGCGAAATCATGGCCATCGTCATCACCATCACCATGATATTGTCCTCCCATGGCTTCCCCCATCATGTGTGAGTAATTCCCAACTGTAGGTAAAGGGGATGGGAGAGATTGGATGAGTTAGATCATGTAATAGTTAGTCGGATTGTTGGGCGCATGTTGACTGTCATCTACTATGGTGTTTATCATGTTTTCTACTACTTGTTACTCTTAATGCTTGTCACTTTGGGCCCGAGTGCCATGATTTCAGATCTGAATACCTTATGTTTTCATGAGTATATTTGTGTTCTAAATCCTATCTACCAGTAGTATGCACCTATTATAGTCAGGTACCGGCGATACCAATGGTGACATCTTGGGACACCAAAGGGGATATACTATAGTTTGAGGATTCCATGTATCCATTGATCGTTAATGCTTTGTTCCGGTGCTCTTTGATAGGAGCACCTTAATATCCATAAGTTCCTTTTGGCCCCGTTGATAGCGGGATGGTAGGACAAAAGATGTTGTGGAAGTTCTTATTTCAAGCACACAACCACCTTGGGATACATGCCTAATGTTTGACATATGCCTAGATGATCATTAATTTTATATGTGCCTTGCCCCAAGTTAAATACATGATATCTCTCATCCATTACCAACCATCCATCTCCCTAGCCTACAATTTTTTAATCCTGCTGGTTTCGAGTTACTTTACTTTCACTGTTTTACTTTCGTTGCTTTGCCACTATTATTTCCGTTGCCACCATCACTTCCATATCACCGACTCTACTAATATTTCATTGCCAAGCAAGTATCTTTCAGGTGAGATTGAAGTGACAACTCAAATGTTAATGCATATAAATATTCTTTGGCTCCCCTTGTGTTGAATCAATGAATTGGGTTATCTTACCCGCAAAGACTATTGCGATCCCCTACACTTGTGGCTTATCAAGACTATTTTATGGCGCCGTTGCCGGGGAGCATACCTTTATTTACAAGTCTACCTGGAGTTATTGTTCTGGCTGCGATTTATTCACTATGGGTAAGAAAGGAGACCCCAAGGTTCCAATTTTACCATCCACTACGAGAAAAGGTAATGTTCTCAGCAGTAGCGCTACGCTTGATTCACCTTCCATTATGAGTAAGTTTGTTTCAACACCACCACATGTTGCTTCTACCGATTGTGTCACTATGCCTGATACTTTTTAGGATGCTTCTAGTACTATTGATGATCCTGGTTTACTTGGTTATTTTCTTGTGTCTCGGATTGCTAAGGCTGCTAAGCAGTCTGGAATTGAACTTCATGTTACACACTACCCCATTGGTAGATCTTTTGGTTACCCAGACTTGAGTGGTCTCAAGGAACGAATTCTTGATGATGATTACATTGAATTTGATGGTGATTTATGCAGGCAACTTACAGAGTGTGCTGACTCTGGCCCTCCTTCTGTTAAGAAGCTGATTGAAAAGCATGCTATGAAGAACAAATTTACTCCTGATCCTAATTTTTCTTCATATCCTATTTGCATTGAGGATGCTGATTTTGATTTCTCTGTTGATCTTTCACTTATATCCACAGTTGAAGCTGACCCCTTTTATGGCAGAGAAAATGACGATGCTATTGCACACCTTACCAAACTCACTGAGTTGGGCGGCTTATTCACTACAGAGGACAAGAATAGAAACTATTATGTTACTAAGCTACTTACTTTCTCTTTGAAGGAAGATGCTAAAGCATGGTATGATGCAGTACCATGCGGTTCCACTAAGAGTCCTCAAGATTTAGATCAATCTTTTGTTGCTAAATATTTTCCTGCTCATAAGCAACATGCTTCTTTACAAAGAATTTATAACTTTAAACAGTTGCACGATGAGCACCTCCCTAAAGCTTGGGGGAGGTATTACACTTTACTTAAGGCTAGGCCAGTACATGGAATCCCTAAGAATGAATTGCTTGATATATTTTATGCTCATCTAACCGATGAATCTAGAACCTATCTGGATAGTTGTGCTGGTTGTGTTTTTCGGGAAAGAACACCAGACGACGCTGAAGAAATGGGCAAGATAGCTAAAAATCATGATGATTGGTCTGTTCCTGAACAATCTCCACCACCTAAGAAGACGTACATGCTTTTCTTGAGCCCCTAAGTTATGCAAAAATCCAAGAAGTCTATGAAAGAGAGAGGTATTAAAGCTGAAGAAGTGAAGAATCTACCTCCTATTGAGAAATTATGTGAGTCTACCACCCACCCACCTATGGTAGAGGTACACTCTCTTTTAGAATTCAATTCAAGTGACACCCCTCATGGTAAGCCCCTTGATCAATGCTTAGATGATCTTGATAATTTCATTGTCAAGCAAAAACATTTTAATCATAGGATTGAAAGCCAATTGCATGATAATTCCCTTGCTATCAAAAGTTTGCTTGATGTTTTAAGTAGAATTGTTAATGATGTTAAATGTCTTGTTAAGCATTTTCATATGATTCAAACTCAGCGTGAAAAAATTTGTAATGTGCAAAAAGATTTGCTTGCTAACATGTGGGGACCCCGACCAGCAAGTCGAGTTCGCCGTGCCCAGTGACCCCAAGGATCAATGTTCACTGAACACAGAGACTGAATAATAGAGTCTTACATCCAAGTACCAAATTATTACATCAAATGACCAGAAGGTCGGGTTCAAGAGCAAGGCCTAAAGCCAAATAAAATGGATACATCGAGTAGCGGAAACTCGTAAGGGCTAGCGGTGCCCATGCCATCAAGCCTACACCGACAGGCATTCTGACTCGAAAGCGTCCTAGATCGCAGGTCCGTCTCCGAACCTTCCATGTCTGGTCAATAACATAACCAGTGGCAAGCCAATGAGTACTTTAAATGTACTCGCAAACAGCCCACGACATATATATGGTAATAACAGTAACAGATATCTCGAGTGGAATGCGATGTGGTGGTATGATCAAGTATGTGCAACAAGTTAAAGTACTACTTGTGAATAGCAGGTTACAGATATTGACATATCTGTCAAGGGTTGAACACACCGGGTTCACCCTATATGCCAAGTCATCGGACTTGTCATATCCTCAAGATATTAATGAGGGCTAAACCATCCGGGTTTACCCTATATGCCAAGTCATCGGACTTGTCATATCCTCAAGATATTAATGAGGGCTAAACCATCCGGGTTTACCCTATATGTCAAGTCACCGAACATGATCATATTATTGTGATCATCATGATCATAACAACACCTTTTTAACACCACGCACACACACTTGGTTTATGCAGAAACTCAGGACGTAGTTTAAGCAACACCACCCAAATGTCCTTGACCGTGGACACGGCTATTCGAATAGTTTACACTCTGAAGAGGTAGTACGCTGGACCCACGAGAATCGGGAAACTTCCGTGTCATCCACGACTCGCGGTATATCACATATACCCGAGGTAAGTACCCGATCATCATCTTTCCCCTGACGATACTAGACAAAGAGGTCCACTCGATTGGTACCCAGCCCACATGTTGTACGTCTTACGGGCACCGACTCTGGACTGTATCAACCATGCAGGGACCAACGGTGTTCCTGGAACTCATAATAATGGCATAGTCGTCCTACCTGGCACGACCCCATCACGAGAGTGACACCGATCACTCCCGCCACTAGTAATGTGGCTCTTTGCTAGTACCGACCAGAGTAATCAACAAATCCCCATCCCATAAAGGGGTATCGTGGTCGTACTAGTAAGGTTGGGACGGTCGACACATCATAAATCTAATCCATTTCCGAAACCATACTCACACAAAAACACCGGTGCATCACTTCACAAAAAGTGATCACCAACTCATCATCACCCTCGGGCATTAGTGGCACCCGACGGGGTTTTCATAAACTCTTCATTTAACTCATCATTATGCTCATGATAAAATGCTCTTATTATTACTTGTCAACATGGTACTATCATGACCCTCACGGGGTAGGGTCAAGCTCAATTCAGTGATCTTACTTTACTAGTCAACATGACAGTAGCATGATCCCCGTAGATGGTAGGGTCAGCTCATCATGTTTGTGCTCCGAAGAGCCATGTGAATATCATTACTATCATGCAAGTGCTTCGAAGAAGCCTTCGCTACCATCACATCAATGATGAACCGGCACTGTGATCACATGCTACGGAAAGTACTTGCTGTACTAACATGCAACATTTCATATGCTTAAGTCATGGTCAAAAGGGGTGCTTGCCTTGGTCAGCTAGGTATCCGGGGTCTTCGAGGTCTTCCGCTCCGGATCCTCCGTCACTCGATAACTCTACCGTCGAGAAAGGAATAAATAAATACTATCTCTCACTAAAATAGATCACAAAGTGCTTTTAAAAATGTTGCAAGGCTTGAATAAATTCAGGATATTATTTTGAAAAATATTTCCTATTGTTTTATTAGCTAAGCATATTTATTTAAAAGCAAACAGAAGCAGACAAGTGCTTTTTAATATCATTTTATTATACCAAAAAAGTTACTGTTTTTGATAAATGTCAACTATTACAGAATCAAATACTACTCATTTTTAGAAAAATACTGGTGGAAGAATTATATTTTTCTACTGGCTAAATCTTTTTATAAAAATCATTCAGTTTGCTGGATTAAAACAAAAGAAAAAGGCTAGGGGAAACAGATCCAGCCGGCCCAGCCAGCAGGCCTGGCAACCAGGCGCGCGCGGGCCAGGTTCAAACCTGACCTGCGGGCCCCCGGGGTCATTGTCAGCGGCTGCGCGCGCTGGCTGCCCCAGGACACCGACAGGTGGGCTCCACCTGTCGGGTCCTTCTACCTCCGGCCAGAGAGGTGGAGATGGACGCCGGCGAGGCTGACGTTGTCCTCAGGCCTAGCTAGGAACGGGAACGGGTTCCTCGTGCCTCCGCCTACCTGCTCGTGGTCAGGACGTCACCGGAGGTGGTCTGGGTTGCTGGCGACGAGGTGCTCGTGGCGGAAGGGTTTCGGGTTCGTGATGAACTAGGGGCTAGGGGTATGGATTCGCTCGGGAGAGTTAGGGGAAACGTTCCTGGTGTCGAGGGGAGTGTAATGAGAGGTCGGGCAGCGCAGGACCGACATGTAGCCGGAAATCGACCGGAGCTCCGAGATGGAGGGGCCTCGGTCGATCTCGAGCACCGGGGCTGTGCGAGCTCGATTGGGCGGCTAGGGAGTGTCTACTGGTTGTGCTAAAGCTGCTTGGAGGGTGCTGGAGTGCTGGGGG
Organism: Hordeum vulgare subsp. vulgare; assembly: GCF_904849725.1. NCBI lineage: Eukaryota > Viridiplantae > Streptophyta > Magnoliopsida > Poales > Poaceae > Hordeum > Hordeum vulgare. The sequence goes on from NC_058519.1 coordinate 342,492,720, forward strand.
GTCTATTTATAGGCCAACGACGGTGACCCGACTCGAGCACGCCGGTGACTCACCATGGCACGCGTGCAAGCACTGTGAGGTGCTGGCCGCGAAACCACGGGTTCGGGACGTGGTTTAGGGCCTCCTGGTGCAACGGTCGCAGAGGGAAAGCGAGTGGGGACGGGCTGCAGTGACCGTGCATGCTTGGCCGTGTCGGGCGCGCACGGGCACGCGTTGCCTGAGCTCTTGCTGGAGGGGGAGAGGGTCCCTGGGGTAGCTTTGCACTGAATGGTTGTCGGGGGAGCGCTTGGACATAACTGGGGAGGCTGGGACCGGCCGGAACATCGGCCCCTTGCGGGTGGCTCTCTGCAGCGCTCCCAGAGCACAGTTTTGGCATGCCACGGCATGCTGGCTCGCTCTGGGGCACTTGGGACGTGTCCTCCATGTCCTGAGTATTGCTGGGAGTGTGCCTAGCCGTTGTGGTTTAGTCGGAGCTCAAGCTGGTCAAGGGAGCAAGGAACACTAGTGTTGCCAGTACTGTCCTGCAGCTCAAATTGGAGTTCTTGTCACTTGTGCTTGGAGTTGGGGAGGGGCTGGTTGACTGGGTGTTCAGAGTGTTCTGGTGCTCTAACCCACCAAATTTGGGGCCTTGACATTGGGTAAAACAGTGGCTAGGAAGGTTTTTACCTTCCTGTCAGTAGGTGTTCGACAGTGACTTGGGGTGCTTCCACTATACCACTTTAAATCAAACTTGACAGGTTTGGTCTTGGGGTAAAAACATGGGGTTCCACCAAATCTGAGCTCCATTGAACAAGTTTGTCTTTGCAAACTTGAAAATGTCTCATAGTGACCAGTACTGTCCTTTACAAAGGAAGTATGGCCAAACAGAGTCTCACAAATCCCATTTTTGGTGTGGAGTCCTCATTTGGGGTGTTAAACACCTCTGCAAAGTTTCAGCTCCATTAGAGAAACTTTGCAATGTAGAGTTGTTCCAACTCTACTCTGGACAGAGAGGATTTTGGGCTCTTTAAGTGCACTTCCCCACCTTGGATCAAGGTTAGATTTTAAGTGAGCACCTAATATGGTTTGGGAGGGCTCCTGCAATTTTATGGGAATTTATTGAGATAATTTCCTTTGGAAACATCTCAAAAAGCTAAAACAGGCAGAAATGGTTTTCAGGGTTTTACTTAAATAATATTAATATAAAATAGGGTTGAAAATCTTATGTATGGAAAATATATGTCCTTCTAAGCATCCATGAATTTATTCAGAATTTTCTAAGGCAGGAAAGTAATTTTCCTTGTGGAAATATCATTACTGGCCTTAGAAATAGAAACATATATAAATTAGGAAAATAACATTTCAAATCACCAAATAATGTTTTTAATGAATGAAAATGATATTAGGATCAGATCACCAACTTTGGTTGGAAGTGCCACTTGGCTTCATGAGCTAGTAGTGTATCCCAACATGATGAAGGTGATCTTGATGTAAAGGAAAAAGGGTTTTTTGATGAGAGCAAAATAATAAGTTTTTCATGGGTTTGAGTCATCAAACAAGCAAGCATACACTCAAACAAGGGCTGACATTGCACTCACAACATTATTTGAAAAAGTTTTAACAAGCTCTGATTTTTGCAACACAGAAAACTTGGGGTGAAAAACAGGGTGTGACATAACAATACCAAACAAGTTGATGCGGAGGCATATGGTATAAAGACCCGAGGTGGTACACACACCGTGGACCCCCTTTATCCGGAGGGGCACTCAAATAGGATTGAGAAAGATTCTCAATTGCAGGAAGAAGATGTTGTAAACTCCCCAAAGAAGAAGAAGAAACACAAGGAAGCTCACAACTCCAATGATCACATAATCGATGAACAACCTATTGTTGATCCAAATAGTATATCAATTTCCGATCCTGAAACTGAAGATGATGCTGAACCTGATAAAGATAATGAGAAGATTGATTCTCCTAAGGTACGATAAGGAGAAGCACCCGACAAGCACAAGAGGTATACTAGAGAATATTTTGTTGCAAGAAAACATGGAAGGAAAGAGAACCATGGGTATAGAAATCAATGCCCTTCCGAGGTAAGTCTTTCAAAACCAAAGAAGAAGAGCATTACAATAAATTCTGTGAATGGATGAAACCTATTTTTCTTCAAATTCCTTTGACTGATGCTATTAAGTTGCCTCTGTACTCGAGTTATATGAAAGATATTGTTACTAATAAAAGAAAAGTTCCTAGTGAGGCAATATCTACTATGCTTGCTAATTACTCTTTCTGTGGTAAGATTCTCGAGAAGCTTGGTGATCCAGGTATACCCACTATTCCTTGGTCCATAAAAAATAATTATGTCAGAACTGCTTTATGTGATCTTGGTGCAGGAGTGAGTGTTATGCCTTTGTCTCTTTACTAAAGGCTATGTCGAGATAAACTAATCCCTATAGATATCTCTCTTCAAATGGCTGATATGTCAATGTCCGTTCCTGTTGGCATTTGTGAGGATGTTCCTATTGAAGTTGCTAATTGCTTGATCCTTACTCTCTTTATTGTGCTTGATACACCCGAGGATGGTAGCATGTCTATTATTCTTGGTAGACCTTTTCTTAACACCGCGGGTGCTATTATTGATTGCAATAAAGGAAAGGTGACCTTCAATGTTAATGAGAAGGAGAACACGGTATATTTTCCGAAGAAGATTGATAAAAGGCATGGCCTTAATTCTATTGAGAATATTGAGACCATGAAGGTTGCAGAGTGGGACTGTCCTCTACATGTGCACCACAAATACAAAACCATTATGGTGTGGACAATATCCATTAAAATAAAGGTACCATGATTGCTTTATAAGAAGTGAAACTTTTTGCTCGATATAACACATGTTTGGTAGTAAGACTTGATCAACCTTGCTGACAAATATGTTTTATATGAGTAAAAAGAGAAGCTTGTTATGTTTTCATTTCCTTTATCTTTCATCCTCCTTGATGTACCAAAGTTTTATGTTTTTGAAGCTTCGTATGTTTAATCATTGTTTCGAGCTTTCCGGAAGTTTTGCAGCTTTTGGTACTTCGATTTTTTTTCAAAACTGAAGTTGTCAAAAAAATTCCAGAAAAATTATAATAAAATTTCCATAAAATAAGAGATGCAGGGGCACCTGGAGCTAGCCAGGGTGGCACCCTTTGTCGAGGTGGCCAGCTGGCGTGGCCTGCCCCCTGGCCGTGCCCACACGTCACCTGGGCCCACATGGTCCCCTTTCCACGTACTTCTTCTTCCTTTCTCTCTCTCACTCCAAAAATCCTGATTTTTCTCCTGGAGCTCGAGTTCTTGCTGTTCTTGGTGGAAAATTTCAATCTCTCTCTACTACCCATCATTTGCATTGATAATTTGGGCATTTGCTCCTTGGTTTGTGACTCCTCCACTCCTCCAATTAAAATTTTGATTGGTGGTCTCATTTGTGAGTATTTAGGAGTTCTTGGTGTTGTTCATATGAGCTTGCATGCATGTTTAGGAATTTATTTATGAAGTGTTGACGCAAGTTTATGCATCAGGGAAGTGAGTAGAATAGTTTGCTCAAACTCATTTTTGCTTAAACCTCAATTTTTTGTGATGAACCAAAAATTTCAAAAATGAGTTTGTTTGGAAAAATAAAAGGATGGCTTGGGAAGAAGAGACCAGAGCCTACCAATACACTAACTAGAGCTCCAGCTTCACCCTCTACTGTGAGGACAAGTTAAAATGATGATATCGTGCCACCGGAGTTGTTCCACGAGACGGACACGGCACGTGCCATGGCATACCCGTGTTTAGATTTCCTTATGGAGACAGGTATTAAGGATGAGTTTGATAACCTCTGTGCAGCTGCAGGTTTGACACATCTCATAACACGACGTGTATAACAATATCCAAAACTCACCTATTATTTTGTCAAATGGTTTAGATATAATGATTAAACTTCCATGATTGAATTCAGATTATATGAGGATGTCTTTACCATGTCTTTCGTAGAATTTTGCGATGTTATAGGTGTGCGGAATGTCACGAAGATGACCAAAATGAAAGTTCAGCCCTACGAGCTGAAATCCCTATTCCCTTCCCTTTGCAGCAAGGACCCGTGAGATATTCATTGGGGAAGATCTCCAGCATCTTGTTTCCCCACATCAGGTATATCGCATACTATATTGCTCAAGGGGTTTTAGCTCGTGATAACACGAGCAACATTTCGGCTCCGGATCTCGCTATATTGGCAGCCGCCCTCATAGGAGATAACACGTATAATATTCTTGCTTTGATTGATCGTCGCCTCATTGCTAAGAGCGGCAAAGGGCCTCACTTTGGTGGCATTTATGCCACGCTTATCCTCGAGCAGCTCGGGAAGACTGTACGCACAGATGATACGCCTTTTTCATTCATAAGCTTTGATCTTACCGCTATGAAGAGGCATGAGTTTGTTACTAGAACTTCGAAGTTTGGTAACCTTGTTTATATTTTGAGGTTTGGCGAGCTTACTACTCACGAGATCCATCTACCTACACCACTTTTGTTTGATTATACCAGCAGGAACGGGTGGTCCTTCACGTTGATTGAGCTGGACGAGTTTGTGATCCAGCAGCAGTTCCACAACCCCATGGAGGGGGTTTTTCCCGAGGAAGAAGAGCCTTCTTCTTGGGAGGCCAGTCGGGCATCCGTGTACGCGCCCGAGGCCTCGTATGATTCTTGGAGCCACCCGTACCGCTCCGGAGCCGGAGGGAGCTCCTGAATCCCGTAGTAGCCAAGGTCAGCTTGGGCCAAAATCATAAGCTTGGGGGAGTATGTACCATTCTCCCCTTTCATTGTACCATCTGTGGTTTCCTTTTTAATATTTTCGGAGGTTTTGCCTATTCTCATTTGTTCTTTCTTTGCAAAAACAACAAAAAGATTTTTCTTTTCTTTTGATTTAGTTTAACCTTTGGAAAACCCAAAAAGATTTCTTTTCTCACTTTATTTTTATTTGTTTGCAGAGTTCAGCTCACGTCCATGGTTGTAATTGCACTTGATTATATCTTTCTACGTTCGATCGTGCAATTGACGATGCAATAATGACGAAGATCGACGGAAGGAATCCAACAAGAAAAGCCGGTATGAACTTTATGTGTTTCTACTTTTGTACATATGCCTCTACTTATGATCTAGAGACAAGCTTGTAGCAACATAGAGCTACGAATACACTGCTTTCCCAGTATTTCATGCTTTCTTTGTGACTAGTCTCAAATAGCTGGAGTGCATAATGTGTTATTGAAATGTTTAGCATGCATTGCATTGTTCATGGTTTGTCATATTAGAGTGGTATTTCCCTTCGGAGAGTTTTTGGATTGACATGGCACATGTTTACACATGTTTATGAATAGAAGTCTATCAAGCCTTGATGATTTTTTATTTCAGAATAGTTATATCGCGTTCATGCCCGATTCAATGTTGCTTTGTCGCTATGCATGATTATGACCGTTATTGCTCTCTAGTTGGTCGCTTCCCTGTCTTTTGCTAGCCTTCACCTGTACTAAGCGGACTGACTGCTTGTGCATCCAAAATCCTTGAAACCAGCTGCGCCATATGAGTCCACCATGCCTACCTATATGCGGTACTTACGTGTATTCCTAAGTAAATTTGCATGTGCCGTATTCTTAATTTTCAAATAAATATTTTGTTTTGTATGCCCGAATCGCTCATGTAGCGACTAGGGGCTATCAGTATCTTCCATGCTAAGTAGGTTATTCTCAAGATATGTGTTGATTCACTATCATTCATGAGAAAGCGGCTGGTAAACGGAATGCCCAGTTCCATGCTCAAAATTCAAATCAAATTTAATGAAACAAAACTCCCCCAGGATTGTTGTTTGTATGGACGGTACCCGTGGATTCGGCCCGCCGTGGAGTGTGATTGATTGGTAGAGGGGGAGTAAAAACTTTACTATTATGTTTGGGAACCGCCTATAATGTATTTAGCATGGAAGATATGGACATCTCTTAGTTGTTACTTTGAGAATGAAAGCATACCACCCAAAATTTTGATTTATCTCTGTTTTAAAGCTCAAGCTCTGGCGCTTTTGCAAATCAATGCTTCCCTCTGCGAAGAGCCTATCTATTTTACTTTACTGTTGAGTCATCCTCTTCTCATAAAAAAGCACCAACTATAGAGAGCATGTATCTTTCAGGTGCGGTTGAATTGACAACTCAATTGTTAAAGCTTATAAATATTCTTTGGCTCCCCTTGTGTTGAACAAATAAATTGGGTTATCTTACCCGCGAAGACTGGTGCGATCCCCTACCCTTGTGTGTTATCACCTTTCTCCTTTTAACGCTTTTCATATTCTTGCTTTTGTTTTTCGACAAGTTGCTCAATTTGTCGGTGCTCATGTAGATGATGGCCCTTGTTGTAGTGGATCTTGCAGTATGGCCCGTCTCTCTTGTCGATCCTCTCCCTAGCTGTGGCCTCATGATCACATGAGTACATGATAGCTTCCTTGCCCGGGCCTTCCTTCTTAGCATTGGTGCGAGGGTTGGAATTGGTGGAGCCCTCCACAACCATCATTGCTTGGCCTTTGAACTTGCGATTGCGCTTTTGGAAATTCTTCTTCGAGGTTGATGCATCTTTGTCGTCGGCGTCAAACTCTGCGCCGGCATTCTCCCCAGGTAATATCCTCCCTTTTTCTACGTGCACGTACTTGTCGACCAAGGCATAGAGCTCAATGTCGCGCACCTTGTTGATGGTCATCTCCTCACGCATCTGCCTATTGTGCGCGTTTGTGTTGAACAAGGTAATGACGACGGCGGGATGGATGTCAAGGATGTTGTGCTGCCCACACCGGAAACATTGTATATACTAGTGGAGTGACTCATCGTCCCTCTTGGGAAGTACATGAGTTCACTAGGCTGACCATGGAGCTTGTGGCCCCCGGGATACATGCTAACGACCTGGTTGCACAAATTCGCCCAAGAAGAGATAGAGTTCTCCGGCAAGTTCATGAGCCACCTCCTCACGTTGGGCTTGAGCGCCAACGGGAAGTAGTTGGTGAACACCTTCTCATCGCGTCCCCCTCCAACTTGCACCTATCGAAATCAGGGCTCTAGGGATCCAAAGAGGTTTGAACTCTGGGGTATGTAGGTTCTCCCACCCTACTCTCTCAAGCATCCTCAAGGCGACCCTCCGCCATATACAAACCAAGGAAGAAGGACGATGAACATAGCAGTTTACCCAGGTTCAGGCCACCTTGTGGTGAAAACCTTACTCATGCTTGTGTGGATTGCTTGGAAGTGAGGCACAGTACAAGGGTGCGTTCTTTCTATCTATCCGATCCTCCCTCTCTATGGCGGCTACCTGACATCTCTTATACGGGCCACGGTCCTCTTCCCTCGAAAACACCAGGCAGTAAGGGTTGCCACAATGGCTGGTTTGAAGGGGGACATGACTGCAGCTTATCTTAACAAAAGTGGTATTCACATGCAAAAGCTTCTTGCAGTGATGCGTTGGTGGGCTCGAAGCTGACCTTCATCCTTGCGAGCCTCGTGTCTTCGCCTTCTTGCACTGAAGGGGAAACATTTGGAGATTTCTTTGGGAACCGGCGAGCTGACCCAGCTCCCCTAGCAAAAATAGGAAAGCCATCTCACCCGTACCTTCTCGCAAGGCTCCTGGCCGTTAGGCACGGCTCATGTCATCCACGTGGAGATGCAGAGTAGCGCGACCCCACTAGGCACCCCTCGTCCAGTCTGCCCCTCAAGGGCCTCGAGCGCAGCCCCAAGGAGTGACCTCACGAGGGGGCTTTGCATTGCTCCTAAACATGCGTGCTGAAACGCTCCTCGAGGGGGGATCCCTCGCGAGTGTTTTACCCACGAAGTCTGATGGTGGGCCAAGCCACACTAAGGCAGACGGGCCAGGGTACCCCCGGTCCCATGGGCCTCATAGTAGCCCACGGGCCCATGGTGCGCATGATCCGCCAGTTCGAGGTGCTAAATAGTGCAGGCCCAACCGCCCACGGGTTAGGCATGATGCGTGGTGCACGATAGGGAGCGGGACGCCCCCACTTCCCATGACGCGTTGATAACTGTCCGTGTTGACATAAATCCTGCATGCGGCATGGGGCCACCATCGCTCTTCCTTGCCACGCATCTTCCTTGTTGCACCCACCTTCTCCATGCACAACTCATCCCGATCCAATCTCTGGCGAGGCAGCTTCCCTGCCCCATTCACGACCACAACATGCAAATGGACGTGACCAGCAAGAACACGAAGATTGCGGCCCGACTAGAAACCCTCCCGCTGTTAGGCCAGCTCTCTAGCATTCCTTCATCGCTACAGATGAAGACTTGGGTCTGGTACTCCCACTGACTGTCGGAGACTACAATGAGTGGTGGGCAATGGGGATCTTGCCTGGTTCGATGGCCCGGAGCAGCCTGGGGGAGTCCACCTACCCCTTGTTTCTCCACAGCATTTACGCTAGGTTGGTCCCGTTGTTTTCTAAGTTCTTCTATGACATCCTCTCCCATTGCGAAATCTGGGCCCTGCACCTTCAGCCTAACTCCGTCCTCCTCCTGTCTATCTTCACCTTGTACTACAAGTCCTTCATGGGTGTGAGGCCCTCGGTGGTGCTGTTTCACCACTTCTTCGGCCTGCAGTTAACCGCCCACAACCAGCATTCCCCATGTGTCTCCTTCGTCGATGTCAAGGGCGAGACCATGTACCCGTAGGATGGGAAAAAGGTTGAGGGTTGTCAGCACCGCTGGGTCTTCATGGGCGCGCGTCAGGTTAACCCTCTCCTTATGGCGTGGACGACCTAGCCAAAGCAGAGTCCCAGGTGAGTCCATGAGAAGCTCAACGATCCGAGGGCGGCGCCCGTCCTAGACGAGATTGCCATACATGAGGATGCCCAACTGGCGGGGGCGATGATCATCAAGGAATTCCTAGGGCTACGCATCATGCCGCTCTAGGCACACTCGCGACCCGTGTGGAGTACACCGGTTCCAGGGACATGATGAGGTTGCATACCACTGGCCTGATGTCCGATGAGCTAAACGGGGCCTTGGTGGCCCTGCTCGGCTTTTGTCAGAATCGGGGCTACACGGACACAGAAAGGTTCGACCTCTGGGGTGCGCTCGCTCTCCTACCCTACTCTACATCTCAACTTCACCGCGACTCTCCAATGGCTCGAGCTAAGGAAAGCGAAAAAAAGACATGAGCTGTTTACCCAGGTTTGCGCCGCCTTGCGATGTAAAACCCTACTCCTGCTTGTCTGGATTGCTCGAGGAGGAAGACGAGTAAAAAGGTAGGGTCTTGCCCTAGTGGGAATGGTGGATATTTTCTATACAGGTCGGGCCTCTCTTTTATACTTCCCTTGGTCCTCTCCCCCCCCCCCTCGAAAACACACTTGGCGGGAAGGGTCACAACAAGAGCCATTTTAAAAGGGGACAGGACTGCGGCCTGCCCTGTCAAAGGTGGTCTTCGCCTAAAAAAGCCCTTCGCTATGACGCGTTAGTGGGATAGGGGTGTTGGAAATATGCCCTAGATGCAATAATAAAATAGTTATTATTATATTTCCTATTTCAAGATAATCGTTTATTATCCATGCTAGAATTGTATTGAATGGAAACACAAGTACATGTGTGGATACATAGACAAAACACTGTCCCTAGTAAGCCTCTAGCTGAGTAGCTCGTTGATCAAAGATGGTTAAGGTTTCCTACCCATAGGCAAGTGTTGTCACTTCATAACGGGATCACATATTTAGGAGAATGATGTGATGGACAAGACCCAAACTATGAACGTAACATGTGATCGTGTTGTTTTATTGCTACTATTTTATGCATGTCAAGTATACATTTCTATGACCCTGAGATCATGTAACCCACTGACACCAGGGGAGTGCCTTGTGTGTACCAAACCTTGCAACGTAACTGGGTGACTATAAAGGTGCTCTACAAGTATCTCCGAAGGTGTCCGTTGAGTTAGCATGGATCAAGACTGGGATTTGTCCCTCCGTACGACGAAGAAGTATCTCGGGGCCGACCCGGTAATACAACATCACAAACAAGCCTTGCAAGCAATGTGACTAAAGAGTTAGCCGTGGGATTTTGTATTACGGTACGAGTAAAGAGACTTGCCGGTAACAAGATTGAAATAGGTATAGAGATACCGATGATTGAATCTCGGGCAAGTAAAATACCGAAGGACAATGGGAATGTTATATGGCATTAACTGAATCCCTGACACAGAGGTTCAACCAATAAAGATCTTCGTAGAATATGTAGGAGACAATATGGACATCCAGGTCCCGCTATTGGTTATTGACTGGAGTGTGTCTCACGTCATGTCTGCATAGTTCTCGAATCCGCAGGGTCTGCACACTTAAGGTTCAGTGACGTTTTGGTATTATTGAGTTATGTATGTTGTTGACCGATATTTGTTTGGAGTCTGAGATGAGATCCCGGACGTCACGAGGAGATCTAGAGTGGTCCGAAGTTAAAGATTGATATATAGCAAAGTTGCATTTGGCTTCCGGAAAGATTTCAGGCATTACCGATAAAGTAGAGGGAGTGACGAATGGGTTCCGGGGTTTTACACGGAGGGCCACCCACCCGGGAGAGGACCTAATAGGCCTAGAGGTGGCACACCAGCCCCTAGTAGGCTGGTGCGGCCAACCCAATAAACCTATTTTCGGCAGAGGTGCAAAAAGAAAAGAAAATGGGAAGCAGGGTGGCCAAGTAGGAAGGGAGTCCTCCACCAAACTGAATTGGAGGAGGAATCTCCTCCCTTGGCTCTTCCTAACCCTCCTCCTTGGATTAGAAGGCAAGGATGCCCTCCCTCCAATGCCTCCTATCTATAGTGGAGGTTTTGAGGGCAAACACCACCAGAAAAGCCACGTGTTGCCCTCTCCTCTAGAGATCCTCTGCCTCATATAGACTAGTCCGACATAGCTTGGTGAAGCCTGCTGGATTGGTTCATCACCACCACCACGCCGTCGTGCTGCCAGAGAACTCATCTACCTCTTCACCCCTATTGCTGGATCAATAAGGCGGAGATCATCATCGAGCTGGATGTGTGCTAAACACGGAGGTGTCGTCCGTTCGGTGCTAGATTGGGACGGCTTGCGATTTGGATCGCGAAAACGTTGGACTACATCAACCGCGTTTCTTAACTCTTCCCGCTTAGCGATCTACAAGGGTATGTGGATCTCATCTTCCCTCTCATAGATGATCATCACCATGGATAGGTCTTGGTGTGCGTAAGAATTTTTTTGTTTCCCTTGCAACGTTCCCCAATAGTGGCATCATGAGCTAGGTCTATGCGTAGATGATATCTCAAGTACAACACAAAGGAGTTTGTGGGTGTTGATGTTCAATTTTCTGCGCTCCTTAGTATTTTCTTGATTCTGTGGTTTTGGGACCAACATTACTCGTACACTTACGAGAGACAGGTTTCATTGACTGACATGCAACTTGTTGCATAAAGTTGACCGGCGGGTGTGTGTTTCTCTAACTTTAGTTGAATTGGATTTGACCGAGGTGGTCCTTGGAGAAGGTTAAATAGCAACTTGCATATCACCATTGTGGTTTTGCGTAAGTAAGATACGATCATATTAGATATCCATAACAGCCACATAAAATTTGCAACAACAAATTAGAGGAGGTCTAACTTGTTTTTGCAGGGTATGATGTGATGTGATATGGCCAAAGACATGATATGATATATTTGATGTATGAGATGATCATATTGGAATAGTTAAATATCGACGTGCATGTCAATGCTACAACAGCCGACAGGAGACATAGGGTTGTCTTTAAATATTTTTTGCTTGGAGATGCTTTGCTTTATGGCTAGTCAGTAGCTTTAGTAGTAACAACATAGTTAGCGCGACAACCTCGATGGCAGCACAATGATGGAGATCATGATGATGAAGATCATGGTGTGGCACCGGTGACGATGGAGATCATGCCGGTGCTTTGGTGATGGAGATCAAGAAGCACAAGTTCATGGCCATATCATGTCACTTAAGATTTGCATCTGATGTTAATCCTTTTATGCACTTTATTTTATTAAGGACGAGGTAGCATTATGTAACACCCAAAAAATTTTGGTCATGATTTATATTAATTTAAAATTGGCGAGGGTAATTTAAAATTTTATTTTTGGGTTTTGTGCTGTTTCCCGACCCCTTCTTTGTTTTATTTTATAAAAATATCTCTTTCTTAAGTAGGAGTTTTTGAAAGATATTATTCGACCTAAGTGTTTGCCTCGAATATTTTTCCATTTATTTCCAAATCCAATGAAAGCCTTTTTATAACATTTTCTTTTAAGTTTTATGTATCCAAAGATGGATTTTAATTTATTTCAAGATCCAATTTGAACTAGAACCCTTTCTTAACGAGAAGCCTTTTATAACATTTTGTTTTAAAAATCCCACAAAAAATTGGAAATGGCCTAGTATGTTTTTAAATCAATTTTACGAAATAATCTAGCAAAGTGTTTTGGAATAAGTGAGCACATTATCTTCTTTTCCATTTCTGATCGAACTTGGTATTTGCACTACAACCCCTAGTGAAAACTCTTCAAAAAATTTACAATAAAATTGGCATGGTCAAGGAGTTCATATAAATGAGTTTTATGCAAAACCACAAATTTATCTTTTGAAAATTTTGAGCACCACATCCTATTTTCTATTTTGGACCTGTTTTGCAGTTTGTACTCCAACCCTATTATTTTCTTGCCCCAATGTTGTGAAAATTATACTGCCTGTAGAGGCCCCTGCAAAACCCTTAAGTCCAGAAGATCAGCCCCTTTTTGATTTAGTAGGCCATTGTTTTAATGTCCCTAAGATGTTGTCCAGAACTGTTTTTCTTAAATTATAGCACTAGCAAGTTTTGTATTTTCAGTAACTAAACTTGTCAGCATTGTTAGCATCCATAGAGACCTCAACCTGGAGAGCTTGGTGGCCAGAAAACATCTCTAGATGCACAAGGCATTCTGTCGAGCACCTTGTGTGCCTGACCAAAATTGACATGGTTTGAAGACTGCATTGAAGACTCTCTTTCTGTGCCCAACTTACATGTCTAGCAGAACCCTAGTAGAACTCTTAACCTAAGCCCTTGGCTGTTCTGGGCATTCTATCAAATGGTTGGCGTGCGTGCTCTCGGCACGAGCAGAGCGCGCGTATTGCAACCGCTGCATCCGAGCCGCTGCGTCCACCTACCCCTCCCTTTTCGCCCTTGCTCACCGCGTAGAGTGAGGCCCCTCTCACCAGAGCTGCCGGAGCCGCCCCTGGAGAGTCGCTGCGGTCCCACCAGCGCTGCCATGGCAGTCGACCATCGGCACCAGCTAGCCCTGCCATGGCTGCACCCCCCAAGCCACCCCCGTCAACCAGCTCACCTCCAGGAGCAATGTCGAGCGTGTCCGCTAGCGTCCCGACACCGCAAGGCCCCCTGCACCCGTGCTGACCTTCGTAGCCAGTAGTACCTGCTGCGGCAACGGCAGCGCCACTTCGGTCGCCGGTACGAGCTGCTCGTTCGTGCACCCAGGACCGTCGTCATCTAGCTCAACGACAGCCAGGAACCCGCTTGACCTTTCCCTACGTCGCCACATTTCCCCGCCGCTTCAAAAGCGATCGGCAAACGATCTTATCGTCATCACCCCGAAACCGACCTTGCCTGAGTATCTAAGACACCCCGAGCTCCCCCGAGACCCGCACAAAGCCTCTCGGAAACTCTCTTGAGCTCCCGTTTTAGCCAATTGAGACCGAGAGGTCGTCCTCTTCCTCTCCGGTGAGCTTCGGCCGCTGCAGCCCCCAGTCGAATTCGACCAAGGCAGGGCCCTTCTCGCCTCTTCCGCACCACCATCCGCCTTTCCCCGACCTCGTGGAGCCACCCCACCTTCCAGCCTCGACGAGGAGGCACCTAGCATAGCTTCCCCTTGTACCCAAAGCCGTCGCCGCCTCAGAGCTCACCACCGGCGATTCAGTCCACCCCTCTGGTCACGGCGACCACCTGGAGGACCACCCCAAAGGGATGGTTCCATTCCCGCCCTCGGAAGGACCCTAGGAGGTGCTATCCGCCGGCGAGGACGGCCGGAGCCCGGCCTCCCCTTCGGACAAAGGAGGAAGACGAAAGGCTTGACCGTAGTCAAACCTGCACATGCGCCCTCCTCGTCAGCGACAGGACCGAGCCACCACCCGCATAAGTGGAGATGCATTAGATAGAGTACATTTTCCCCTAAGAGCAAGCGTATTAACTTCTGAACCATTTTCTTTTTCTCATTTATTTTAAAAACAGATTTGTGACCCAACTTTGACTGTCCACATGTTTTAAAATAATAGTCCAAATGAGTTGATTCTTTTTCTCACCTCTTTCAAATTTCATCTAGTTTATTTTAATATTTATTTGAAAAATTTCGAAGATAACTTTCTGTATTATTTTTAAATTGTGTGCTAATTAGAATATTTTTCAAACTAAGCTATGGACAGAGGAGCAAAAACTTCAAAAGTTTTGGAGTGCAGCCTACCTCTCTACACTTGGAAGGCAAGCATTCTGAACCTACATATATCTTGGTAGTGTGTGGGTTGCTCGATGAGAAAAACATTATAGTTATGTTAAGAAAGTGGTGGTATTTCATGTGATAATCATGCATGTGGCTTCATGAATTGAAAGTACAATTATTGCATGATTGAGATGCATGGGACAACAGTAACATCTTCCTAGCACACATGTCTACCGGATGGGATGCGATGAGAGTCGGTGTCTCGTGGAGACACGACCTTGGGACTGACATATCATGGGACGAGAGTGGTCAGCAAGGCATGTTGGGGTACGACACGTACTGACTCTGTCTGCGAGGCATTGTACCATACACTACTGAAAGTCATAAATTTGTCATCTTCCCTGGCAGACAACAAAGGGGGGAACTAAAGACATCAAAGGCTTTGCCGTCAGTCAGCAGACGGCAAAGTAGGCGGCAAAAAAATCCGATGAAGAGGTTCTTTGTCGTCTGCTTTTTTAAAGCGGACGGCAAAGAATCTTTGCCATGAGGGGGCAGACGACAAATTAAATGGGACGACAGATACACCAACGGTCCCGTTAAGTGTTAACGGCAGGCCTCCTCTGTTTGACGTCTGCCATCCCCCCTTTGCCATGAGGGGGCAGACGAAAAAGGGGGGAAACAAGCCCCTCTCTCTCCTCTCTTTGTCGTCTGCCATCCCCCCTTTGCCATGAGGGGGCAGACGACAAAGGGGGGAACCAAGCCCCTCTCTCCCCTCTTTGCCGTCTGCCATTCCCCCTTTACAATGTGGGGGCAGACGGCAAAGGGGGGAACCAAGCCCCTCTCTCTCCCCTCTTTGTCGTGTGCCATTCCCCCTTTGCCATGTGGGGGCAGACGGCAAAGGGGGGACCATCCCCTTTTTATTTTATTTCTTATTATATACAGCATTTTTCACAATAATCAGGATATATATATATATATATATATTTGACATAAATAAATTTGTTTCCGTACTCATAACCATATTAAAATAACTTTCATCCATAATACATACATATTATGCAAGTTTCATCTGTACCAAACCATATATTACACCTCATGCATACAAAGTTTCATATATATCCATATACTACAATAGTTTCAATACAAGCTTCCGTGAAGCCATGTTACAAGAAATCATGTTCAAGCATTCCATCAATATAATCCAAGCTTCGCGTGAAGTGAATGTAATCTGCAAAATGACAAATAAGAAAGTTAGAAGAATAATACTAGATGAAGAAGTATATAGGTTATTTCGGAGAGAAATTAGCTAACTCAGAAGAAGAAGAAGAACAACATATGATGTTTATGAGGTAATCAACAACAACAACAACAAAAATGTGAATATGAAAGAGGAGAACAAAGAGGAGGAGGAGGAGAAGAAGAAGAAATCAAGAAGAAGGAGAAGAAGAAGGATAAGGAGGAGGAGGAGGAGAAGGAGGAGAAGAAGAAGGTCTATCCTATCCTCCTCCTTCTTCTCCTCCTCCTCTCCTCCTCCTTCTTCTCCTCCTCCTCCTTCTCCTTCTCATCTTCTTCTCTTCTTCTTCTTCTTCTTCTTCTTCCTTCTTTTCATTTTTCCTATTTATTTTCCTCTTCTCCTCTTCTTGGAGCTAAATTATCTAATTATGTCTTTTTGGAGCTAAATGGGATAATTATGTCATTTTAGAGGAAAACAAGCTAAGTATATAATATTCATGTGCTACCCAAGGTTCTTATGCCATTTTGAGCAGGAGAAGAAGGAGAAGGAGAAGGAGAAGGAGGAGGGCAAGGAGAAGGAGAAGAAGAAGGAGAAGGTCTTCTCCTTCTCCTTCTTCTCCTCCTCCTCATTCTCCTCCTACTCCTTCTCCTTCTCTTCTTCTTCTTCTTCTTCCTTCTTTTAATTTTTCCTATTTCTTCTCCTCTTCTCCTCTTCTTGGAGCTAAATTATCTAATTATGTCTTTGTGTAGCTAAATGGGCTAATTATGCCATTTTGGAGCTAAATGGGCTAATTATGTCATTGTTGGGGAAAATAAGGTAAGGAGAAGAAAAAGAAATCCAGAAGGAGGAGAAGAAAAAGAAATCCAGAAGGAGGAGAAGAAAAAGAAATCCAGAAGGAGGAGAAGAAGGAGAAGGAGGTGGAGAAGGAGGAGAATGAGAAGAAGATGGAAAAGGTCTTCTCCTCCTTCTCCTTCTTCTCCTCCTCCGCTCCTCCTCCTACTCCTCCTCCTCCTTCTCCTTCTCTCCTTATTCTCTTCTTATACTTCTTCCTTCTTTTCATTTTTCCTATTTCTTCTCCTCTTATCCTATTCTTGGAGCTAAATTTTCTATTTATGTCTTTTCGGAGCTAAATGGGCTAATTATGTCATTTTGTAGCTAAATGGGCTAATTATGTCATTGTTAGGGAAAATAAGTTATGGAGAATATGAAAGAGGAGAAGAAATAGGAGGAGGATAAGAAGAATAAGAAATCAAGAAGAAGGAGAAGAAGAAGGAGAAGGAGGAGGAGGAGGAGGAGAAGGAGGAGAAGGAGAAGAAGATGGAAAAGTTCTTCTCCTCCTTCTCCTTCTTCTCCTCCTCCTCTCCTCCTCCTTCTCCTCCTCCTCCTTCTCCTTCTCTCCTTCTTCTCTTCTTATTCGTCTTCCTTCTTTTCATTTTTCCTATTTCTTCTCCTCTTCTCCTATTCATGGAGCTAAATTTTCTAATTATGTCTTTTTGGAGCTAAATGGGCTAATTATGTCATTTTGGAGCTAAATGGGCTAATTATGTCATTGTTGGGGAAAATAAGGTAAGGAGTATATGAAAGAGGAGAAGAAAGAGGGGGAGAAGAAGAAGAATAGGAAATCAAGAAGAAGGAGAAGGAGAAGGAGAAGGAGGAGCAGAAGGAAAGAGGCTTCCCCTCCTTCTCCTTCTACTCCTCCTCCTCCTTCTCCTTCTCTTCTTCTTCTCTTCTTATTCTTCTTCCTTCTTTTCATTTTTTCTATTTATTCTCCTCTTCTCCTATTCTTGGAGGTAAATTTTCTAATTATGTCTTTTTGGAGCTAATTGGGCTAATTATGTCATTTTGGAGCTAAATGGGGTAATTATGTCATTGTTGGGGAAAATAAGGTAAGGAGAATATGAAAGAGGAGAAGAAAGAGGAGGATGAGAAGAAGAAGAAGAAATCAACAAGAAGGAGAAGAATAAGTAGAAGGAGGAGAAGGAGGAGAAGAAGGAAAAGTTCTTCTCCTCCTTCTCCTTCTTCTCGTCCTCCTCCCCTCCTCCTTCTCCTCCTCCTCTTTCTCTTTCTCTCCTTCTCCTCCTCCTTCTCCTTCTTCTTCTCCTCCTCCTCCTTCTCCTTATCTACTTGTTCTCTTCTTCTTCTTCTTCTTCTTCTTCTGTCTTTTCATTATTACTATTTCTTCTCCTCTTCTCCTATTCTTGGTGCTAAATTTTCGAATTATGTCTTTTCGGAGCTAAATGGGCTAATTATGTCATTTTGGAGCTAAATTAGCTCTGTATATAATATTCATGAGCTAACCAAGGTTCTTATGCCATTTTGAGCTTATTATTTCATTTTTTAGCAAAATTGGTCATTTTAATGAGCTAATGAAGGTTCTTATGATGTTTTCACCTAACTAAGCTAATTATGTCGTTTTGTAGGATAATTAGCCTATTTAGTCTTTCTTAGATGAGTCTAAGCTACGTAGAAGAAGAGAAAGAGAAGAAGCAAGAAGAGAATAAGAAGTAAAAGAAGAAGGAGTAGGAGGAGGAGGAGGAGGAGAAGGAGAAGGAAGAGGAGAAGAAGAAGAAAAGAAGAACGAGAAGGATAAGGAGGAAGAAGGAGGAAGAAGAAGGAGAAGGAGGAGCTCCTTCTCCTTCTTCTTATCCTTCTTCTTCTCTTCTTCTTCTTTTCTTCTTATTATTCTTCCTTCCTTTCATTTTTCCTCTTTCTTCTCCTCTTGTCCCCTTCTTCGGGCTAAATTAGCTAAGAATGCCTTTTGGAGCTAATTATGTCATTTCGAGGATAATTAGCTAAGTATAGGTCATGTTTTATTAAATAGACCATTTTGGAGCTAACTAAGCTAATTATGTCATTTAGGTGGAAGCCTAGCTAATTTTTACTAAAACACTAGAAATAACATAGCATTATCGTCATCGCGGTGGTGAAGCACGGTGGCTCTGGCTTGTTTCACCTAGAGAAGGCTGCCCTGGAGAAGGCTCCACTGTAGAAGGGTCGTGCGATGCGTTTCGGGAGATATTCTGCACCAAACGTCGTCCCCGCCATGTTAATGACTAGCATCGGCGGAGGGACTTGGCCGCTTTTCTCGCACATAGACTGTACATTTGGTTTCGACAAGTCAAACTTTTTATTTATTAATGAAACGGATATTAAAATGCCAGATTTGAAATAACATGAAGAAGAAACTTACCATGAAGAGCTCGTATATGGCCGTGTTAAACGCATCATTCCGTGCCCTCTCCGCCTCCACCAATGCAGTCGTCCTCTCCTCCAGCTCCCTCATTTCTTTATCCTTCTCAGCCATAGCCGCATGCATTGCCTCTCTCTCTTTCTGAATAGCAGCCTGCAACACAAATCATTGTTAGAAATGTCATCATATTGGTTCCAATGCACAACATAATGCGGAAAGATAGTTGAGTCCACTAAACTAACCTCGATGGCGAGCTCAACTCGCCGTGGACGAGGTGTTATCTCCGGACAGGAGCTCGTTTGGCGTGCCTTTATCTGTCGGAGAGTGCTAGGACAACGTATAAGGCCGTTTTCAATGGCGATCGAGCCATGGGGCCTGCCGTTGCCAGCTATCATCACCAGCTCTGGATCAATAGGCCCCTCACTCGGGTTAAAGTCCTCCCCTTTCCTCGCCTTCTCGTGATCTCTGAAGTTCACGAGCTTGTGGTGGGAGGAGATGGTGGTGAAGTTTTCTCGATGCTCGAGGTCAGACTCAGAGAATGTCTTGACCTTCTTGTATGAGGTAGTATGGGCCATCGCATACAGGTCGTACATCTGATCCACCTCCGTCTTATTGTGACGCACCTAAAAGACAGAGAGAGGAAAATTTTATTAGTAAAGGGCTCAAGATAGCATTAAGAATGAATTGCACGAGCCATGAAGCAAACCACATACCCGGTTCTCGCCAAATTGGATTAAGTTGATGCTCCCGTGATGGTGTGGCACACCAACCATTTTGCCATGCCTCTCCTTGGCGTTGTTGTGGCTGGCCTCCCATGTTTCGGAGCACCACAGATCCACCAAGGCGTCCCAACAATCCATCTTATCCACACACCATCTCGGGGGCACCTAAGTTAATAAAGAGAAATTTGAGTGCGTAAGAACCAAATCAAGGAAACTAACTACAAAGCCTTAATAATATGTAATTACCTTCATGTAATGCTCCTTCTCCATCTTAGCATCACGACACTTCGCCTTATCAATCCTAATACGCCGCGTGGCATAGTAGTATCGAACAGCCTGCACCCGAGCCTCGTGCCGAAAGTTTTGAAGTAGGCGGCGACATTCGGTTTCGATAACCTTTGTCGCGTCCTCCTCGTATCCCTCCTCACACCTGTAGTAGGTATGCAAACGAGACAACACCGATTAGAACAATAACTAGATATGGTTGATTTATAATTGTGTGAAGGAGAAGTTACCCAGAACTGTCGGATCACCATGTCGGCCCTCGTGTGGCACAAAACACCGTCGATCTCCACCTCCCGCGGGGCCGGGGCACCCAAGTAGTGCTCCCAGGTCATTCCTACCTCTCGCTCCCGACCGGGCAACGTAACAAACCCTACCTCTCCCGCGGCCACGTGTACCTTTAGTACAACATAAATACCAACATGATTAATAAAATGTATATAAATACCAATATGCATACAACATGAGTACAACATAAATACCAACATGAATACAACGTGTACCTTTAGTACCTCTTGGCTTTGCGGGGGGGGGGGGGGGGTTGACCTCCTCTCACGGGGGGTGCTCCTGGCATAGTAGAGAGCAACACTCTCCGAAGAGGCGAGGCAGGAATGGAAGTACCCATCCCATCACCCGCTGACGAAGAAGGAGCCGCGGAGTGCTTTCGACCTTTTCCCACCATCTTTCAACACCTGTCATGACAAAGAGTAAATGAAATTAGTACAACATAAATACCAACATGAGTAATAAAATGTATATAATTTAAGTGTATCATCGTCATAAATACCAACATGACTAATAAAAATTGAATACCTAACATGAACTCAAAATTTATATATAGTATAATAGTTGAATACCTGACATGAACTAATAACAATCGTGCTCGTATATATATGCTTCGGGGTCAATAAATGCATCATGATCATCACTATCATCAATAAATGCATCATCATCATCACTATGACGAAGAACATGTCGAAGGCCACCATTATGTAATCGGTCAAGAACTGACATGTCATCCGCATCAGTAACCTCTTCTTCTTCTAGATCTTCCTGTTCGGGCTCAGGGGTTAAGACGGATTCACTATCGCTGTCTGTTTCAATGTTCTGGGGTAAAGTAGAGAGGTTCTTGAAATGTTTCTTGGACATACATGTTTCTTGGAAGTATTCTCCTTCATATGTGTCTGGGTTAATGTGAGGTTCGTAATCCTCTTCATTGATGGTAGGTGGTCTAAAATGTGGTGGCACTTCATAAACGACATCCCAACCTTTGCGATTTGGATCAGTTTGGCAGGCCCATGGTAGATAGCAAACTTGTGTCACCTATTGAGCCGTAATATAGACATCGTGAACATCTAAGTGGGTGTTTTGGTTGATTTCGACAAGTCCTATATGTTCATGAGTCCTTCTAGTCTCCCTCGGCTCAAACCAATATCATTTAAAGACTACGACGGTCGGTGGGTTTTCACCATAGAATAGAAGTTCATAAATTGCTTCAACTCTTCCATAATACTCGGTGTCTCCTTCGCCGATAGAAGAGACAGAACAATATGTAGTCTTTAGGTCGGGCATAGATAGCTCTTTGCCAAAGGTACGAAAGTGATACCCGTTGATGTTGTATTTCTCAAATGAACGGACCTTATAGTCAAAACCATTAGCGACTTGTCTCAACTCGGCGTCCATCGACTCTGCATCAGCCTACAAGTTTAATACGAAAGAATGGATGCATTAGCTGCAAATTATACCAAGAAATCAAATGGGCCCTTAATGGTAATGAATTACCTTTGTTTGAACCAAGAGATGAAACTGGGATAGAAGCTCATACTCTTCGACGGAATCCTTTTCGATGACCGATCCATCCGAGAATTTGGCGACGTATCGACTATATCAAATATCCGGGAATAACAGTATTTCAAAGCAATTAGAAGTTGCGGAACAATAATTGACCGAGAACTTACTCGATGTACGGCCGCACTTCTGTTAGGTTGGTGAAGATATACAATGAAATGGTCTGCCATTCTTCGACATCCAACGATTTCCCTTTCGAAGCACCAGACGGTGTGAGCTTACCTTTGAATAGGTTGAGGTTGGATCAAACTTTTTTACGATCGCCATCATTGTACCAAGGCTTCGGGTTATGCAAATGATGATTTTTGGCTTCATAGTGTGTTGTCACGAAGTTTGCCGCCTCCTCAGTAATGAATGCCTCGGCCATCGATGCTTCAGTTCAACGTTTATTATTACACTTAGCTCGAAGCGTCTTCTGCATCCTCTCAGTTGAGTAGCACCATCGATTTTGAACGCCCCCCCCCATTCTTGCCTCGGTCGGGAGATGCAAAATCAAATGTTGCATTGGATTAAATGAGCCTGGTGGAAAGATCTTTTCTAATTTGTAGATCAACTCCGGCGCCAACACTTCCATTTCATCTAGCATGCCAGGCGATAGTTCTTTCGCACAAAGAGAACGGAACAAATAGCTCAGCTCTGCCAGTACTAGCCATTCATCCTTAGGGATAAAGCCTCGCAAGATCACCGGCATTACCCGCTCAATCCATATGTGCCAATCATGACACTTGAGACGAAATATTTTCAATTTCTCAAGACTCGCTCCCCTCTGTAGATTCGCAACATACCCATCGGGGAACATCAACCGCATTTTCACCCAAAATAGCATTTCCCTCATAGCTGGTGTTTGAAGATTGAACCATGCCTTTGGCTTCGCTATGCTTTGCTTTCCTTTCCGTCGTCGCAAGTTTTGCAACGGTCTATCACATAGAGCCTCTAGGTCGATTCTAGCCTTAGGATTATCTTTTGACGTCCCCTCTATGCCGAACAATGTACCAAAAATGGCCTCCGCAATATTCTTTTCAGTGTGCATCACGTCGATGTTGTGTGGGCAAAGAGGGTCTTTGAAGTAAGGCAGATCCCATAAGCATGACTTGTGAGTCCAAGCGTGTTTCGTATTATACCCTTTGAATTATCCTGGACGCAATGGATCAGGCTCGACAGCGTTTAACTGATCAAGGGTCTGTTGGCCTGTCCATGCAGCTGGTGCAGTGTTTTTGACAACTCTACCTTTGATAAAATTCTTATTGTCTTTTCTGAACTTATGGTCAGGATCCAGGAATTGTCTATGCATGTCGAAGCAAGAATACTTGCGACCAGCCTGCAGCCAACGGAACTGAAGAGTTGCCTTGCATGTGATGCACGGGAACCTTCCATGCACACACCAGCCAGTGAATAACGCAAACGCCGGATAATCATGCGTCGAGTACATGTACCACACATGCATTTTGAAATTTGTTTTGGTAGCCGTGTCGTAGGTCTTGATCCCATTATCCCAGGCTTCTTACAACTCATCCTTAAGCGACTGCATGTACACATTCATATTCTTCCCCGGATAGTTGGGCCCTGGAATTATCAATGTCAGGAAAATGTTCTTTCTTTTCATAATCTCTCCAGGTGGCAAATTTAGTGGAATGACAAATACAAGCGAACAACTGTATTGTTTTGCCGTCATACCATACACATTGAACCCATCCGTGCTGATGGCAACTCTAGGTTGCCTTGGATCTTCCGATTTATCCTTATGTAATGCATCGAAGTGCCTCCACGCAAAACCATTTGAAGTGTGTAGCAACATCTTGTTCCCATCTACATCTAGTTCGGTTCTTTTGCCCAATTTGTGCCATGTCATCTGTCTGACAGTCACTTCGACCATGAAAGGACGTTGAAGTCTTGGTATGATTGGCAGATACCGAAGAACACTAATGGGGATTTTGGTCTGATTCTTCTCACCCATACCGTTGTCTACCACAATATACCTAGAAGAATTACAAATGGGGCAATAGTTCAAGGCCGCATACTCAAGCCTAAATAAGGCACATGCATTCTCACAGGCATGTATCTTCTCATAGGGCATCTTAGGTACACAGAGGATTTTCTCTGACTAGTACATGTTTGCACGCAGTACATGGCCTTTGGGTAGAAAGCGTCCAAATATCGTCATCATCGTGTCGTAGCATTCTCTGCCTAGGTTGAATTGAGCCTTCAGAGCCATTACTTGCGCGATGGCATCCAGCTAACAAAGCTCAGTCTGCTCGTGGAGAGGACGTTTTGAAGACTGCAACATTTCATAGAAGGCCTTTGCAGATTCCTCCATCTCATCGTCTGAATCCCGAGCATCATCAAAGTCTTGCACCATGTCTTCAATCCCGGAACCATGCTCGTCGGTGCGACGACGAATCACCTCAGCTCTGGCACGTTGGTCAGACTCACCATGAAAAGTCCACACCATATAATTAGGCATAAAACCCCACTTCTGCAAGTGTTTACCAATTTCAAACTCTGTCTGCTTTTTCCAGTTGTCGCAGTTGGGATAGGGGCACCATGTTTTTTGCTGGGAATTTGCAAATGCGGCTCTCACAAACCCCCTGGTTTTTGTTAACCATTCATGGGTCATGTCTTTCTAACTAGGGTGACCAGTGTACATCCAAGCACGATCACTCATGTTGCCTAGCTACCTATGGGGGCACAAGAAATAAATACATAATTCATCATATATATTCATACGCTAATCAAGTTTGTTAGTTTTATTACGTCCATGCAACCTACACGCTAATAGGTAAAGATAGGTCCTAATCCCACCCGAGTATGTGTAGATTGGGTTTGTTTTCCCATGCTCTGCTCCAGATGCGACACAGAATTTTGGCAGCACCTCCCCGTTGTTCTCCTGATACATGTCTCGGCAATAAGCAGAGAGGATGTGTACCCGGAGAACAACAGGGAGGCACTGAGGAAATTCTATATCGGATCCAGAGCACGGCATACGGGAAAACGAACCCAATCTACACATACTCGGGCTGTCCATGGATAATGTTGGACAATTCGAAAGGATGGAGGTTATAAATATGCAAAGAAATGCAGATTTATAGATGTCGCCCTTTCGAACGGGAGACGCATACTGGTCACGCATAGTCATGATTGAAGAAACCTATAGCTAGCAAGTTTCATCGGCACGAAGATCGGGACAGAGCAAGTTAAGGGGGTAGGAGGAGAAGTCATTTGTGCTCACCAATAAACACAAGGGCGGAGCTCGTCCATAGCACATGGAGCTCATCGAACAACTGCACATTGAAATTCACACGATCAACACAAATACGATGTTTTTATAATTAACATAATCGGAAAATATGTGACCTAACTCATAATTTACAAAACTATGACCCCCGTCGGCCTCTAGAAGGCCGGAAAGCACCTTCTCATTCAACAGTAGGCAGAAGAGGTGTCGGGGGGCGGGGCTTAGAGGCGTCGAGGGTCGGTGGTGTCGGGTGTCGGTGGCGTCGGGGGTCGGGGGTTAGTTGCGTCGGTGGTTGGGGGTTAGTGTCGTCGGGGGAGGAGGTGTCACTGGCTTCGGGGGTTGTGGTCTTTTCGGTCAACAAGAGGCCGAACAGGTGTCAGGGATCGGGGATCGAGGGTCAGTGGCGTCGGGCGTCGGGGATCGAGGGTCGGGGGTCGATGGTCACTGGCGTCGGTGGTCGAGGGTTGAGGGTCAGTAGCGTCGGGCGTCAGGGGTCGGGGGTCGAGGGTCAGTGCCGGGGTGCCGGGGTTCCTTTTTTCCTCTTCTTTCTTCTTTTCCTGTCTCTTCTGTTTCTTGTTCTCTTCTTCTTCTTCTTGATCATCTTCTTATTATTATTCTTCTTCTTCTTTTTTCTCCTCCTCCTCCTCTTCTTCTTTTTCTTCTTTCTTTTCTCTTTCTCCTCCTCTCCTCTTTCTTCTTCTTCTTCTTTTTTCTTAAAGTTTTTTTCTTCGATTATTATCTTCTAAGTTTTTTCTTTTCTATCTATTTTATTCTTTCTAAAATAACTATCCTCTAAGTTATTTTTTTCTATCTAGTACCTAATAAACTAACTATCTAATTTAACAGAAAAAATAGAAAAAACTAACTATCTAATTTAAAAAACAGAAAATATGGGTACCGAAGGCACTCACCGGAGTTGGGTACGGCCGGTGAGGGGAGGGGCGTCTCCGGAAGCCGGTGAGGGGAGGGGGTGGCGCCGGGGGCGGCTCCCGCAGCCAGTGAGAGGAGCGGCGGCGTCGGGGGCGGGTGAGGGGAGCGACGGCGTCAGGGGCGGGTGATGGGAGGGGCGGCGCTAGGGGCGGGTGAGGGGAGGGGCGGCGCAGGGGGCCTTGCCGACGGCGAGTGAGGAAAGGGGGCCGTGCAGGGGGCCGGCGGCGGGTGAGGAGAGGGGGCGGCGTAGGGGGCCGCGTCGGCGGAGAGTGAGGAGAGGGGGCGGCGCAGGGGGCTGGCGGCGAGTGAGGAAAGGGGGCCGCACCAGGGGCGGGTGGCGCAAGGAGCTGCACCGGGGGCGAAGGGACGTCGGGGCGGCACGGAGGGACGTCGTCGCGGGAGGGACGTCGGGCGGGGTGGGGGATTCGAGCAGGGCTACGTGGGAAGCGGGGGTTGGAGGGGGCGGGCCTGATGGTGGTTGGTGGGCTGCCCCTTTGTCGTCCGACGTGCCCCCCAGGAAGACGGCAAAGGACTCCCAGGAAGACGGCAAAGGGACGGGGTGGGGGAGGCATCTGGTGGCGGCAGCCGTCGTCCCCTTTGCCATCCGCCGTGCTTCCAGGCGGACGGCAAAGGGTACTAATACGTCTCAAACGTATCTATAATTTTTGATGGTTTCATGTTGTTATCTTGTCAACTTTGGATGTTTTATATACCTTTTATTTCTTTTTTGGGACTAACTTATTAATTCAGTGCCAAGTACCAGTTCCTAATTTTTCTGTGTTTTTGACTCTTTTCTGATCTGATTTTGTAACGGAGTCCAAACGGAATAAAATCCCCGAAATGAATTTTTCTAGACCATAAGAAGATCGGGGTACTTGAGGGCCAAGGCAGGAGGCCCGCAGGGGGCCCACAAGCCCTGTAGCCGCGGCCAGGGGGCCCGCGGCTACCAGGCTTGTGGCCCCCCTGGAGCTCCCCAGCCCTAGCTCTTTCGTCTATATATTCCCTAAAATCACAGATAAAATAAGGTCGTCCACGAAACCACTTTTCCACCGCCGCAAGCTTCGTTTTGGCGAGATCTCATCTAGAGACCCTTCCCGGTGCCCTGCCGGAGGGTACTTTGGAGCTGGAGGGCTTCTACATCAACATCATTGCCTCTCCAATGACTCGTGAGTAGTAAACTTCAGACCTACGGGTCTGTAGTTAGTAGCTAGATGGCTTCTTCTCTCTCTTGGATCTTCAATACAAACTTCTCCATTATCTTCATGGACATCTATCCGATGTAATCATCTTTGGCGGTGTGTTTGTCGAGATCCGATGAATTGTGGATTTGTGATCAGATTATCTATGAATTATATTTGAGTCTTTTTTGATTTGTTATATGCATGATTTGATATCCTTGTAAGTCTCTCCGAGTCTTGGGTTTAGTTTGGCCAACTAGATCTATGATTCTTGCAATGGGAGAAGTGCTTGGTTTTGGGTTCATACCGTGCGGTGACCTTTCCCAGTGACAGAAGGGGCAGCAAGGCACGGATGGTGTTGTTGCCATCAAGGGTAACAAAATGGGCTTTCATCATAGATTTGAGATTGTCCATCTACATCATGTCATCTTGCTTAAGGCGTTACTCTGTTCTTATGAACTCAATACACTAGATGCATGCTGGATAGCGGTCGACGTGTGGAGTAATAGTAGTAGATGAAGAAAGTATCAATCTACTTTGTTTTTGGACGTGATGCCTATATGTATGATCATTGCCATAGATAACGTCATGACTTTGTGCGGTTCTATCAATTGCTCGACAGTAATTCGTTCACCCACCGTCTACTTGCTTTCATGAGAGAAGCCACTAGTGAAAACTACGGCCCCCGGGTCTACTCACAATTATCATCTCCGCTTTTACTTTTACTTTTCTTTTTTTACTTTTTTCTTTCAGTTCTCACTTTGCAAACAATCTATAAGGGAATGACAACCCCTTCATAGCGTTGGGTGCAAGATCTTTGTGTTTGTGCAAGTACTTGTGACTTGACGCGATCCTCCTACTGGATTGATACCTTGGTTCTCAAATTGAGGGAAATACTTACCGCCGCTGTGCTACATCACCCTTTCCTCTTCAAGGGAACACCAACGCAAGGCTCCAAGGCCGCGGGGGAATCCTTTGCATACTTGCCAAGGAAATCCCTATAGGCGTAGCCAGCAGCAGGTACCCAGGCAGACGGCAGACGGGAGGGTTGGGTGGGGGTGTGGGATTCGGCCGTTTGGGGGGGGGGGCTTTGCCGTCCGCCCACCCTTTGCCGTCTGCATAGGGCTTCTTTGCCGTCCGCCAGCGGACGACAAAGAGGTGGCCGAGGGCAAAATAAACCTGTGCCATCAGACACCTCTTTGCCTTCAGCACTGTGACTGCTGACGGCAAAGAGTACCTTTGCCAAGCGTCAGCAGATGGCAAAGGCCAGGCAAACGGCAAAATTTTGAATTCCAGTAGTGGTAGATCGAGTCTTATCAGTGTGTCACCTTATCCCTTTGTGCTGCCACAGGTCTTCCTGAAAGGGAATATGGTTCATTAGGTCGTAAACCTATTACCAGGGTACACACGAAGTAGAGAGGCCGGCATGAAGGTATCCGGGGCACTGGAATAAATCCAATCATCCGGTTAGGGGGCATGGGTGTTTCCTGTCTGGAACCAAGAGGGAGGGCACTCCCTTGTAGCACGGGGTAAATTTTCTATCCCATGCTAGTCGAGGTTGGAGCCACCCCGTCTTATGGTTCTTCTCTAGCAGCGTAGTCTAAGTGATATCGGTCTTCGCGGAGAAGAATGGGTGTGTAATGGTTCTGAGTGTTTACTTCTAAAATATTCGAGTAGCTGTGGGATTAGTCCGAGCGACTATCAGAACCCGTGGGCTGCGGGTAAAGAGTACGCCTTCTACAGAATCAAAACTATTCGAGTAGCTGTGTCCATGGTCAAGGACGACTGGTTGACTAGTCAAGTGTCGGTCTGAGTGTTGGTCTTTGGAGGAAGTTAAATAAATTGTGAGACTAATCATGAAATATGGTGGAGGTTCATAAATATTATTTTACTGTGGACTAACCCCTATGATTATGATTGTTGAATATCTCTCGGACGGCACTACCTCATGGGTATTCATTATTTATTATTATTTCATATAAGCACTTTATGTTGTGTCGCTTAGACGCCCGACTGCGACATGTTTACATTTCATATAAGCCCTTAATGTGGTGTCACATATCCTCCCGACTGCGGCATGTTTATTATTTTATATAAGCCCTATATGAAGTGTCGCTTAGATGCCCTACTGCGGCATGCTTATCATTTCATATAGGCCCTTTATGTGGTGTCGCGTAGACGCCCGACTGCGGCAAGTTTATCATTTTATATAAGCCCTCTATGAGGTGTTGCCTAGACGCCTGACTGTGGCATGCTTGTTATTATTTTATTCAAGCCCTGTAGGTGGTGTCGTTCAGACGCCCAACAGAGGCATGTTTTATTAGAATATCCATTAATCTTCCTCTTATTGATTGCTTATTCTGAGTATGAGAAAAAACTCCATTGCTACTACGTGGGAAGTATATTATGGTTGACATAATTGTGGTAGTATTGCAAGCGCATATTAATCCCTACCAATTTATGTTGTTTTCATGATGTTTGTGAGTACATTCAAAGTACTCACTCGCTTGTCCCTTGCTATTGTCTTGGCCAGAGTGCGTGCTTGGAGCGGAGGAACTCGATGATAAACCCGGAACCTAGGCACCAAAGACAGCAGCCGCATGAGATAGGAATTATCCGGGTCAGCTGTTCCTGTGGGAAATGGAGTCCCATAGAAGTTGGAGATCCCCGAATCGATCCCGCCATCAGCCATTAGAAAACCTTTTAATGTACTCTATGGAACACCTCGGTCTTGTACCTCAAGTTTGTATTTTTGCTTGGACAATTGTATCAAGGATTTGTGCACCAGCTAACAGTATTCCTCGGTTGGTATGCACAAGGGCCCATTTGAAGGGAAATTAAAATCCCCGAAGACCCGTCCTGACACATTATAAGGTCATCCCTCACTAAAATTTCAAGAAAAATTGTGTTCTCCCCGAGTGTGCACCATTGCGACAGTTCGTCGTTTCGAGACAACACGTGATGATCAGGTGTGATAGACTCTATGTTCACATACAACGGGTGCAAAACGGTTGCACATGTGGAACACTTGAGTTAAACTTGACGAGCCTAGCATGTATGGCCTCGGAACACAAGAGACCGAAAGGTCGAACATGAATCATATAGTGGATATGATCAACATGGAGATGTTCACCATTTAAGCTAACTCAACTCACGTGATGATCGGACTTGAGTTAGTGAATTTGGATCATGTCACACTCGAATGACTAGAGGGATGTCAATTTGAGTGGGAGTTTATTAGTAATATGATTATCTAAACTCAATTATCTTGAACATAGTCTAAGTAATCTTTGCAAATTTTTATGTTGTAGATCAATGGATCGCGCTATACCTAGAGAAAGCGAAGCTAACAGATGATGGGAGTAACTTTGTTGACTGGGCCCGTAATCTGAGGCTTATCTTCACGGCCGCTCAAAAGCAATATGTCCTTGATACACTGCTAGGTGATGAACCACCCCAACCGGTGTTGCCAGAAGTTATGAACGTCTCGCACATGCGCAAGGATGACTACTCATTAGTTCAATGTGCAGTTTTGTATGGCTTAGAACCAGGACTTCAAAGACATTTTGAACGTCATGGACCATATGAGATGTTCCAGGAGTTGAAGTTTATCTTTGAGAAGAATGCCCAGACCAAGAGGTGTGAGACCTCTGATAAATTATATGCTTGCAAAATGGAGGAGAACGGGTCTGTCAGTGAACATGTGCTCAGTATGTTTGGGTACTCTAACAGTCTGGCTGAGCTAGGAATTGCTCTCTCGCCAGAGGATATCACTGACAAAGTTCTTCAATCACTGCCACCTAGCTATAAAGGCTTTGTGTTGAACTACAACATGCAAGGGATGAATAAGTCACTCGACGAGCTGTTTGCGATGCTGAAAGTCGCTGAGTCAGAAATCCAGAAAGAACATCACGTGTTGATGGTCAATAAGACTACCAGTTTCAAGAAAAACGGCAAGGGAAAGAAGGGTAACTCCAAGAAGAGTGGCAAAGCTATTTCCCGTGTGGTGAAGAAACCCAAGTCTAGACCCAAGCCGGAGACTGAGTGTTATCATTGCAAGGGGACTGGTAACTGGAAGCGGAACTACCCCAAGTATCTGGCCGATAAGAAGGAAGCCAATGCCAAACAAGGTATATTTGATATACATGTTATTGATGTGTACCTCACCAGCTCTCGTAGTAGTGCCTGTGTGTCACATATCGGTTCTGTTGCTCACATTTGCAACTCGAAATAGGTAATGTAGAATAAATGAAGGCTGGCGATGGACGATGTGACGATGCGCGTGGGAAATGGTTCCAAGGTTGATGCAGTCGCGGTCGGCACGCTCTCACTTCAATTACAGACGGGATTAGTGATGAACCTAAATAAGTGTTATTTAGTGCCTACGTTAAGCATGAACATTATAGCTGGATCTTGTTCATTGTGAGACAGTTACTCATTTAAGTCAGAGAATAATGGTTGCTCTATTTATATGAGTAATATCTTTTATGGTCATGCACCGAATGTGAGGGGTTTGTTCATGTTGAACCTCGATAGTGATGACACTCATATCCATAACATTTAGGCCAAAAGATGTCGAGTTAATAATGATAGCGCCACTTTCTTATGGTAGTTCCGCTTAGGTCATATTGGTATAAAATGCATAAAAAAATTCCATGCTTATGGACATTTGGAGTCATTTGATTTTGAATCACTTGACACATGTGAACCTTACCTCATGGGCAAGATGACTAAGACTCCGTTCTCCAGAACAATGGAGCATGCAAGTGACTTGTTGGAGATCGTGCATACTGATGTGTGCGGACCGATGAGCATAGAGGCGCGCGATTGATATCGTTATTTTCTCACCTTCACTGATGATTTGAGTAGATATGGTTATATTTACTTGATGAAGCACAAGTCTGAATTTTTGAAAAGTGCAAGCAATTTCAGAGTGAATTTCAAAATCATCGTAAGAAGAAGATCAAATTCCTATGATCTAATCGAGGAGGTGTGTATCTGAGTTACCAGTTTGGGGCTCACTTAAGACAGTGTGGAATTGTTTCACAGTTGACACCGCCTAGATCACCACAACGTAATGGTGTGTCCGAACATCGTAATCATACTTTACTAGATATGGTGCATTTTATGATGTCTCCTATCGATTTTCCGTTATTGTTTTGGGTCTATGTGTTAGAGACAACATCATTCACTTAAATAGGGCACCATCAAAATCCGTTGAGATGGCACCATATGAACTATGGTATGGCAAGAAGCCAAAGTTGTCCTTTCTTAAAATTTGGGGATGTGATGCTTATGTCAAAAATCTTCAGCCTGAAAAGATGGAACCCAAAGAGTAAAAGTGTGTCTTCATAGGATACCTAAAAGAGATAGTTGGGTACACCTTCTATCTCAGATCCGAAGGCAAAGTTTTTGTCGCTAAAAACGGAGCATTTCTGAGAAAGAGTTTCTCTCGAAAGAATTGATTGGGACGAAGATAGAAATTGATGAGGTTGAAGAACCTTTGCTTCAACCAGATGGTGGCGGAGGACAGAAAGAAGTTTCTGACATAGCTACACTAGTTGAAGAGGAAGCTAATGATGATGATCATCAGACTTCCGATTGAGTTGATATCGGACCTCGTAGGTCGACAAGGGCACGTACTACTCCTGAGTGGTACGATAATCCTGTCTTATCAATCATGTTGTTAGACAACAATGAACCTACGAGCTATGTAGAAGAATTGTGGGTCCGTATTCGAACAAATGGTTAGAGGCCATGAAATCTGAGATAGGATCTACGTATGAAAATAAAGTATGGACTTTGGAAGTATTACCTGAAGAGCAAAAGGCCATTCAGAAGAAATGGATCTTTAAGAAGAAGACAGACGCGGATAGTAATGTGTCCATCTATAAAGATTGACTTGTGGCAAAGGGTTTTTCACAAGTTCAAGGAGTTGACTACGATGAGACTTTCTCACCCGTAGCGATGCTTAAGTCCATCAGAATCATGTTAGCAATAGCTGCATTTTTCGATTATAAAATTTGGCAGATGGATGTCAAAACAGGTTCCTTAACGGATTTCTTAAGGAAGAGTTGTATATGATTCAACCAGAAGGTTTTGTCGATTGAGAGAATGCTAACAAAGTATGCAATCTTTAGCGATCCATTTATGGATTGGTGCAAGCATCTAGGAGTTGGAATTAGCGCTTTGATGAGGTGATCAAGGCATTTTGGTTTATACAAGTTTTTGGAGAAGCTTGTATTTAAAATAAAGTGAGTGGGAGCTCTATAGCATTTCTAATATTATATGTGGATGACATATTGCTGATTGGAAACAATATAAAACTTTTGGGAAGCATATAAGATTACTTGAATACAAGTTTTTCAATAAAGACCTGGGAGAAGCTGCTTTCATATTAGACATCAAGATCTATAGAGATAGATCAAGACGCTTGATAGGACTTTCACAGAGCACATACCTTGATAAGATTTTGAAGAAGTTCAAAATGGAACAATCCAAGAAAGGGTTCTTGCATGTGTTACAAGATAAAGTTGAGTAAGACTCAATGCCAAGTGACTGCAGAAGATAGAGAAAAGATCAGTGTCATCCCCTATGCTTCAGCCATAGGGTCTATCATGTATGCAATGCTATGCACAAGACGTGATGTCAGCCTTGACATAAGTATGGCGGGAAGGTTTCAAAGTAATCCAGGAATGGAGCACTTGACAACGGTCAAGAATATTCTGAAGTACATGAAAAGGAATAAGGAAATATTTATCGTATATGGAGGTGATGAAGAGGTCGTCGTAAAGGTTACGTTGATGCAAGATTCAACACTGATCCGGATGACTCTAAATCACGAACCGGATACGTATTTATTTTCAAGCAGAGCGTCGTAGCTGATTCTGCATGCGAAGCAGAGTACATAGTTGCCTCGGAGGCGGCTAAAGAGGATGTTTGGATGAAGCACTTCATGACAGATCTTGGAGTTGTGCGAAGTGCACTTGATGCAATAAATCTGTTCTAGGACAACACTGGTGCCATCGCTCTAGCCAAGAAACTAAGGTTTCACAAGAGGACCAGACACATCAAATGATGCTTCAATGGCATCCAAGATTACATCAAGGAGGAGGACATAACTATTTCCAATGTGCACACGGATCTAAATGTTGCAGACCCGTTGACTAAGCCTCGTCCACGAGCAAAACATGATCAACACCAGAACTACATGGGTGTTAGATTCGTTACATTGTAAATCACATAGTGATGTGAAGCTAGATTATTGACTCTAGTGCAAGTGGGAGGCTATTGGAAATATGCCCTAGAGGAAATAATAAAATATTTATTATTATATTTCCTCATCAAGATAATCGTTTATTATCCATGCTAGAATTGTATTGAATGGAAACACAAATAGATGTGTGGATACGTAGACAAAACATTGTCCCTAGTAAGCCTCTAGTTGACTAGCTCGTTGATGAAAGATGGTTAAGGTTTCCTAGCCATAGACAAGTGCTGTCATTTGATAACGGGATCACATCATTAGGAGAATGATGTGATGGACAAGACCCAAACTATGAACGTAGCATGCGATCGTGTTGTTTTATTGCTACTGTTTTCTGCATGTCAAGTATACATTCCTATGCCCATGAGATCATGTAACTCACTAACACCGGAGGAGTGACTTATGTGTATAAAATGTTGCAACGTAACTGGGTGACTATAAAGGTTCTCTACACGTATCTCCGAAGGTGTCCGTTGAGTTAGCATGGATCAAGACTCGGATTTGTGACTCCATATGATAGAGAGGTATCTCAGGGCCCACTCGGTAATGCAACATCACAAACAAGCCTTTCAAGCAATGTGACTAAAGAGTTAGCCGTGGAATTTTGTATTACGGTACGAGTAAAGAGACTTGTCGGTAATGAGATTGAAATAGCTATAGAGATACAGACGGTCGAATCTCGGGCAAGTAACATACCGAAGGACAAATGGAATGTTATACGGGATTTTTTGAATCCTGGACATAGAGGTTCAACCGATAAAGACCTACGTTGAATATGTAGGAGCCAATATGGACATCCAGGTCCCGTACTGGTTATTGACCGGAGAGTGTCTCAGCTCATGTCTGCATAGTTCTCGAACCCACAGGGTGTGCACACTTGAGGTTCGATGATGTTTTGGTATTATTGAGTTATGTATGTTAGTGACCGAAAGTTGTTCGGAGTCTCGGATGAGATATCGGACGTCACGAGGAGCTCCGGAATGGTCCATAGGTAAAATGGATATATAGGAAAGTTGCATTCGGATTTCAAAAAGATTTCGGGCATTACCTGTAAAATACTAGGAGTGACGAATGGGTTACGGGGCTTTACCGGGAAGGCCACCCACCCGGGGGACGACCTAATAGGACTAGAGTTGGCACACCAGCCCCTAGTGCTCTGCTGCGGCCAGCCCAATAAACTATGTTCGGCCAAGGTGCAAAAACAGAAGGAAAAGAAAAAAAGGAAGGAGGTGGCCAAGTAGGAAGGGGGTCCTCCACCAAACTGAATTGGAGGAGGAATCTCCTCCCTTGGCTCGGTTGAACCCTCCTCTTTGGAGTAGGAGGCAAGGAAGTCCTCCCTCCTATTCCTCCTATTTAATAGTGGAGGTTTTGAGCGCAAACACCGCCAGAAAAGCCTCGTGTTGCCCTCTCCTCCATAGACCGCCTCCCTCGTCTATACTAGCCCGACATAGCTTGGCGAAGCCTTGCTGGATTAGTTCACCACCACCACCACCAGGCCGTCGTGTTGCGGGAGAACTAATCGATCTCTTCGCCCTCTTGCTAGATCAACAAGGCGGAGATCGTCATCGAGTTGTACTTGTGCTGAATGCGGAGGTGCCGTCCGTTCAGCGCTAGATCGGTTGGCTTCGTGGGATGACTTGTGAGTTGGTTTGCAAAGACGTTCGACTACATCAACCACGTTTCTTAATGCTTCCCACTTAGATATCTACAAGGTTATGTGGATCCGATCTCCCCTCTCATAGATGATCATCACCATGGGTAGGTCTTGCGTATGCGTAGGAATTTTTTTGTTTCCCATGCAACTTTCCCCAACACGGGGGTGACCTTCGTGTTGCGGTGCCCCCATCCTTGGACCTCTTGCATCGATCAGGAAACCTTTGGGGTTGATTTGGGAACCCGCGGGCTAGCTCGGCTCCTTTAACCCCAAAGGGGAAAGCTTCTCTGTTCGTGCCTGCAAGCACCGACCCTAGCACAATGCAACTTGGCTCACGTCACACACTTGAGGCAGTTGGACCGTGCGACCCCAACGGGCCGCCCTTGATAAGTACCCCCCATGGGGGCAACGTCAGGAGGTGGATTTTTTATGTGAGCCTCGGGGGGAACAGCCTCGAGTGGGACTTCGTATGTCCTCGACAACGTTCATTGGTCAGCACCTCGCAAGGTGGGGGGCCTCACGAGGGTCGGACCCGTGCGCCTTGGCAGGGAGGATCGTCGGGGCCACGGTGCGCACCATGCCCTGGGCCGGAGGTAGGCTAGTCTGGGTGTCCTAGTCCTAGAGCCCTGACAGTTGCCCCCGAGCCCGCGACATTCACGACCCGACCATGGGAGGGCAAGATGATGCGGTCTCTCACGACCTGCGGGCCAGGACGAACACGTGGCGCGCGACATGGCATGATGCATCCTGCCTTTCCACATCGCATTGGCATCCCCCCGGCTGACATAAAGTGGGTACGCGGGGTGGAGCCATATTTAATCACCTTCACACCACAACCACCTTTCTACATCTTCTTCCTCCGTGCAAGGACACGCTAGATCCAATCTCTAAGCCAGATACCTTCTCGCCCCTCTTGCAGCTTCGGTCCATGGATGGCGCCCACCGGCAAGAAAGGGAAAGCCGCGGCTTCCTCCGCGAGCCCTGCCTCTATCGGGCATGCTCCCATACCCTCCAGCATCTCCAAGGAGGAGGACTTGGGCCCGGTGCTCCTGCTAGTGGTGGGTGACACGGAAGAGGGTGGAGCGATCGCCATCTTGTCAGGCTCAGTAGCGCTGAGGAGCCTGGTGAAGACTACCTACCCCTTCTTCCTCCACAACATTTACGCGGGCCTGGTCCCACAATTCTCTAATTTCTTCCATGCCATCCTTTCCCATTACCAGATCTGAGCCCTACACCTTCAAGCCAACTCCGTCCTACTCCTGGCCATCTTAGCCTTTTACTGCAAGGCCTTCGTGGCTGTGAGGCCCTCGGTGGTGCTCTTTCGCCATTTATTCACCTTGTGGTTTACGGCCTAGGGCCAGCGCTCCATGTGCATCTCCTTTTTTGATGTACCGGGCAAGGGCACCAACATGAAGGCCGGGAAAAAGGTGCAAGGCTACCGACACCACTAGTTCTTCATGGACATGCACCGGGAGAGCCAGCTCCTCGCAAATCTTTCACATGTGTTCATACCACTTTTTCCACATGATTTTTTTATAAAAATTAGAGCCAATTAGATCTTTTTGCATGTTTGTGGTGGTTTATTTGGTTGCTACTTGCTTGTGTGTCTGATTGAGTTTTGAATCACTATAGATATTCTCCTCTTAAGAACTCATCTCCTTCACCCCAAAACTTTGCAAAATGATCATGCCATGTTAATTTGACCATAAAACTATTTTTATAAATAGTTATTTCAACAGAAGACATTTATTTTATTTAAGCTTTCTAAAACCCCATGATTTGAGATTTGCACTACAAGTTCTCAATTTAGCGGAGATACCTCAAACCAAAGATTTTATTAGGAACCTATTACTAAAAAGTTTTCCGAAAAACATAAAAGAATCATTTTAAAGCTATTTTACTATTTTCTATAAACACTTCTTCCTAGATCCAAAAATATTTGAGAAAATTTAGAGAAACTTAGTGGACATATATTTTTCATACATAAGAGTTTCAACTCGTGGTCATGTTCAAAATATTGGATAAAATCCCTGAAAACCATTTCTGCATATTGCAAGCTAGTGGAATATTTCCATAGGAGATATTATCAATAAATTCCAAGAAATTTCTAGCAAGTCACACATGATATATGGGGTCATCCTGTAAAGTTTCATCTCAATACAAGTTGATTTGGTTCACCAAAATATCCTAGAACCCTCTGTGTTCAGAACTAATTTTGAGCAACTTTACATTGCCAAGTTTATCCAAATGGTCCCAAACTTTACACAAGTGATCTAGCACCAAAATATGGATTCTACACGAGGTTGCGCATTTGTGGGAGTTGATTTGATCACTTAGGTTCAAAGGAATCCTATTCTGTCCATTTCTAGGGATTTTCATGTCTGCATTGCCAACTTTTCTCAAATGATCTCAAACTTGGTGATCCCTCCTGATTTTACCCCCATTTCCATCATGTTAAGTTTAATAGCATTTGGGAAAAGTAATCTGGCCCAAAACCACATAAAACAACTTTTGCCAGAATATCAAATCTGCTCGTAGAGCATCCAAAGCATTTTCCCTTCACAACAAATTTTCACCACAACTCCATAGGAACCACAAGGACCCCTAGTAAGTTTACTGCCACCCAGCTCCATGATTGCAGGGGTGAAACCCCACTTGCAAACCCCTAGATAGGTACTTATTCCCCCTCTCTCTGCTCTCCTCCACCCGTGAGTTTTCCTGAGCGTCCCATGCCCTCCCCCTTTGTTTATTATCCTCGCAGCCGACGGACACTGCAGGACACAACAAAGCATGAGAAAAGTGCCATCGTGCTGGACAAAGTCGCGCTCGGGAGTGCGCTAGAGTGATGACCGAGCACTAGTGTACTCCGAGCCCGTCGCTGATACGTCTCCAACCTATCTATAATTTTTGATGGTTTCATGGTATTATCTAGTCAAACTTTGGATGTTTTGTATACCTTTTATATCTTTTTTGGGACTAACCTATTAACTCAGTGCCAAGTGCCAGTTCCTATTTTTTTCCGTGTTTTTGACCCTTTTGAGAGGAGGATTTTAAACGGTGTCCAAACGGAATAAAACTTCCGAAAATATTTTTTCCGGAATAGAAGATACGCATAGGACGTTAGAACCAAGGCAGGGGCCACCAGGGGACCCCACAAGCCCCCTAGGCGCGGCCAGGGGGGCTGCGCCTAGCAGGCTTGTGGGCCCCCTGTGGCTCGTATGCCCTACCTCTTCCGCTTATAAATTCCTGAAAAATTCCAAAACTGCGAGGGGGATCCACGAAAATACTTTTCGGCCGCCGCAAGCTTCTGTCTCCACAAGATCCCATCTGGGGCACGTTCTGGTGCCCTGGCGGAGGGGGGGTTTGGATACGGATGGCTTCTTCATCAACACCATGACCTCTCCGATGATGCGTGAGTAATTCACCATAGACCTTCAGGTCCATAGATAGTAGCTAGATGGCTTCTTCTCTCTCTTGGATCTTCAATACAAAGTTCTACATGATCTTCATGGAGATCTATCCGATGTAATCTTCTTTTGGGGTGTGTTTGTTGAGATCCGATGTAATCTTCTTTTGGGTTTTGTTTGGCCAACTTGATCTATGATTCTTGCAATGGGAGAAGTGCTTGGTTTTGGGTTCATACCGTGCGGTGACCTCTCCCAGTGACAGAAGGGGTAGCGAGGCACGCATCATGTTGTTTCCATCAAGGGTAAAAAGATGGGGTTTACATCATTGCTTTGAGTTTATACCTCTACATCATGTCATCTTGCTTAAGGCGTTACTCTGTTCGTCATGAACTCAATACACTAGATGCATGCTAGATAGCGGTCGATGTCTGGAGTAATAGTAGTAGATGCAGAAAGTATCGGTCTACTTGTCTCGGACGTGATGCCTATATGTATGATCATTGCCTTAGATATTGTCATGACTTCGCGCGGTTCTATCAATTGCTCGACACTAATTTGTTCACCCACCGTATTATTTGCTATTTTGGGAGAAGCCTCTAGTGAACACTTTGGCCCCCGGGTCTACTTCACACCATATTTTCAGCCTTACACTTTTACTTCGTTGCACTTTCCGCCTTCAGATCTCACTTTGCAATCAATCTTGAAGGGATTGACAACCCCTTTATAGCGTTGGGTGCAAGCTCATTTGTGTTTGCGCAGGTACTCTGGACACTTGGCGCGATTCTCCTACTGGATTGATACCTTGGTTCTCAAACTGAGGGAAATACTTACTGCTCCTTTGCTGCATCACCCTTTCCTCTTTAAGGGAAAAACCAACGCAAGCTCAAGAGGCAGCAGAAGGATTTCTAGAACCGTTGCCGGGGAGGATCAAGTCAAGAACTCATCCATGTAAGTGTCGCAAACTCATCTCTTGCATGTATTTTTTTGCCTCTCGTTTTCCTCTCCCCCACTTCTGAAAAACAAAAATTTACAAAAATATTTTCCTTTTTCGTTTGCCTTTTTCGTTCGCCCTTTTCTCTCGCTTGCTTTATGTTCGCTTGTCTGCCTGCTAAGACCTGTATGGCCCAACCAAGGGATTTTGATGCTTACTATGTGAGGTTGGAAGAGTTTGAAACTAGTGTTAAAGGCTTCATGTCTACACAGTTTGATTATAACATTTACTTCCGTGGGGAACTGAAGGAGCAAAATTCTTTTTTGGATTTTATGAATAAATAAGTTGATGATATGGCCAAAGAATTCCTTGAGCTAAATTCTTAGTTTGCTCGTCTTGGAAAATTGGTAGGCCAGATTTCTGATAAACAGGCTACCTTAGTCAATAAAATGGCTGCTAAACCGGAAATTTGTGATGAGAATCACGAAGATCTTAAAGTGCTTGGTGTGACTCCCATTGAATCTTTGTTTTCTAGTGCAAACGTAATGATTACGGGGCTGGATATGAATCCACTTTGGTTGAAAAATCCCCCAATGATTCGGAGTCCATCTATCTTGATGCTAAAAGCATTGAAAGTGGGGTAGAAGATATCAAAACTTTGAGTAGTAATGAAACTACTACTTTGGATTTCAAGGAATTCAATTATGATAGTTGCTCCTTGATTGAATGCATTTCCTTGACGCAATCCATGCTAAACACTCCACACGCTTATAGCCAAAACAAGGCCTTTACCGATCACATAGTCGATGTTATGATAAAATCTCTTGAAGAGAAACTGGAGTTGGAAGTTTCTATCCCTGGAAAGCTTCATGATGAGTCGGAACCTACTATCAAAATCAAAATCAAAAACTATGAATGCAATGCTTTGTGTGATTTGGGTGCTAGTGTTTCCGCGATTCCAAAGTCTTTATGTGATGTTCTAGGCTTTAATGAGATTGAGGAGTGTTCTCTTAATTTTCATCTTGCGGATTCTACTGTCAAGAAACCCATGGGAAGGATCAATGATGTTCTTATTATTGCAAATAGGAACTATGTACCCGTGGATTTCATGGTGCTTGATACTGATTGCAATCCTACATGCCCTATCATTCTTGGTAGACCTTTCCTAAGGACTATTGGTGCCATCATCGATATGAAGGAAGGGAATATTATATTTCAATTTCCTTTAAAGAAGGGCATGGAGCATTTTCCTAGAAATAAAATAAGATTGCCTTATGAATCCATGATGAGTGCTACTTATGGTTTGAGCACAAAGGACGACAATACGTGATTCCATCACCTTATGCCTAGCTAAGGGCATTAAACAATAGCGCTTGTTGGGAGCCAACCCAATGAATTTATCCTTTTCTTTCTATGTTGTTGCGTCCACACAATCATAATTCTGTTATGATTGTGTTTTTTGTGTTTGAGCCAAGCAAAACCTTTATGACTAGTCTTGGTGATGGTTGATTGATCTTGCTGGAAAAAGACACAAGCTTTTCGCTCACGAAATTATTTTTCATTTTTATTCAGAAACATCTTTTGAGTTGATTCTTTTTTCTGCTGGTTGATATGCCTTTCGCCCAGGCTATCGTAATTTGTCAGAATTAGTGAGCTACCAGAAGTATACGAAGTATACAGATTGGTACAGACTGGTCTATTTTTGACAAATTCAGTTTTTGTTGAGTTGGTTGCTTGTTTTGATGAAACTATGGATATTATAGGGGGGGTACTAGACATGGAAAAGTTAGAATGCAGTAATCTAAAACCAATATAAATAGAAATCAAGATTCCTGCAGTACCTAAAGAGGTGGTAGTTTGTTTTCTTGTGCTAATGATATCACGAGTTTCCGTTTATGTTTTGTGTTGTGAAGTTTTCATGTTTTGGGTAATGTTCTCATGGATAAATGGATAAAGAGTGGAAAGAGCTCAAGCTTGGGGATGCCCAAGGTATCCCAAGCCAAATTCAAGGACACAAAAAAGCCTAAGCTTGGGGATGCCCCGGGAAGGCATCCCCTCTTTCATCTTCAATCCATCGGTAACATTACTTGGAGCTATATTTTTATTCACCACATGATATGTGTCTTGCTTGGAGCGTCTTGTATTGTAGGAGTCTTTTATTTTTGTTGTGTCACAATCCTTGTTGTACACCTTTTGAGAGATACATGCACTCATCGTGAATTTGCTAGAATGATCATTGTGCTTCACTTATATCTTTTGAGCTAGACCATTTTGCTCTATGTGCTTCACTTAGATCTTTTAGAGCACGACAGTGCGTAACTTGGTAGTTGGCTTATGCTATGAAAGTAGTCCCAAAGGTGATAGGTACCCAAAGAGGATACAATAAAACCTCCATCTTCATGTGCATTGAGTAGAAAGAGAAGTTTTGATTCCTCTCAATAAGTTTTGAGACGTGGATTTGGTAATATTAAGAGTTATGTTAGTAGGGTGTTGTGAATCTAGAAATACTTGTGTTGAAGTTAGTGATTCCCGTAGCATGCACGTATGGTGAACCGCTATGTTAGGAAGTCGGAGCATAATTGATCTATTGATTGTCATCCTTTGTGTTGCGGTCCGGATCGCGCGATGGTTTACACCAACCAACCCTTCCCCTAGGAGTATGCGTTTAGCACTTTGTTTCGATTACTAATAAAAACTTGCGCAAGAAGTATATGAGTTCTTCATGACTAATGTGAGTCCATGGTATAGATGCACTTTCACCTTCCACCATTTCTAGCCTCTCTAGTACTGTGCAATTTTCGTCGGTGCACAAACCCACCATATGCCTTCCCCAAAACAGCCACCATACCTACCTACTATGGCATTTTCAAAGCCATTCCAAGATATATTGCCATGCAACTCCCACCGTTCCGTCAAATGACTTGTGCCATCACTCTCATATTGTTATTGCATGATCATAAGATAGCTAGCGAGATGTTTCAATGTTATACGCCAAGCTAGATCGTTGCACATCCGTGTACACTGCCGGAGGCATTTCCTATAGAGTCATCATAGTTCTATGCTTTGAGCTGTGAGTAAATAAAAGTGTGATGATCATCATTACTAGAGCATTGTCCCATGTGAGGAAAAAAAATAGGCCAAAGTTTCCCACACAAAAAAAGGGAGAGATATGGAAATAGGCTAAAGAGCCCAAAAAAAGAGAGAAAACGAGAGAAGGGAAAATGCTTCATGATTGAGAGCCTCTCGTTTTGTCACCACCATATACTAGTGGGAATCTTTATTATATAACTTGGCTTGTATATTCCAATGATGGGCTTCCTCAAAATTGCCCTAGGTCTTCGTGAGAAAGCAAGTTGGATGCACACCCACTAGTTCTCCTTTTGAGCTTTCACATACTTATAGCTCTAGTGCATCCTTTGTATGGCAATCCCTACTCATTCACATTGATATCTATTAATGGGCATCTCCATAGCCCTTTAATAAGTCGAGTCAATGTGACCATCTCCTCCTTTTTGTCTCACAACCACCACCACACTCTATTCCACCATAGTGCTATATCCATGGCTCACGCTCATGTATTGCGTGAGAGTGGAAAAACGTTTGAGAAAGTAAGAGTGAAAAAACAATTACCTGGCCAATACCGGGGTTGTGCATGATTTAAATTAGTTGTGTGGGGATGATGGAGCATATCCAGACTATATGATTTTGTAGGGATAACTTTCTTTGGCCTTGTTATTTCGAAAGTTCATATTTACCTTGCTAGTTTGCTTGAAGTATTATTGTTTTCATGTCAATAACAAACTATTGTTTTGAATCTTACGGATCTGAACATTCATGTCACGTGAAAGAAGTTACAAAGGATAACTATGCTAGGTAGCATTCCACATCAAAAAATCAGTCTTTATCACTTCCCTACTCGAGGACGAGCAGGAGTTAAGCTTGGGGATGCTTGATACGTCTCCAACGTATCTATATTTTTTCATGGTTCCATGCTATTATCCTTTCAGACTTTGGAT
Source organism: Hordeum vulgare subsp. vulgare (assembly GCF_904849725.1). NCBI lineage: Eukaryota > Viridiplantae > Streptophyta > Magnoliopsida > Poales > Poaceae > Hordeum > Hordeum vulgare. Next base: position 342,537,089 of record NC_058519.1, read on the forward strand.
GTTTTGTATACCTTTTATATCTTTTTTGGGGACTAACCTATTAAATTAGTGCCAAGTGCCATTTCCTGTTTTTCCGTGTTTTTGACCCTTTTCAAAGGAGGATTTTAAACGCTGTACAATCGGAATAAAACTTCCGAATAGACTTTTTCCGGAACAGAAGATACGCACGGGACGTGAGAACCAAGGCAGGGGCCACCAGGGGACCCTGCTGCTAGCTACGCCTATAGGGATTTCCTTGGCAAGTATGCAAAGTATTTCCCCGCGGCCTTGGAGCCTTGCATTGGTGTTCCCTTGAAGAGGAAAGGGTGATGTAGCACAACTGCGGTAAGTATTTCGCTCAGTTTGAGAACCAAGGTATCAATCCAGTAGGAAGATCGCGTCAAGTCACAAGTACATGCACAAACACAAAGAGCTTGCACCCAATGCTATGAAGGGGTTGTCAATCCCTTATAGATTGTTTGCAAAGTGAGAACTGAAAGCAAAAAGTAAACAGAGCAAAGTAAAAGTAAAAGCGGAGATGATAATTCTGAGTAGACCCGGGGGCCGTAGTGTTCACTAGTGGCTTCTCTCATGAAAGCAAGTAGACGGTGGGTGAACGAATTACTGTCGAGCAATTGATAGAACCGCACAAAGTCATGACGTTATCTATGGCAATGATCATACATATAGGCATCACGTCCAAAACAAGTAGACCGATACTTCCTGCATCTACTACTATTACTCCACACGTCGACCGCTATCCAACATGCATCTAGTGTATTGAGTTCATAAGAACAGAGTAACGCCTTAAGAAAGATGACATGATGTAGATGGACAATCTCAAATCTATGATGAAAGACCATCTTGTTACCCTTGATGGCAACAACACGATGCGTGCCTTGCTGCCCCTTATGTCACTGGGAAAGGTCAATGCACGATATGAACCCAAAACCAAGCACTTCTCCCATTGCAAGAAAACTAGTGGGTGTGCATTCAACTTTCTTGCTCACGAAGACCTAAGGCAATTTTGAGGAAGCCCATCATTGGAATATACAAGCCAAGTTATATAATGAAAATTTCCCAGTAGCTATCTGGTGGTGACAAAACGAGAGACTCTCAATCATGAAGATCATGGTTCTTAATAAGCACAAGTGTGGAAATATAGTAGCATTGTCCCTTCTCTCTTTTTCTCTCATTTTTTTGGTGGGCTCTTTGGCCTCTTTTTTTTATTTTTTTATTTTTGTGGGCATCTTTGGCCTCTTATTTGTAAGTGAGCTTCGCTGGCCTCTTTTATTTCCTCACATGGGACAATGCTCCATCAATGATGATCATCACACTTACAACTCAAAACTTAGAGCAATGATGACTCTATATGAAATGCCTTCGGTAGTGTACCGTGAGAATGATCAAGCATGGCATAGACATCAATGGAAACATCATGCTAGCTATCTTATGATCATGCAATGACAATGTAGAAGCTATGGCACATGTCATGGTGGTAGTTGCATGGCAATATATCTCGGAATGGCTTCGAAAAAGCCATAGTAGGTAGGTATGGTGGCTGTTTTGAGGGAGGCTAATGGTGGTTTCATGCACCGGCGAAAGTTGCACGACACTAAAGAAGATAGTGATGGTGGAAGGTGAAAGTGCATCTGAACCATGGACTCGACATTACTTATGAAGAACGCATATACTTGTTGCAAAAGTTTTAGTAGTAATCGAAACAAAGCATTCAACTCATACTCTTAGGGGAAGGGTTGGTAGGTATAAACCATAGCGCGATCCCGACCGCTACACAAAGGATGACAATCAATAAACTAATCATGCTCAGACTTCGTCACATAGAGGTTCACCATACGTTCATGCTACGGGAATCACTTACTTCAACACAAGTATTTCTAGATCCACAACACCTTACTAGTATAACTTCAATATTACCACAACCACAACTCAAAACTAATTGAGATGAATCAAACTTCTCTAACTACTGAATGCACATGAAGGTGGAAGTTTTCATATCCCTTTGGATAACTACCCATTTTGAGACTACTTTCATAACGTAGATCAACTACCACGCCACGCACTGTCGTGCTCCAAAAGATAGAATGAAGCACATAGAGGAAAATCAACTAGCTCAAAAGATAAAAGTGAAACACATGTGAGTTGAATTGCCTAACCAAAGGATATAAGTGAAGCTCGACAAAATCACGGTGAGTGCATGTCTCTCTCTCTAGGTGTGCAGCAAGGAAGATTGTGACACAACAAAAATAAAAGACTCCTACGATACAAGACACTCCAAGCAAAACACATAACATGTGGTGAATAAAAATATAGCCCCAAGTAACGTTACCGATGGATTGAAGACGAAAGAGGGGATGCCTTCCCGGGGCATCCCCAAGCTTAGGCTTTTTTGGCATCCTTGAATCAACTTCGGGTGCCTTGGGCATCCCCAAGCTTGAGCTCTTTCCACTCTTTATCTCTTTTTCCATAAGAACTTCACCCAAAACATGAAAACTTCACAACACGAAACTTAAACAGAAACTCATGATATCATTAGTATAAGAAAGCAAATCACCACTTCCTTAGGTACTGTAGCAAACTTAAATTCTACTTATGTTGATGTTGGATTACTGTATTTTAACTTTTCCATGGCTAATACCCCCCGATACTATCCATAGTTTGATCAAAATAAGGAACCAACTCAACAAAAACAGAATCTCTTAACAGCAGACCAGTCTGTAGCAATCTGTATACTTTGTATACTTCTGGTACTTAAAGAATTCTGAAACATTTAGAAAGTCTGAAGAATTTGCATAGTAGTCATCAGCAAAAAGAATCAACTCAAAAGCTCTCACAGAAGAAAACGAAAATTCTTTTCGTGAGCAAAAAGTTTCTGTCTTTTCCAGCATGATCAAACGATCATCCCCAAGGCTAATCATAACGGTTTTACTTGGCACAAACGCAAAAGAAACACAAAAAACACAATCACAAAAGAATTATGAAAATGTGGACACAACAAAAGAGAAATAAAAAGATAAATTCATTGGGTTTCCTCCGAACAAGCGCTATTGTTTAACGCCCTTAGCTAGGCAATGATAATTCAATGATGCTCACACAAAAGACAAGAATTGAAGCACAACGAGAGCATCATAAAGCATGTGAAAATCACATCTAAGTCTAACATACTTCCTATGCATAGGTGTTTTATAGGAAAATAGATTGTCAAGACAAACAATAGTTGCCATATGCAAGGAAGAAGAAAGAGACAATATCAATCTCAACATAACGAGAGGTGATTTAGTGATATGAAAATTTCTACCACCATATTTTCCTCTCTCATAATAATTACATGTGGGATCATATTCGAATTCAACAATGTAACTATCATATAGGATATTATTTTCATGATCCACGTGCATGCAAAGTTGACGCTCTTCAAAAATAGTGGGATTATCATACACTAAAGTCTTGACTTCTCCAAACCCACTTTCAATAATATTGCAAATATCATATTCATCATGAGGCTTAAACAAATTTTCAAGATCATAAGAAAAATCATTACCCCAATTATGATCATTGCAAGAAGAGTGGACATAGCAAAACTAGCATCCCCAAGCTTAGGGTTTTGCATAGTTTTAGCATGATTCTCACTAATAGGATTTATAGTGAAACTATTGCAATCATGCTTTTCATTCAAGGGGTCCTCGTGAATCACTTCATAAATTTCTTCCTCACAATTTCCAGATTCACGCATCTCAAGCAAAAATCCATAAAGATAGTCAAGTGCACTCAACTCACTAGCAATTGGATCAAAATAATAAGATCTCTTAAAGAGATTAGCAAGTGGATGAGGATCCATATCACTAGATTTTCAGCAAGCGAAGATGCAAGCATATTGAAGGCACATGGCGCACAAGCGAACGGAAAGCAAGCGAAAGAAAAGGGCGAACAAAAAGGCAAACGAAAAAGGCAAATTGGTGAAGTGGGAGAGAGGAAAACAAGAGGCAACTCGCAAACAAAGTAAATGCAAGAGATGAGTTTGCGACACTTACTTGGATATATCTTGACTTGATCTCTCCCCGGCAACGGCGCCAGAAATCCTTCTCCTGCTAGCTACGCCTATAGGGATTTCCTTGGTAAGTATGCAAAGGATTCCCCCGCGGCCTTGGAGCCTTGCGTTGGTGTTCCCTTGAAGAGGAAAGGGTGATGTAGCACAGCGGTGGTAAGTATTTCCCTCAGTTTGAGAACCAAGGTATCAATCTAGTAGGAGGATCGCATCAAGTCACAAGTACCTGCACAAACACAAAGAGCTTGCACCCAACGCTATGAAGGGGTTGTCAATCCCTTATAGATTGTTTGCAAAGTGAGAACTGAAAGCAAAAAGTAAACAAAGCAAAGTAAAAGTAAAAGCGGAGATGATAGATGTGAGTAGACCCGGGGGCCGTAGTGTTCACTAGTGGCTTCTCTCATTAAAGCAAGTAGACGGTGGGTGAACGAATTACTGTAGAGCAATTGATAGAACCGCGCAAAGTCATGACGTTATCTATGGCAATGATCATACATATAGGCAACACTTGCAAAACAAGTAGACCGATACTTTCCGCATCTACTACTATTACTCCACACGTCGACCGCTATCCTGCATGCATCTAGTGTATTGAGTTCATAAGAACAGACTAACGCCTTAAGCAAGATGACATGATGTAGATGGACAATCTCAAATCTATGATGAAAGCCCATCTTGTTACCCTTGATGGCAACAACACGATGCGTGCCTCGCTGCCCCTTCTGTCACTGGGAAAGGTCATCGCACGGTATGAACCCAAGACTCAGAGAGACTTACAAGGATATCAAATCATGCATAAAAGAAATGAGCAAAGACTCAAATATAATTCATAGATAATCTGATCACAAATCCACAATTCATCGAATCTTGACAAACACACCGCCAAAGAGGATTAAATCAGATAGATCTCCATGAAGATCATGGAGAACTTTGTATTGAAGATCCAAGAGAGAGAAGAAGCCATCTTGCTACTAACTACGGACCCGTAGGTCTGAAGTAGACTACTCACGGGTCATTGGAGAGGCAATGATGTTGATGTAGAAGCCTTTCCAGCTCCAAAGTCCCCTCCGGCAAGCCACCGGGAAGGGTCTCCAGATGAGATCTCGCGGAAACGGAAGCTTGCGGCGGCGGAAAAGTGGTTTCGTGGACGCCCTTATTTTTTCTAGGATTTTCGGGAATATATAGGCCCAAGAGCTAGGGCAGGGGAGCTCCAGGGGGCCACAAGCTTGGTAGCCATGGGCCCCCCTAGCCACGGCTATAGGGCTTGTGGGCCCCCTGTGGGCCTCCTGCCTTGACCCTCAAGTCCCCCGGTCTTCTTCTATTATGGAAAAATTCATTTCGGGGATTTTATTCCGTTTGGACTCCGTTCCAAAATCAGATCAGAAAAGAGTCAAAAACACAGAAAAACAGGAACCGGCACTTGGCACTCAATTAGTAAGTTAGTCCCAAAAAAGATATAAAAGGTATATAAAACATCGAAAGTTGACAAGATAACAGCATGAAACCATCAAAAATTATAGATACGTTTGAGACGTATCAGACCCCACAAGACCCCTATGCACGACCGGGGGGCCAGCGCCTAGCAGGCTTGTGGGCCCCCTGTGGCTCGTCTGCCCGACCTCTTCCGCCTATAAATTCCTGAAAATTCCAAAACTGCGAGGGGGATCCAGGAAAATTCTTTTCCGCCGCCGCAAGCTTCTGTCTCCGCAAGATCCAATATGGGGCACGTTCTGGTGCCCTGCCGGAGGGGGATTCAGATACAGAGGGCTTCTTCATCAACACCATGACCTCTCCGATGATGCGTGACTAGTTCACCATTCACCTTCGGGTCCATAGCTAGTAGCTAGATGGCTTATTCTCTCTCTCTCTTGGATCTTCAATACAAAGTTCTCCATGATATTCATGGAGATCTAGCTGATGTAATCTTCTTTTGCGGTGTGTTTGTCAAGAACCGATGAATTGTGGATTTATGATCAGATTATCTATGAATCTTATTTGATTTTCTTCTGATCTCTTATATGCATGATTTCATATCCTTGTAATTCTCTTCGAGTTGTGGGTTTTGTTTGCCAACTTGATCTATGATTCTTGCAATGGGAGAAGTGCTTGGTTTTGAGATCATACCATGCGGTGACCTCTCCCAGTGACATAAGGGGTAGCGAGGCACGTATCATGTTGTTGCCATCAAGGGTAAAAAGATGGGGTTTTCATCATTGGTTTGAGATTATCCCTCTACATCATGTCATCTTGCTTAATGTGTTACTCTGTTCGTCATGAACTCAATACACTAGATGCATGCTGGATAGCGGTCGATGTGTGGAGTAATAGTAGTAGATGTAGAAAGTATCGGTCTACTTGTCTCGGACGTGATGCCTATATGCTAGATCATTGCCTTAGACATCGTCATGACTTTGCGTGGATCTATCAATTGCTCGACGATAATTTGTTCACCCACCGTAATACTTCCTATTTTGAGAGAAGCCTCTAGTGAACACTATGGCCCCCGGGGTCTACTCCACACCCTATTTTCAGCCTTACACTTTTTACTTCGTTGCACTTTCCGCCTTCAGATCTCACTTTGCAATCAATCTTGAAGGGATTGACAACCCCTTTATAGCGTTGGGTGCAAGCTCGTTTGTGTTTGCGCAGGTACTCTGGACACTTGGCGCAATTCTCCTACTGGATTGATACCTTGGTTCTCAAACTGAGGGAAATACTTACTGCTCCTGTGCTGCACCACCCTTTCCTCTTCAAGGGAAAAATCAAAGCAAGCTCAAGAGGCAGCAGTCGCCAGGCCACCACGAGCATCTCCCCTCGCGCTAGTTGAGGCGCGTTGGTGTCTGCAACAAGCTAGACTGCTGGCCCTCTCCTCTCTCCTCCAAGCCGACCAATGCATGCGCTCGCTTGCGCACACTCACCTCTCTCCTCTCTCTTTCCCTGTGGTCATCGTTGAGCCCCAAGAATACCCCACTACTGAAATTCAGAAATTTGCCGTCTGCCATGGCAGACGGCAAAGGGGGGAACCACGAACGGCAAAGGCTTTGCCGTCGGTCAGCAGACGGCAAACTAGATGGTAAAAAAAATATGGTGAAGAGGTTCTTTGCCATCTGCTTTTTTAAAGCGGACGGTAGAGAATCTTTGCCATGAGGAGGCAGACGGCAAACTAAATTGGACGGCACATACTGCAACGGCCCCGTTAAGTCTTAACGGCAGGCATCCTCTCTTTGTCGTCTGCCATCCCCCCTTTGCCATGTGGGGGCAGACGGCAAAGAGGGGAGAGAGAGGGGGCTGATTACCCCCTTTGTCGTCTGCCCACCCCCCTTTTCCATGTGGGGGCAGACAACAAAGAGGGGAGAGAGAGGGGGCAGATTCCCCTCTTTGCCGTCGTCCTACCCCCCCTTTGCCATGTGGGGGCAGACGGCAAAGAGGGAAGAGAGAGGGGGCAGATTCCCCCCTTTGCTGTCGGCCATACCCCCTTTGCCATGTGGGGGCAGATGACAAAGGGAGGAACCAGCCCCTTTTTAATTTATTTTTTATTATATCCAGCATTTTTAACAATAATCAGGATATATATATATATATTTGACATAAATAAATTTCTTTTCGTACTCATAACCATATTAAAATAACTCTCATCCATAGTGCATACATATTATGCAAGTTGCATCCGTACCAAACCATATATTACACCAGTTTCATCCACATGCATACAAAGTTTCATATATAACCATATACTACAATAATTTCAATACAAGCCATGGTACAAGAAATCATCTTCAAGCATTCCATCAATATAATCCAAGCTTCCCGTGAAGTGAAGGTAATCTGCAAAATGACAAATAAGAAAGTTAGAGGAATAATACTAGATGAAGAAGTGTATATATAGGTTATTTCGGAGAGAAATTAGCTAAGTATAGACCAGTTAGGAGCTAACTAAGCTAATTATGTCATTTAGGTGGAACTCTATTTAACTATAGGTCGTTTCGGAGCTAACTTGGGTAAAATAGGTCATTCCAGAGCAAATTATGCTTATTAAGCCATTTTGGATCTAGCTAGGCTAATTATAGGCCATTTAATACCTAAGTTAGTGGGAATAGGTCATCTTGCAGCTACGTAAGCCTTATTATGTCATTTAGGAGAGAACTTAGCTAACTATTGGTCATTTTTTATTAAATAGGTCAGTTTAGAGCTAACTAAGTTAATTATGTCATTTCTAGGACAATTAGCCAATTTAGCGTTTCTTGGATGAGTCTAAGCTATGTAGAAGAAGAGAAAGAGAAGAAGAAGTAAAAGAAGGAGGAGGAGGAGGAGGAGGCGGAGGAGAAGGAGAAGGAAGAGGAGAAGAAGAAGAAAAGAAGAAGGAGAAGGAGAAGGAGGAAGAAGGAGGAAGAAGAAGGAGAAGGAGGAGCTCCTTCTCCTTCTTCTCCTTCTTCTTATCCTCCTCCCTCTCCTTCTTCTTCTTCTCCTCTTCTTCTTCTTCCTTCCTTTCACTTTTCCTATTTCTTCTCGTCTTGTCCCCTTCTTCGGGCTAAATTGGTTAAAAATGCCTTTTTGGAGCTAATTATGTCATTTCGAGGATAATTAGCTAAGGATAGGTCATGTTTTATTAAATAGACCATTTAGGAGCTAACTAAGCTAATTATGTCATCTAGGTGCAATCCTAGCTAACTATAGGTCGTTTCGGAGCTAACTTGGGTAAAATAGGTCATTAAGGAGCAAACTACGCTTATTAAGCCATATTGGATCTAGCTAGGCTAATTATAGGCCATTTAATACCTAAGTTAGGGGGAATAGGTCATCTTGCAGCTACGTAAGCCTTATTATGTCCTTTAGGAGAGAACTTAGCTAACTATAGGTCATTTTTTATTAAATATGTCATTTTGGAGCAAACTAAGCTAATTATGTCATTTCGAAGGATAATTTGCCAATTTAGCATTTCTTGGATTAGTCTAAGCTACGTAGAAGAAGAGAAATAGAAGAAGTAGTAAAATAATGAGGAGGAGGAGGAGAAGGAGAAGGAAGAGGAGAAGAAGAACAAAATAAGAAGGAGAAGGAGAAGGAGGAAGAAGGAGGAAGAAGAAGGAGAAGGAGGAGATCCTTCTCCTTCTTCTCCTCCTTCTTCTCCTTCTTCTTATCCTCCTCCCTCTCCTTCTTCTTCTCCTCTTCTTCTTCTTCCTTCCTTTCACTTATCATCTTTCTTCTCCTCTTGTCCCCTTCTTCGGGCTAAATTGGTTAAGAATGCCTTTTTGGAGCTAATTATGTCATTTCGAGGATAATTAGCTAAGTATAGGTCATGTTTTATTAAATAGACCATTTAGGAGCTAACTAAGCTAATTATGTCATCTAGGTGCAATCCTAGCTAACTATAGGTCGTTTCGGAGCTAACTTGGGTAAAATAGGTCATTCCGGAGCAAACTACGCTTATTAAGCCATATTGGATCTAGCTAGGCTAATTATAGGACATTTAATACCTAAGTTAGGGGGCATAGGTCATCTTGCAGCTGCGTAAGCCTTATTATGTCCTTTAGGAGAGAACTTAGCTAACTATAGGTCATTTTTTATTAAATATGTCATTTTGGAGCTAACTAAGCTAATTATGTCATTTCGAAGGATAATTTGCCAATTTAGCCTTTCTTGGATGAGTCTAAGCTACGTAGAAGAAGAGAAAGAGAAGAAGAAGTAAAATAAGGAGGAGAAGGAGAAGGAAGAGGAGAAGAAGAAGAAAATAAGAAGGAGAAGGAGAAGGAGGAAGAAGGAGGAAGAAGAAGGAGAAGGAGGAGCTCCTTCTCCTTCTTGTCCTCCTTCTTCTCCTTCTTCTTATCCTCCTCCCTCTCCTTCTTCTTCTCCTCTTCTTCTTCTTCCTTCCTTTCACTTTTCCTCTTTCTTCTCCTCTTGTCCCCTTCTTCGGGCTAAATTGGTTAAGAATGCCTTTTTGGAGCTAATTATGTCATTTCGAGGATAATTAGCTAAGTATAGGTCATGTTTTATTAAATAGACCATTTAGGAGCTAACTAAGCTAATTATGTCATCTAGGTGGAACGCTAGCTAACTATAGGTCGTTTCGGAGCTAACTTGGGTAAAATAGGTCATTCCGTAGCAAACTATGCTTATTAAGCCATTTTGGATCTAGCTAGGCTAATTATAGGCCATTTAATACCTAAGTTAGGGGGAATAGGTCATCTTGCAGCTACATAAGCCTTATTATGTCATTTAGGAGGGAACTTAGCTAACTATAGGTCATTTTTTATTAAATAGGTCATTTTGGAGCTAACTAAGCTAATTATCTCATTTCGTAGGATAATTTGCCAATTTAACCTTTCTTGGATGAGTCTAAGCTACGTAGAAGAAGAGATAGAGAAGAAGAAGTAAAAGAAGGAGGAGGAGGAGGAGGAGAAGGAGAAGGAAGAGGAGAAGATGTAGAAAATAAGAAGGAGAAGGAGAAGGAGGAAAAAGGAGGAAGAAGAAGGAGAAGGAGGAGCTCCTTCTCCTTCTTCTCCTCCTTCTTCTCCTTCTTCTTATCCTCCTCCCTCTCCTTCTTCTTCTTCTTCTCTTCTTCTTCTTCCTTCCTTTCATTTTTCCTCTTTCTTCTCCTCTTGTCCCCTTCTTCGGGCTAACAGCTAAGAATGCCCTTTTGGAGCTAATTATGTCATTTCGAGGATAATTAGCTAAGTCTATGTCCTGCTTTATTAGATAGACCATTTAGGAGCTAACTAAGCTAATTATGTCATCTAGGTGGAACCCTAGCTAACTATAGGTCGTTCCGGAGCTAACTTGGGTAAAATAGGTCATTCTGGAGCAAACCATGCTTATTAAGCCATTTTGGATCTAGCTAGGCTAATCATAGGCCATTTAATACCTAAGTTAGGGGGAATAGGTCATGTGCAGCTACGTAAGTCTTATTATGTCATTTAGGAGAGAACTTAGCTAACTATAGGTCTTTTTTAGCAAATAGGTCATTTTGGAGCTAACTAAGCTAATTATGTCATTTCGTAGAATAATTAGCCAATTTAGCCTTTCTTGGATGAGTCTAAGCTACGTAGAAGAAGAGAAAGAGAAGAAGAAGTAAAACAAGGAGGAGGAGGAGGAGCAGGAGAAGAAGAAGAAAATAAGAAGGAGAAGGAGAAGGAGGAAGAAGGAGGAAGAAGAAGGAGAAGGAGGAGCTCCTTCTCCTTCTTCTCCTCCTTCTTCTCCTTCTTCTTATCCTCCTCCTTCTCCTTCTTCTTCTTCTCTTCTTCTTCTTCTTCCTTCCATTCATTTTTCCTCTTTCTTCTCCTCTTGTCCCCTTCTTCAGGCTCAATTGGCTTACAATGCCTTTTTGGAGCTAATTACGTCATTTCGTGGATAATTAGCTAAGTATAGGTCATGTTTTATTAAATAGACCATTTAGGAGCTAACTAAGCTAATTATGTCATCTAGGTGGAACCCTAGCTAACTATAAGTCGTTCCGGAGCTAACTTGGGTAAAATAGGTCATTCCGGAGCAAACAATGCTTATTAAGCCATTTTGGATCTAGCTAGGCTAATTATACGCCATTTAATAACTAAGTTAGGGGGAATAGGTCATCTTGCAGCTACGTAAGCCTTATTATGTCATTTAGGAGAGAACTTAGCTAACTATAGGTCCGGTTTTATTAAATAGGTCATTTTGGAGCTAACTAAGCTAATTATGTCATTTCGTAGGATAATTAGCCAATTTAGCCTTTCTTGGATGAGTCTAAGCTACGTAGAAGAAGAGAAAGAGAAGAAAAAGTAAAAGAAGGAGGAAGAGGAGGAGGAGGTGGAGGAGGAGAAGGAAGAGGAGAAGAAGAAAAGAAGAAGGATAAGGAGAAGGAGAAAGAAGGAGGAAGAAGAAGGAGAAGGAGGAGCTCCTTCTCCTTCTTCTCCTCCTTCTTCTCCTTCTTCTTATCCTCCTCCTTCTCCTTCTTCTTCTTCTCTTCTTCTTCTTCTTCCTTCCTTTCATTTTTCCTCTTTCTTCTCCTCTTGTCCCCTTCTTCGAGCTAAATTGGCTTAGAATGCCTTTTTGGAGCTAATTATGTCATTTCGTGGATAATTAGCTAAGTATAGGTCATGTTTTATTAAATAGGCCATTTAGGAGCTAACTAAGCTAATAATGACATCTAGGTGGAACCCTAGCTAACTATAGGTCGTTCCGGACCTAACTTGGGTAAAATAGGTCATTCCGGAGCAAACAATGCTTATTAAGCGATTTTGGATCTAGCTAGGCTAATTATAGGCCATTTAATACCTAAGTTAGGGGGAATAGGTCATCTTGCAGCTACGTGAGCCTTATTATGTCATTTAGGAGAGAACTTAGGTAACTATAGGTCATGATTTATTAAATAGGTCATATGGAGCTAACTAAGCTAATTATGTCATTTCGTAGGATAATTAGCCAATTTATCCTTTCTTGGATGAGTCTAAGCTACGTAGAGGAAGAGAAAGAGAAGAATAAATAAAATAAGGAGGAGGAGGAGGAGGAGGTGGAGGAGTAGAAGGAAGAGGAGAAGTAGAAGAAAAGAAGAAGGATAAGGAGAAGGAGGAAGAAGGAGGAAGAAGAAGGAGAAGGAGGAGCTCCTTCTCCTTCTTCTCCTTCGTATCCTCCTCCTTCTCCTTCTTCTTCTTCTGTCCTTCTTCTTCTTCTCTCCTTCTTCTTCCTTCCTTTCATTTTTCCTCTTTCTTTTCCTCTTGACCCCTTCTTCGGGCTAAATTGGCTTAGAATGCCTTTTTGGAGCTAATTTTTTAATTTCAAGGATAATTAGCAAAGTATACGTCATGTTTTATTAAATAGACCATTTAGGAGCTAACTAAGCTAATTATGTCATCTAGGTGGAACCCTAGCTAACTATACGTCGTTTCGGAGCTAACTTGGGTAAAATAGGTCATTTCGGAGCAAACTATGCCTATTAAGCCATTTTGGATCTAGCTAGGCTAATTATAGGCCATTTAATACGTAAGTTAGGGGGAATAGGTCATCTTGCAGCTACGCAAGCCTTATTATGTCATTTAGGAGAGAACTTAGCTAACTATAGGTCATATTTGATTAAATAGGTCATTTTGGAGCTAACTAAGCTAATTATGTCATTTCGTAGGATAATTAGCCAATTTAGCCTTTCTTGGATGAGTCTAAGCTACGTAGAAGAAGAGAAAGAGAAGAAGAAGTAAAAGAAGGAGGAGGAGGAGGAGGAGGAGAAGGAAGAGGAGAAGAAGAAGAAAAGTAGAAGGAGCAGGAGAAGGAGGAAGAAGGAGGAAGAAGAAGGAGAAGGAGGAGCTCCTTTTCCTTCTTCTCCTCCTTCTTCTCCTTCTTCTTATCCTCCTCCTTCTCCTTCTTCTTCTTCTCTTCTTCTTCTTCTTCCTTCCTTTCATTTTTCCTCTTTCCTCTCCTCTTGTCCCCTTCTTCGGGCTAAATTGGTTTAGAATGCCTTTTTGGAGCTAATTATGTCATTTCGAGGATAATTAGCTAAGTATAGGTCATGCTTTATTACATAGACCATTTAGGAGCTAACTAAGCTAATTATGTCGTCTAGGTGGAACCCTAGCTAACTATACGTCGTTTCGGAGCTAACTTGTGTAAAATAGGTCATTCCGGAGCAAACTATGCTTAGTAAGCCATTTTGGATCTAGCTAGGCTAATTGTTGGCCATTTAATACCTAAGTTAGGGGGAATAGGTCATCTTGCAGCTACGTAAGCCTTATTATGTCATTTAGGAGAGAACTTAGCTAACTATAGGTCATTTTTTATTAAATAGGTCATTTTCGAGCTAACTAAGCTAATTATGTCATTTCGTAGGGTAATTAGCCAATTTAGCCTTTCTTGGAGCTAACTAAGCTAATTATGTCATTTAGATGGAAGTCTAGCTATTTTTTATTAAAACACTAGAAATAACATACCATTATCGTCATCACAGCGGTGAAGCACGGTGGCTCTGGCTTGTTTCACCTGGAGAAGGCTGCCCTCGAGAAGGCTCGACTGTAGAAGGTTTGTGCGATTCGTTTCGGGAGATATTTTGCACCAAACATCGTTTGCAATGTGTAGTTAGCACGAGGACACTCTTAAGATCACTCCACTGAAATGAAACTCACCGTCCCTGCCACGTTAATGACTGGCATCGGTGGAGGGACTCGGCCGCTCTTCTCGCACATAGACTGTACATTTGGTTTCGACAAGTCAAACTTTTTATTTATTAATGAAACGGACATTCAAATGCAAGATTTGAAAAAACATGAAGATGAAAGTTACCACGAAGAGCACGTATATGGCCGTGTTATATGCATAATTCCGTGCCCTCTTCCCCTCCACCAATGCAGTCGTCCTCTCCTCCAGCTCCCTGATTTCCTTATCCTTCTCCGCCATAGCCGCCTGCATTGCCTCTCTCTCTTTCTGAATAGCAGCCTGCAATACAACTCATTGTTAGCAATGTAATCATATTGGTTCCAATGCACAACATAATGCGGAAAGATAGTTGAGTCCATTAAACTAACCTCGATGGCGAGCTCAACTAGCCGTGGACGACGTGTTATCTCCGGACAAGAGCTCGTTTGGCGTTCCTTTATCTGCTAGAGAGTGCTAGGACAATGTATAAGGCCGTCTCCAATGGCGATCGAGCCATGGGGCCTCCTGTTGCCAGCTATCATCACCAGCTCTGGATCAATAGGCCCCTCGCTCGGGTTAAAGTCCTCCCCTTTCCTCGCCTTCCCGTGATCTCTGTACTTCACGAGCTTGTGGTGGGAGGAGATGTTGGTGAAGTTTTCTGGATGCTCGAGGTTAGACTCACAGAATGCCTTGACCTTCTTGTACGAGGCAGTATGGGCCATCGCATACAGGTCGTACATCTGTGGCGCCTCCGTCTTATTGTGACGCGCCTAAAAGAGAGAGAGAGGAAAATTGTATTAGTAAAGTGCTCAAGATAGCATTAAGAATGAATTGCATGAGGCATGAAGCAAACCACATACCCAGTTCTCACCAAATTGGATTAAGTTGACGCTCCCTTGATGGTGTGGCACGCCAACCATTTTGCCACGCCTCTCCTTTGCGTTGTTGTGGCTGGCCTCCCACGTTTCGGAGCACCACTAATCCACCAAGGCCTCCCAGAAATCCATCTTATCCACACACCATCTCGGGGGCACCTAAGTTAATAAAGAGAAATTTGAGCGGTTAAGAACCAAATCAAGGAAACTAACTACAAAGCCTTAATAATATGTAATTACCTTCATGTAATGCTCCTTCTACATCTTAGCATCACGACACTCCGCCTTGTCAATCCTAATACGCTGCATGGCATAGTAGTCTCGAACAGCCTACACCCGAGCCTCGTGCCGAAAGTATTGAAGTAGGCGGCGACATACGGTTTCGATAACCTTTGCCGCGTCCTCCTCGTATCCCTCCTCACACCTGTAGTAGGTCTGCAAACGAGACAACACCGATTAGTCCAATAAATAGCTATGGTTGATTTATAATTTTGTGAAGGAGAAATTACCCAGAACTTTCGGATCACCATGTCCGCCCTCGTGTCGCACAAAACACCGTCGATCTCCACCTCCGGCGGGGCCGGGGCACCCAAGTAGTGCTCCCAGGTCATTCCTACCTCTCGCACCCAACCGGGCAACGTAACAAACCCTGGGAAATTTTTACGGCAAAGAACACCAAGGACGCTGTTGGGCTTGCGGACACCCTTGGCAACAATCCAACCCCTACAATATGACAAATTAAAGCCAAAACATTAGATATTTGAGAAAACGCGAAGGCAAAAGGTTAAATAAGAGTAAATTAACTTACATGTCCCCATTTGGCCTAATCGACCATCTCTGCTCGGGGGTCGCTGGCACGAGCGGGAGCCCCTAACTACCACGCTGGTAGACGGTAGCCCCCTCACCCAGCTCCTCGTCGCTACCAGCATCCCACTGGGTCTCTTGGGACGTACCCTCATCCCTGCTTTGCTACGGAGTCGCCTGGAAGGAAGCCTCTGGGACACGAGTCTCGTGGGTCGAAGGCTCGTCGACCCAAGGATCGTGAACCGGAGACCATGTAGCCTCCACCTCAGACGAATCCACCCTAGAAGTCCTGTGCTCAGGTGAATCAGCTTGGGGTGGTGGCGGAGACCGTGTTGCCGCCACCTCAGAAGGTGTGGCAGCCACTGCCCTACCTCTCCCGCGGCCACGTGTACCTTTAGTACAACATAAATACCAACATAAGTAATAAAATGTATATAAATACCAATATGCATACAACATGAGTACAACGTGTATCTTTAGTGCCTCTAGGCTTTGCGGGGGGTCGACCTCCTCTCGCGGGGGATTGACCTTCTCTCACGGGGGATGGTGCGAGCTTACCTTTGAATAGGTTGAGGTTGAATCGAACTTTTTTTCGATCGCCATCATCGTACCGAGGCTTCGGGTTATGAAAATGATGACTTTTGGCTTCGTAGTGTGCTGTCATGAAGTTTGACGCCTCCTCAGTAATGAATGCCTCGGCCATCGATGCTTCAATTCTACGTTTATTTTTACACTTAGCTCGAAGCGTCTTCTGCATCCTCTCAGTTGAGTAGCACCACCGAATTTGTACGCCCCCCCCATTCTTGCCTCGGTCGGGAGATGCAAAATCAAATGTTGCATTGGATTAAAGAAGCCCGGTGGAAAGATCTTTTCTAATTTGCAGATCAACTCCGGCACCAACTCTTCCATTTCATCTAGCACGCCAGGCGATAGTTCTCTCGCACTAAGAGAACGGAAGAAATAGCTCAGCTCTGCCAGTACTAGCCATTCATCCTCAGGGATAAAGACACGCAACATCACCAGCATTACCCGCTCAATCCATATGTGCCAATCATGACTCTTGAGCCCAAATATTTTCAATTTCTCAAGACTCGCTCCCCCTCTTTAGATTCGCAGCATACCCATCGGGGAACATCAACCGCATTGTCACCCACAATAGCATTTCCCTTATAGCTGGCCTTTCAAGATTGAACCATGCCTTTGTCTTCGCTATGCTTTGCTTTCCTTTCCGTTGTCGCAAGTTTTGCAATGTTCTATCACATAGAGCCTCTAGGTCGATTCTAGCCTTAGGATTATCTTTTGACCTCCCCTCTATGCCGAACAATGTACCAAAAATGGCCTCCGCAATATTCTTTTCATTGTGCATCACGTCAATGTTGTGTGGGCAAAGGAGGTCTTTAAAGTAAGGCAGATCCCATAAGCATGACTTGGGAGTCCAGGCGTGTTCCATATTATACCCTTTGAAGTATCCTGGACGCAAAGGATGAGGCTCGAGAGCGTTTAACCGATCAAGGGTCTATTGGCCTATCAACGCAGCTAGTGCAGTATTTTTGACAACTCTACCTTTGATGAAATTCTTCTTGTCTTTTCTGAACTTATGGTCAGGATCCAGGAATTGTCTATGCATGTCGAAGCAAGAATACATGCGACCAGCCTGCAGCCAACGAAACTGAAGAGCTGCCTTGCATGTGGTGCACGGGAACCTTCCATGCACACACCAGCCAGCGAATAGCGCAAACGCCGGATAATCATGCGTCGAGTACATGTACCACACATGCATTTTGAAATTTGTTTTGGTAGCCGCGTCGTAGGTCTTGATCCCATTATCCCAGGCTTCGTGCAACTCATCCTTAAGCGGCTGCATGTACACATTCATATTCTTCCCAGGATAGTTGGCCCCTGGAATTTATCAACGTCAGGAAAATGTTCTTTCTTTTCATAATCTCTCCGGGTGGCAAATTTAGTGGAATGACAAATACAGGCCAACAACTGTATTGTGCTGCCGTCATACCATACACATTGAACCCATCCGTGCTGATGGAACTCTAGGTTGCCTTGGATCTTCCGATTTATCCTCTAATGTAATGCATCGAAGTACCTCCACGCAAAACCATCTGAAGTGTGTACCAGCATCTTGTTCCCATCCGCATCTAGTTCGGTTCTTTTGCCCAATTTGTGCCATGTCATCTGTCTGGCCGTCTCTTCGACCATGAAAATACGTTGAAGTCTTGGTACAATTGGCAGATACCGAAGAACACTAATGGGGATTTTGGTCTGATTCTTCTCACCCATGCCGTTGTCTACCACAATATACCTGGAAGAATTGCAAATGGGGAAATAGTTCAAGGCCACATACTCAAGCCTAAATAAGGCACATCCATTCTCACAGGCATCTTAAGTACACAGAGGATTTTCTCTGACTCGTACATGTTTGCAGGCAGTACATGGCCTTTGGATAGAAAGCGTCCAAATATCATCATCATCGCGTCGTAGCATTCTCTGCCTAGGTTGAATTGAGCCTACAGAGCCATTACTTGCGCGATGGCATCCAGCTGACAAAGCTCAGTCTGCTCGTCGAGAGGACGTTTTGAAGACTCCAACATTTCATAGAAGGCCTTTGCAGATTCCTCCATCTCATCGTCCGAATCCTGAGCATTATCAAAGTCTTGCACCATGTCTTCAATCCCAGTACCATGCTCGTCGGTGCGAGGACGAATCACCTTAGCTCTGGCACGTTGGTCAGACTCACCATGAAAAGTCCACACCGTATAATTAGGCGTAAAACCCCACTTCTGCAGGTGTTTACCCATTTCAAACTCTGTCTACTTTTTCCAGTTGTCACAGTTGGGATAGGGGCACCATGTTTTTGCTCGCCATTTGCAAATCCGGCTATCACAAACCCCCCTGGTTTTTGTTAAGCATTCATGGGTCATGTCTTTCTGACTAGGGTGACCAGTGTACATCCAAGCACGATCACTCATGTTGCCTAGCTACCTATGGGGGCACAAGAAATAAATATATAATTCATCATCTATATTCATACGCTAATCAAGTTTGTCAGTTTTATTACGTCCATGCAACCTACACGCTAATAGGTAAATATAGGTCCTAATCCCACCCGAGTATGTGTAGATTGGGTTCGTTTTCCCATGCTCTGCTCCAGATGCGACGCAGAATTTCTGCAGCACCTCCCTGCTGTTCTCCTGATACACGTCTCGGCAATAAGCAGAGAGGATGTGTACCGGAGAACAAAGGGGGAGGCACTGACGAAATTCCGCATCGGATCCGGAGCACAGCATACGGGAAACAAACCCAATCTACACATACTCGGGCTGTCCATGGATAATGTTGGACAATTCGAAAGGATGGCGGTTATAAATATGCAAAGAAATGCATATTTATGGATGTCGCCCTTTCGAACAGGAGACGCATACTGGTCACGCATACTCATGATTGAAGAAACCTATAGCTAGCAAGTTTAATCGGCACGAAGACCGGAACAGACCAAATTAAGGGGGTAGGAGGAGAAGTCATTTGTGCTCACCAACAAACGCAAGGGCGGAGCTCGTCCAACGCACATGGAGGTCGTCGAACAACTGCACATTGAAATTCACACGATTAACACAAATACGATGTTTTTATAATTAACATAATCGGAAAATATGTGACCTAACTCATAATTTACAAAACTATGACCCCGTGGGCCTCTAGAATGCCGAAAAGCACCTTCTCGTTCAACAGAAGGCAGAAGAGGTGTCGGGGGTCGGGGCTTAGTGGCGTCGGGAGTCAGTGCCGTCGAGGGTCGGTGGTGTTGGGTGTCGGTGGTCGGGAGTCGGGTTAAATGCGTCGATGGTCGGGGGTCAGTGTCGTCGGGGGTCGAGGGTCACTAGCATCGGGGGTTGGGGTCTTTTCGATCAACAAGAGGCCAAAGAGGTGTCGGGGGCCCGGGGTTGGGGGTTAGTGGCGTCGGGGGTCGGGGGTCGGGGGTCGAGGGTTGAGGGTCAGTGGCGTCGGGGGTCGGGGGTCGGGGGTCAGTGGTGTCGGGCATCGGGGGTCGGGAGTCGGGGGTTGGGGGTCGGGGATCAGTGGTGTCGGGCGTCGGGAGTTGGGGGTCGGGGGTCAGTGGTGTCGGGCATCGGGGGTCGGGGGTCGGGAGTCGGGTGTCAGTGGCGTCGGGGGTCGGGGGTCGAGGGTCGGGGTTTGGTGGCGTCGTGCGTCGAGGGTTGGTGGCTTCGGGCATCGGGGGTCGGGAGTCGGGGGTGGGGGGGGTCAGTGGTGTAGGGTGTCGGGGTCGGGAGTCGGGTATTAGTGGCGTCGGGGGTCGGGGGTTGGTGGCGTCGGGCGTCGGGCGACGGGGGTCGTGGGCGGGGGGTCGGGGGTCGGGGTCCTTTTCTTTATTATTCTCCTCTCTCCTCTTTTTCATCTTCTTCTTGTATATCCCTTGTGACCTCACTCGGCCTCCATAACTCTAACTTTCTATTAACCCCCGTTATTAGAAATGGAAACTATCTAGAATCTAGTGTTTTTTTTAGATTTTTTCTTTCCTCCTTGAAAGAAGAGACCACCATTGCAAAAGCAAAAGAAGAAACCGATGCATATATCTCGGGATAACTTTCATTTCTTATATGTGCCACCGGAATTTTCTATTTTCCAAATGTTGTGTCCATGACAAGGCGGGGTCGGGCCCACTTGTCATCGACATAGCGAGTGGCATGTATGTATCCCGTTGCAGCAGATTACTAAATTAATGGACAACACATCATCTTGAATTAATCACTTTTGCTTTGATATGATTTAATTAAGGTTGCTGGGAAGAAAGAAAAAGGCCTAGCTAGGAGACTCAATCATCTCTTGTTCTGATCAGAAAATGTACATCAACTTGTGGAAGAACCATAAACTGCAAAACGAAACGAAGAGGCTCTAGGGCCTGTGACCGCGCAAAATTGGCACTAGGTCTCGTTCCGATTTATGTGTTGGCTACACCTCAGATCCAAATGGACTCCCATGGTTCATGGACGCATCGTCTAAAGCTATCTAGAGTCAGGTACAAGGAAACTTCATCGTCAGATGCACTGAAATGAAAAAAAGAAAAAAAGAAAATTGAACTCACCAGGGAAGTTGCCGCGGGAGGGGTGTGGCCGCGGGGAGGGGTGGCCGTAGGCAGGGGTGTGGCCGCCGAGACGGGTGTGGCCGCGGGGAGGGGGTGGCCGCAGGAAGGGTCGCCGGGAGGGGTGTGGCCGTGGGGAGGGGGTGGCCGCAGGGAGGGTTCGCCGCAGGGAGGGGTGTGGCCGCGAGGAGGGGGTGGCCACGGGAAGGGGCCGGGGTGGCCGCGGGGAGGGGGGCGCCGTGGGGAGGGGAGCGCCGCGGGGAGGGGGTCGCTGGTGGGAGCGAGGCGGTGCGGCGGCGGGGGCGAGTGACAGTGAGCGCGAGGCGGAGAGAAAGACAGTACTGTGTGGGGGGGACAGAGAGACAGTGAGCGCGAGGGGGACAAGACGGCCGTTACATGGTCGACCCCTTTGCCGTCTGCCCCCCGACGGCAAAGGCCCCAACGGCAGACGGCATAGGCCGACACACGGCAAAGCTAGCCTTCTGTCGGGCACGACAGGCATGGGACCCACCTATGCTCTTTCCCGCCTGCCCTTGGTCCCTTTGCCGTCCGCTGGCAGACGGCAAAGGGCCGACACATGGCAAATAGTATTTTTGCCATCTGTCAGCCCTTTGCTGTCGCCTTGTGTCAACTGGCGGCAAAGAGGTTCTTTGCTATCAGCCAGCAGACGGCAAAGACATGGCTGACGGCAAAGAACTGGATTCCAATAGTGCCCTCGACCCACCCATCTCTCATTCCATGCCGCGAGTGGCCTTTGCAGCCAGCTAGGGTGCACGGGTCCACGGTGGTCTCGTGCCCCGCCTATATAAGGCTACTCTGAGAACCCCTCTCCTGTCTTCTCTCTCTCCCTCCTCCTAATCACGTGCTAGTGCCCCTAGTTCGCCTCCAAAGCTCCTTGAGCTTGAGATTGTCCCGGAGCTTCGCCGCCTCGGCCTGCAGTCGATCTCGCGGTAGTAAGCCGCTCGAGCCCTCCATCTTCCCCCTTCGTCTCTCCATTGCCCAGTTGATGTTTCCCCCCTCTTCCTCGTCCTTTTTGCTGCACATAACAGGCCCGGCGACCCCCCCCCCCCGAAGCTCCTCCGACGTGAGATGTTGTCGCGGACGACTCCCTGTGCTCCAGCGGTAATTTCCACCTCGACCCGATCGGTGACTCTCCCCTGCATCCATTCCCATCGCCACCTTGTCTCGCCATGGTCCCTGTCGCCGCCTGTGAGCCTCACCACCTTCTGGCAAGTGGTTGATGATGACCCGACACGTAGGGGTCCAACCATGAGCTTCCCGCACCTCTCCCTCGCCTCACTCTCTCTCATTGTCCCCCGGGCCCCGCCTGTCAGGTTTGAACCTAGCGCGGCACGGCTACCTTGCTCGCCTTGGCTAGTTGGCCTGTGAGATGGCTCACCTAATGGTCGCCTCTGGCCTAGGCGTTGTGGCCCTTTTTCTTTTTATTTTTAGTTCTTCTTTGCAAAAATCCCATAGGGATAAATATTATCCAAATCAAATGATTCCTCGACCTAAAATCTTGCAATATTGTGTAGTATTTTATAATGACACTTGTGTAATTTTTACACGAAGTTGCATGCACTATTTTATTTTAAAACATTATTTAGGGAATTTTAACATTATGTTAAAATATTTCAACAACTTTTTACACTTCAAAAATAAAACCGAGGATTTTTACAGTACCTATAATCACCCTAGTAGTTTACAAAAATGGGTTGACATTTTTCTGAATGGATTATTTTCTGTATATTTTTTAGTTCTCATTTTTTCCCCATTATCATTGCGACGATAGATTGCGTTTTTGACGAGGGACTTGCACGAGAAGACTTTGAAGACCCCCGAGACTTTGTTGAGCAAGGCAAGCAACCCTTTGACCATATCTAAGAAACTATTTTCATGCATGTCATATATAGCACTTCGTTCCAATCTATAAGATCATGTTGAATCGGTGACTACCTTAGTGGTGATGTTTTTGAAATCTCCTCGTTGAAAGTTGTACTTGAGAATGAGCCTACCTTACTATGAGGGTTTTGCGGGTGGGAAGTAGTTAGGTTGCTATTAGTTGCTATGCAATGTGATGGAAACATGCATGGAGAAGTTAAAGGGAAGTGATTTCAAAGGTTTTACGAAAACCCCGTTGGGTGCCACTAACGCCCGAGAGAGATGGTGTGACATAGGTAGCCACATGATAAAGAAGTGGTATACCGAGGCTATTGAGTGTGTGGTTATGGAAATAGGCTTGGTTTAAGTTGCGAATGTTACTCCAACCTTCTATGTACAACCACGATACCCCTTATGGGACGGGGTTTGCTGATTACTATGGTTGGTACTAGTAGAGAGCTCGCATTACTAGTGTCGTGAGTGACTTCGTCACGCTCGAGATGGGGCCATTCCAAGAAAGGATGACCGTTAGCTGTTTTCACAGACACCGGGCACACCATTGCGTGCCCTCGTGGATGATACGTGTGATGTAAATCACGAGGGATTGTCACCAACGAGTGGTCTCTTTGCTAGTATCTTCATGGGCAACTCATGTAATGACATGGAAATTTCCCGAGTCTTGTGGGTAAAGTGTGCAACCTCTGGAGAGAGTGTAAAAGTATTCGAATAGTTGTGTCCATGGTCAAGGATAGTTGGATGACCGCTCTTGGGCTATGTCCATGTTTAACGGACAGTTTGCGTGTGTGCGAAAGGTGGTTATGTGATAAACATGATACCTGAGCTAAGTCGTACGATTTGGCATGATGGGTGAACATGGGTTGTTGAACTCTCAGTTGATATTGATATGTGTAACCTATTCACATCTATATCACTTACCTCATGATGGATGCCCACATGAGAAGTTGATCATGTCATTCCACCAGGAAAAATCTGCTTTTCGCAAATTACCTATTAGTGTAATATTGTGCCTTATTATTTCCTTGCTCCACATAATGGTTTGATGGCAAGTACATTCAAAGTACTCATTGGATTGAAACTGGTTATTTAATTGGCCATGCATGGAAGAGGAGCAACTTGGAGAAGAGTTCGTCGGTGATGAACATGCAAACTAGGACGCTTCCTCGTCAAAATGCATGTATGTTAAGGCAGAGATGGCATGGGTTCACGCTTTTGTTCAAGATCTCCGCTGCTATTTATGTTGGTGTGTCGGCCTTCGAGTCCCTGTCTATGTAATACTTGACATTGATGGTCTTTATTTGTATCGGATGATATGTAAGCATGTAAGACTCCTGTATTCCAGCTTCTGTGTGTTAAGTGAGCATTAAACTTTGGGATCACTGTACATGTGCATTCGCTGATCATGACTTATGAGTTGGGGTCCCCACAGACTCCCTTGGGTCCTCCCGAGAAAATCTCTAGATGGAGCCACAAGAAGCTCACCTACACGACGGTGGGACATGTCTTGGAGCGAACCGCCTCCCTCGCGGAGACCCGCGTGACGGGAGCGATGATCATCGAGGAGTTCCTAGGGCATCACATCGCGCCCCTTCAAGCACACTCGCGCCCCTTGTGTGAGTTCGCCTACAGGGGAGACCCGATGCGCGTCCACATCAGCCGCCTAACGCACAAGAAGGTGGACGGAGCCTTGGGGGCTCTACTAGGCCCCAACCCTAAGGACATCCCGCAGACCACGTCGTCATTGAATTCTTGCGATGACATGGAGGGACTAGATGTGGAGATGCATGTCTTTGATGAGTGGGGACTTGTCACATCGCAGAAGGGCTCACCCATCACGGTGTCTTGCTCAAGCTATGACGACAGCGACTAGGACTTGTAGGTGATGGAAGCAGAGGAGGACGCCGACCAATTCCACCGCCCAAGCTCCATCTGTCCTTGCGCGACCTTAGGGACGACGTTGCCATGGACAAAGGACACCAAACAATCCCCCCTCGGCCTAGGGCCTCGGGAGAAGGTGCGGGTCGAGCCCGTGACGGCCGACGCGCTGGCGGCGGGATCCATTGATGATGGTGCTGTGCCTCCCGTGGCGATGGGCGTACCTCTCTAGGGGACCTCTCAGGCCACGAGGGAGGAGGGAGGCGAAGGTGAGCTCGCCGGGGACCGAGTCGAGCGCCCCTCAGGTGGCGGCAGGGCAATGCGTGAAGGTGGCAAGGGCACATCACCTTTCATCAAGAAGAAGAGGAAGTGGGCGCTAGGGACGAGTAAGTACCTTAACCTATCCTCATGACATTCATCCACGATTGGTTTGCTCAGGCTAGCCCTTCTTTGGTGCAGGCTCCCTATCGGTGGCCAGGAGAAGAAGAAGAAGATCGCCATTGGGGTGAAGGTGACGCAAGTCTCAAAGGCGCCCTCGTCCCTCGGTCGAGGTCTCAGCGGGCACGGAGGCACCTTGCATAAGTCGGGCGCCGCGCTCGGGAGCACGGGAACCACTGCAGCTCCAAGCATCCCCTTCATGCAGTGATGGAGTGCAAACGTCAAGGCCATGATGGCCCATCCGCGAGCGCCACTAGCCAAGGCTGCGGTGGTCCAGCCCCTGGCGAAAACTATCGAGGCCGCGGCCACCGCGAGGGCCCTAGAGGTTGATGCATCAACCTCCGCAAGCACGCCATGGATGCCCAACGAGGGGGAGAACCCAAAGCCCTGTGCGCCTCAAGTGGTGGGCATTGGAGCTGCTCTAGTCACGGCAGTGGGAAGTGTCGGGGCGGAGGCAATTCCAAGAGGCCCTTTCTTTGGTGGACCAGGATGTGTTACTCATGCGTGGTGTAACGCCCAAGATGCGATCATGTCCTTATTTTGGCGCGAGGGCCTCGACAGGGATAGAAGTGCATCTTGTCGTTTCACAAGAACGGATATCATTATAATTAAATGTACAGAAGAGATGACTATATGGAATTGGCTTACACTGGCCGCAAGCTGTAGCATTAACATCTCAATACAACAATATAGTCAGCCATCATGAAGAAGAGAAGGGTCTGACTACGGACGAAATCAAACGATAAAAGAACGACGTCCATCCTTGCTATCCCAGGCTGCCGGCCTGGAACCCATTCTAGATAGATAAAGAAGAAGAAGAAGAAACTCCAAAGAGAACAATCTTCGCGCTCACGTGAAAGTAGCGCCTTACCTGTACCTGCAACTATTGTTGTAGTAATCTGTGTGCCACAGGGACTTAGCTATCTCATTTCCAAAGGTATCAAGACTAGCAAAGCTTAATGGATGAGGTATGGTTAAGTGGTGAGGCTGCATCAAGCAACTAAGCATTTATTTGACTGGTTGACTTGCGAGTACAAGAATAATAGGAGGGTGATCTACGCATAACGGGCGTGAACTACTAATGATCTCGATGTGATCTTGAACACCTATTTACGTCAAACATAATGTCACCATGTCCTCTTCTGGATGCAGAACTCACAGTCTGGTTATGCATAGACTTGGCAAGTTTGAATTAAGTTGACTTCAAGTTTGCTATGACCGGGTGTTAAATAAAGTTTTGAAGTTGCCAAATAACCGCGGGCACGACTCGAAGAAAGATTTAACCCTGTAGGGGTGCTCCAACTAGCCATCACAAACTACCACAAGTTGCATTGGAAACCTCGACCATGGAAAACCCGTGATCTCCTTGGATTCCTGGTGGAAAACCTCAACCTCGAGATACCCCAAAGTATCCTCAAAATCCCTCCCACATGACGTTCGAGAAAGGTAAAACAAATCCAGCAAGGCTGCCCGACCCGTCGACGACCCTGATAGGAGCCACGTATCTTGTTCTCAGCACTCGACGGTTAAGCTAAGCATACGGTGGCTTCATAGACATCTCACGAGTTTCCCCGGGTTAGCCTCGCACGGTGCTCATGAGGAGCACTGGCCCAAGGGTTGATTAATTATCCACGGGGTCCGGAAAGCCCTATGCAATTTTATTAGGTTATTAGGAAAATATAGTACCAATGTTGGGCCTTAGCAGACGAGTTTTATCCCGAAAAAAAATCTAGGGGGTACCCACAATAACTCCAAGCATGTTAGGAACACTTAATTATGGAACATAACACCGGTGCACAAGTAACTAGCGCGACATAGGTGGAACAAAACACCAGGCTATAAGGCCAAGCCTTCCACCTTTTACCAAGTATATAGGTGCATTAAATTAAATAGCAATAATATGGTGATATAACAAGAAACCCATGTTGTCACATGGAAGCAACTGCACATGCAACTAGCAATGCTATCAGAAGGCTGAGCAAGTGGTAACATAGCCAACCAGTGGTTTGCTGGGATCTGGAGGGATTAGAGGTTTACATGGAAATTTTGGTAGGCTTATTAAATAGGTTGTAGGCAGCAAGACATAGCGATACCAATGGGAGAACTAGCATAGCAATGATAGTAATGGTATCTAGGGAAAATATTATCTTACGTGTGATCCCGCTAGGAAGAAGAACGAATCCGTGAAGCAGATGAACCAACGTAGTCAAACGAATCCTCACACTCCGAAGAGGTTCGAAACTCTGTTGAGAAGAAACAATCCGAAAACAACAATCAACACACGATAGACCCCTTAACATATGCAAAACATGATGCACAATCAAATATGATGCATGTCCATTTAATTATGCATGGTATGTGATGACCCACAAGCGTATGTGATCGCAGCAGTTTCGAGGGTAGAGTATTTGACCCAAATTTGTTGATTCGCCAAGATGGAAGCGAAAGAATATTCTCAAGTATTAGCAGCTAAATGTGTCAGATTCAACCACACCTGAAAGATTAGTGTCTGCAAGCAAAGTATCAGTAGCAAAGTAGTATGATAGCAACGGTGCCAGAAATGATCTGTTGATGGCAGACTATTCCTAATCGTTGTAAAGAGCACTTGGACGGGAACTATTCTTCCCAGGCAACGGCTCCAGAAAAGTCTTGCAACAAGTAACAACGAAGTAGCAAGGAACAACAGTAGCAGCAGCAGCAGAGTAACAACAGTAGCAACAGTAGCAAAGTGGCCCAATCCCTTTTGTAGCAAGGGATAAGCCTAGGCAAAGTAACATAGCGAGGACCAGCAGTAAAGGACTCGTAGGCAGTGGATCGGTGATGGATGAGTATGACGGATGTGATTCATCATGTAACATCTATAACACGGAGAGATATGTAACTAGCTCCCGTTCGTCAATATAATGTAGGGATGTATTCCGTATGTAGTCATACGTGCTTAGGGAAAAGAACTTGCATGACATCTATTGTCCATTCCTCCCGTGGCAACATGGGCCTAATGGAAACTACGGGATATTAAGGTTCTCCTTTTAATAAAGAACAGGACCAACGCATTAACACGCGTTGAATACATGAACTCCTCATACTATGGTCATCTCCGGGAGTGATTCCGGCTATTGTCACTCCGGGGTTGCTGGGTCATAACACATAGTAGGTGACTACAACTTGCAATATAGGATCTCAAACACACATAAATTGGCGACAACATAATAGGTTCAGATATGAAATCATGGCACTCGGGCCCTAGTGACAACCATTAAGCATAGCCAAGTAGTAGCAACATCAATATAGAACATAGTGGATACTAGGGATCAATCCCCGTCAAGAACTAACTCAATTACATGATAGATCTCATCCAACTCATCACCGTCCAGCAAGCCTACGATGAGATTACTCACGAACGATGAAGAGCATCATGGAATTTTCGATGGAGAAAGGTTGGTGATGGCGATGGCGACGATTTCCCCTCTCCGTAGCCCGAAACGGACTCCAGATACGCCCTCGAGATGAAGAACAGGATGTGGCGGCACCTCCGTATCGCAAAACACGATGAAACCTTCTCTCTGATTTTTTTCCAGGCGAGACGGAAGATATAGAGGTGAGTTTGGGGCGGTGGTGCCACATGGGCCCCACAAGCCTGCACGGCGTGGTCTAGGGGGTGGCCGCGGCCTGTGGGCTTCTGGCCCACTGGCACGCCCCCTCCGGTGGTTCTTTGCGCAGTTATTTTTCTTTTATTCGAGAAAAAATCTCCGTAAATTTTTAGGACATTCCGAGAACTTCCATTTCTGCACAAAAACAACACCATGGCAATTCTGCTGAAAACAGCGTCAGTCCGGGTTAGTTCCATTCAAATCATGCAAATTAGAGTCCAAAATAAGGGCAAAAGAGTTTGGAAAAGTAGATACGATAGAGACGTATCAAGTCCCCCAAGCTTAAAGCCTTGCTTGTCCTCAAGCAACTCAGTTGACTAACTGAGAGAGACAAAAGAAAAACTTTTGACGAACTCTGTTTGATCTTGTTGTTGCAACTATGTCTAACTCACAACCAGAATTTCCGCAACATCACAAGCAAACCACATAAGCAAATGACATCTAGGTCTCACGGTAAACTCATATCAATGTCATAATCAACTAGCAAGCAAATAATAATAAGTCTCAAATGTCAACACTTCAATCAAAACAACATTAAGCAGTACAAATAGATGGTATCTCGCTAGATCTTTCTGAGACCGCAAAACATAAATGCAGAGCACCTTAAAAGACCAAGGGCTGACTAAACATTGTAATTCAAGGCAATGAAGATCCAGTCATAGTCACACTCAACATAGTTAAAATCAAAGCATAAAAATGAAAGAGGTGCTCTCTAATTGGTGCTTTTGTAAGAGGAGGATGACTCAACAGGAACATAAATAGACAGGCCCTTCACAGAGGGAAGCATTGAGTTGCAGAGGTGCCATAGCTCAAGCTTTGAAAACAGAGCTAATAATTTTGGGTGTCATGCTTTCATTGTCAACGCAATGACCAAGAGTTCTCAACATCTTCCACGCTAAACATGCTATAGGCGGTTCCCAAACAGAAAAGTAAAGTTTTGACTCCCCCACCACCAATCAATCACACTCCACGGCTAGCCGAGTTCTCGGGTACCGTCCATACTAACATCAATCCTGGGGGAGTTTTGTTTGCAATTATCTTTTCGATTTGAGCATGGAACTGGAAATTCCAATTACCGGCCCCTTTCTCATGAATGATAGTGAATAAACACATACCGAGGATAACACACCTAGCATCGAAGATACCAATAGCCCCCTGTCACCACATGAGCAGTTCGGGCATGCAAAACAGATTATTTCTTGAAGATTTAGAGAGTGGCACATGCAAATTTACTTGGAAGGGCAGGTAGATACCGCACATAGGTAGGTATGGTGGACTCATATGGCACAACTTTGGGTTTATGGGAGGTGGATGCACAAGCAGTATTCCCGCTTAGTACAAGTGAAGGCTAGAAAAAGACTGGGAAGCGACCAACTAGAGAGCGACAACAGTCATCAAAATGCATTGAGATTAACTAACATTGAGTGCAAGCATGAGTAGGACATAAATCACCATGAACATGAACATTATAGAGGCTATGTTGATTTTCTTTCAACTACATGCATGAACATGCGCCAAGTCAAGCCACTTGAAACATTCAAAGGAGGATACCATCCTATCATACTGAAAGTGCGTTATATCGACTAGAGGGGGGTGAATAGGAAATTTTTAGAATTTCATCACTGAGGAAATTCCTTTTGAGGAAATTCTCACTGATGACTAACTTACAGTGGAAACAGTAAAGGATTAGGAGCGCAAAGTTTCACTACAGCAGTTTTTCAGGATGAAGAATGTGAAAATAGATTGCACAGTAAGCAGGCACGCAGAAAACAATTGAGGATTAACTTGCGTGAAGAATTTGGGGTTGAGGAATTTCAGAGAAAGTCTTTAGCAAATTCTTCAAACAGTGATAGTGAAAATCATCAACACATAATCTGAGGAATATAAAGAGTTGTGGTATTAGAACCCGTTTCACAGTGAAGACAGTAGTTGATGACCCAATTCCAACTGTTGAGACAGTTGTACATCTGGTTTGGAGAGGCTGTGTATTGAAACCAAAAGACACACACACCCGGGACACATAGTCCCTACCGTATTCTCCTTGGGCTAAGAACACACAGTCCTCGCCCAACACTGGTGGTAAGTCTTCAATGCAGACTTCCAAACCCGCACCAACTTGGACACCCGGCGATCCACAATTGACTACTGGATTGCTCTAGACCATGACGCCTAACCATCTAGAGGATGCACAGTCCTCAAAGGTAAAAGGCTTCAGTCCCACATAGGAACAACTTCTTGAGTGATGCTCAATCACTTGGTTCTCGGTTTGTGGTTTGGTGTTTGGGGTATTCCTCACTGATGAATTACTCTCGAAGACTCTTAGGAATTTGGGTTGCTCTTATGACAAGTGTCAGTTTCTAACGGAGCAGCCAACCGGCTAATGGTTGTGGGAGGCGGCTATTTATAGCCTGGGAGCATCCCGACATGATTTGACATTAATGCCCTTAAATAATATGACCGTTGGTGTGGATAAGACCAATGATGTGGCGTGGCTATCGAAACGGTCAGGACCCTCAACTGTGAGAGTCCTCATGTCACTCATATTCCTCACTTAAGGCTTTTGGTACGATTAGGCTTGGGTTGAGCAGCATGAGGAAATTCATTCCAATGTGTTACCTCGACCCCCTTTAACAGTACGGTGTTCCTATTACTCAAGTGTGAAGAAAACAAAACAGAAAGAGTAAATCTTCATGCTTCAAAGTCTTGAGAATGATTTTCTTCAGGACACACCGAATTCCTCAATTTCAATATCTTCATGAGGAATATCAAGTTCATAATAAATTCTTCGCGATTCAAATCTTCAGCTTCAGACCAATTTTTTCAACCGACGATATACATTTTTATGGGTCGATATTCATCTAATATTTCAAACTCCTCAGCGACTTATAGATCCTGTGTACTCTGAAGAACACATTAGATACTTAACCTATAAGTCTTCAAACCACCAAAATCACTAAGGGGCACTAGATGCACTTACAATGTCCCCCTTTTTGGTGGTTGATGACAATTAGGTTAAGTCTTCAACAGGGATAAAAATATGAAGTGTAAATACTCATTTGAGGAATTTGAAATCAAGATTCAGAGAGACTCCCCCTGAAGATGTCCATATCTTGAGGATTTTGCTTTTCACAGCAAATGCACATTGATGATTTATATCATGGAGATCTCCCCCTGAGTCTTGTAAATCATGCATACATATGACATATAGTATGAAGAAATTGAGGATGCATGATGACAAATGGTATCTGACAAATTCCAGCATGCGTGCATTAAAATTTCGAGGAATAAGCATGCGAAGAAAAACGTTCAAAAGCGTCAGAGTTCCATCGGGCTTAAGTTAAAACTCATTACATAAACACTTCAGAAGAGCCAAGAGCTTGTAACTTAAATATAGTTCATAAGCCCCAAAATATCCCGCGTGAAGACTAACTCTCAAGTTTCTCCCCCTTTGTCATGAAGTGACAAAAAGGGACAAACTGAGGACTCACGCCCGTGAAGACTTTCACTCCTTGGCAGTTGATGAAGACGCGTGAGGATTCTTGGGAGCAGTCTTCTTCCTTGGACCGGTGGCAGTGTCTTGTTGTTCTTCATCAGATTCAGCAGTGTGGAATGAAGAAAAAGAACTGTCCTCGAGGTCTGGAACTGGAATTGGCCTGAATTTCTTCTTTGGTGGCCACGACCAGTCGAAGTCTTGCACAAACTCCAATTCTTCAAGTTCTGCCGGAGTCTTCAGATGAGCAAGTGTGGCCCAGGTGCGATCAAAAACCTCATGAAGATAATGATGGTTAAGCTTCACAGCATTCTGCGTTTCATTGAGGGTTTCCACAATGGCGCCGAACTGGCGTTTGACCCACTTGTGATTCCGATCCACCTTCTGATGAAGACTAAGAAGAAGCTCTCTGGTATTCAGCACCCGAGGAGCAACAGGACTTAGAGGATGAGTCTCAGTGTCATCCCATGAAGAATAAGCTTCGGGCTCTCTGAAATGGCCATCAAGGGGCCTACGGCCTTCATCAATGACAGACTTGCCTTTTCCTTCAACAGGCTTGAAAGTCTTCTTGTTGACCCTTATAGGAGGCATATATCCAACATGGTTGTTGAAATCAGCGTGATAATTTATGCCTGACCTTGTTCTGATGAATCTCATGATCCATGGAGCATATATCTTGTGGTCAAAAGGACACATTGCATTGTCGGCCAAAGTCCTTAAGAAGAAGTCATGATGTTGATTGGAATACCGTGTATGATGTTGAAGAGGATTTCTTCATGATGCCTACGACATCTTCTTCATCATCATGGCCCTTGATTGGCGCAAGAACGTTGCAGAGGACTCTGTAAACCGTCTTGGGTTCATATTTGAGCTCATGGATCAGGAAGGTTGTTCTTGGTGGTTGCCCCTTAGCCAATGGCTTCATGAGGACTTCCATCATCGTGTTAGGCAGCTCACGCTCATCATAAAGCTTCACGGCCTGCTCTGAGGGAATTGACACTGGTAGTTCACGCAGGAGCTCAATGGCAGGAGCCTTGTAGTGTGTTGTTTGCGTCATCCAGTCAAACACCCATGTGTTGATGTCTGTGAGATCTCCTGATATGTGAAGAGTTGCATAAAATTGAAGAATGAGCTCACTGTTCCAATCACAGATATCTGAGCACATTGGGAGGAGTCCAGGTTCATGAAGGACGTTGAGGACTGGAGCAAGGCATGGTATTTCTTCAAACTCAACATGAGGAATATGCCTGTGCTGGAAAATCTTGTTTCTTCCACACAACGCAGAGGTATAGTAATTGAGCTGTGTCCTCGTCCAAAACTTCAGATGCCTGATGCGAGGCTTGTCATAGATATTTTCTCCGATTAAGAACATGCGTTCTTCAAAGAAGGAGTCCTTTTGAAACTTTGGCCGCTTGGAGAACGGCTGGCGCTGCATGGGCTGAAGGTTTTCCTATTGGACCTAAGGGGAGACAACTATTGCAGACTCTGGGTTGAGGACGACGAAGGCATTGTTTGGGTCTAGTGCATTTTCCTCACCATGGTCCTCAGGGTGAGGAATTTCATCAGCTTGAGCTTCAGGCTGAGGAACATGCTCTGGTTGCGCTTCAGGCTGAGGAATGGGGTCTGGTTGAGCTTCAGGCTGAGGAATGTCGTCAACTGGAGCATCATGTTGAGGGTTTTGCTCTGGAGGAGGAATAGGTTCATCCTGAGCCTCAGCTTGAGGATCTTTCTCAGGAGGAGGAGGAGTTGGGTCAGCCTGGTCCTCAGGTTGAGGATTTTGCTCAGGACTGTGACTTTCATCAACTTGAGGATTTTCACTTTGTTCTTCCTGAGCTTGCTTGGGGACGGAGCCAGATTCATCAGCTGGTGCAGCTGATTCTTGTGCAGTTTCTTCATGAGGAATGGAAGGCTGAAGACTGTCGTCAATGCGAATTTCCTCATCAGTGTGTTCCTCAGTTTTGGCATTCTTCATTTCCTCATCTACCCCTTGCTCCTGGTCTTCACTTGTGAAGGGAATCATCTCATAAGATGGAGCGTTGTTAAGAGGCACAAGATCCAGAGGAGCATTTTCTTCAAGTGCTATAAGGCGCTTGGCCTTAGTGTGTTCTTCTGCTAATGAAGCTTTTCTCTTCTTGGATTCCTTTTCAGCAGCCCTGGTCTTTTTCACGTCTGATGCAGACGAAGTCATTTTCTTCACCTTTGAAGCTTTTGGTGAAGGTGTGTTCTCAGGAGAGACTTTTTCATCAGCTGGCATTGATGAACCAGCTGGAGGAGAGTCATCAGCTGGCTTTTAAGCAGCAGCTGGAGGAGAGTCATCAACTGGCTTTGAGTCATCAGCTGGAGCAGAGTCAGTCTCACCAGCTGTAGCAAAGTCATCAGCTGGATTTTCCTTGGTGATTTCCTCAATTGCCGGTTCATCCACACGGCTTCCTTGAGGGATTTCCTCAGCATGAACAGTTTCATCAGTTGGTTCTTCAATCAGAGGCTGAGGAGTTTGTACTAGAGGGGCAGCTTTCTTGTTGTAGTTGTTAACAGCTTCAGTGGCAAGTTTGATGAAACTGCCTTTGAGACTTTGACGGTCAGAAAGTTTGGAGTAATTATCTCTCAAAGTCTTCAACTCTGCCTGTGTTGACACAAGGTCATCAGGCGTCAGGTTGAGGAGATTCTGCCTGAAGAATTTCTCCTTCTTGATCTTAGCAACCTTGGACTATTCGGCTTGCTGCTCCTTCCACTTGGCCTCGTTGATGAATGTGGCCACCATGTGGCTGATGCGTGGGGAAAGTTTCAAATCATCAAGTGGAGTGTTGGGGTCCTCATACCAGATGTTGATGTAGTCGACGAGAAATTTTGGGTCCATGGCCAGAGGAATGGAGCTGCCAGAAGCTTGAGCTACCCTCTCTTGCTTGTTTCTAATCATTTTTTGCAGAGTGTCATCATCAAATTCATCACTGTCTTCTGATGCAGAAGGGACTTTGATGATTTTTCTTGGGCTGGGTCTTGTTCCTCTCCTAGCAGTCACCTCAGTCTTCAGAGGAGTTGGTGAAGACTTTGTCTCCGAGCTTGTTGCAGATGGGAGTGAGGAGCTGGAGACAGCGGGTAGTGGCTTCACTACCGGGTTCTGTTCAGGCTTTGAAGCCTGTGGTGGTGCTGAGGAATGTGGTGCTGAGGGTTTTGGTGCTGATGGTGGAGCTGTTTTCTCTTGAGGCTTTGAAGCCTTTGGTTTTGGTGGCACGGACTTTTGTTAAGGAATTGCCGTACCAGAAGTCTCAGCAGGAGAGGAAGTAGCGACAGTTGAAGCAGTAGCGGATTCTTCATTGAACTTCCTCACATCAGCCTCTGCCTGCCTCTTGAGCTTTGACAAGTGTTTTCCCTTTTCCTCAGGATAGTCATCAATTTTTTTGAGGCTTGAGGGGCTGCTACTTGATAATCCTCAAGTGGAGCCTGTTTGCCAGGAGGCTTCAGAGCGAATTTCTTTGCGTATTTGGCAGTGACGAATCTATACTCCTTCCACTCCTTAGCCCATCAGCGTTCTATCTTCTGAAGCCGAATCTTTCTCTTGGGCATAGTTTCATTTTCATCAGGAGTGCAGTAATCCAGGTATATATCCTCAGGGATATCTGCGGCAGTGTTCTGCTCAAGTTTCTTGCCTCCCTTTTGCTTCCTTTCATCCTCCATTTTCTTCAGCTCAGGATTTTGCTGATGAGATTGAACTCTTGAGGATTGTGATGAGACTTGCAGATTTTCTTCAAGAAACGCTGCAAATGAGTTAATTTGATGAGCACCGAGAGATTCATCAGCTAACATGTGTGTACCTGTGAACAGAGTATAGTTGCGAGGAATTTGGAGAGGTCATATGCGTTCTCAGATTTGAAGATAATGAAAAAAATTGAAAGTTGAGGAATTTGCCCAGTGGTTGAGGAATTTGTCTAAGCATACTGTTCCTGGGTTCCAGAGTTGTACAGATCCGAAAATTCGCACAACTGAGGAATCTCGTGAAAATCTTAGATGCTTAGTGAAGTTCATCAGTTGTTTGGTGATAGGAAGTGATTGAGGAAATGAAACGGATGGATTCTTGAGGAAAACAGATTTCACATCTCAGAGGTAAAATAGTAGATCAAACTTGCTGTAAAAATATGGTTTTTATTTACCCTAGATGGCGCGCACGAAGAACAGAGAAGAGTAGCAGTAGAAGCTCTTTCGGTGCGTGTCCAATGCGCCCTAACTCGGCAGTAGAGGACGTCTACGGCGGCGGCGGACAAAGATGGTCCGACTCCGGCATGGTTTCGGCGACGGAAAAGTCAAGGCAGTGAAGCTCTTCTTCACCGGCGTCGAGACTTCTAGCGGTGGCGCTAGGGTTTGGAGCTTTGCTGTAGCAGGAGGGCGATGGAGCGAAGAAGATTTTACCGAGGGAGATGGGGACATATTTATAGCTAGGCGGTAACTGTTGGCGCGAGGAAATCGGACCAAATAGCCCCAGTCTCTACGTCTTCGCAGGACACGTGTAGCTCACGAGAGAAGCGGTGGAGATCGTGGAGGTCGTGGTTATCCGAACGAGGAAAGTGGGGTTCAGTTACTGTGCATAAAAAACATTTTTGAAGCTTTCAGGATTTTGTTACAAAATCATCGGCTGACAAGGACGCAGTGAGGATTTGGAACAAAGTTTCAAGTAGAACGCATATGAAGAATTCAATAGACTGGGTGGGAATAGCATAGAGGGAAAGTTGGGTCCGATCACATTCACTTAGATGAAATATCAAATTGAAGAAATAACTATAAGTGAATGTTGTTGAGGACTTGAAATCACAGTCTATCTAGGTAAATGAAAATCATCAAGTGTTTTTGAAGATTTGAATGACTTGAGGATTTTATGACAAATCATCACTATGATGAATTTCAATTTTGAAGAAAAACGATTTTGAAGAACAACTGTTTTGAAGAAAATCAATTTTTGAAGAAATGAAGCTTTGAAGAAATTCATCTTGAGGAATTTCACGTTGGGCGGTGGCGTGACCCACCATATAACAATGTTGATTACAGACGCCACGTACAATTGTCGTAGGGCCCTGAGAATCAATATCTTCGTTGATTTCTTCACACTAAGAGTGATATTCTTCATTGGTTGAAGAAAATCGATTCATCGTGTGTTGCACATCTAAGTCATCAATTTTGCATAAGTGTTAGCATGTGTGCATATATTTACAAAATATTTGAAGATTCTAAGATATTTAGCTCACACCGCAACTTGCAAAACCTTTTCTCATCCAAGGGCTTAGTGAAGATATCAACCAGTTGATCATCAGTCTTCACATGGTCGATGAGGATATTGCCCTTGAGTACATGGTCCCGAAGAAAACGATGACGAATCTGGATGTGCTTGGTCTTCGAGTGTTGTACGGGGTTGTATGCAATCTTGATTGCACTCTCATTGTCACAGTAGAGAGGCACATTCTTCATGTTGATGCCGTAGTCCTTAAGGGTTTGCTTCATCCATAGCAATTGAACACAGCATGAACCAGCAGCAATGTACTCAGCTTCGGGAGTGGAGAGTGATATACAGTTCTGCTTCTTTGAGGACCAGCAGACTAGTGATCTTCCGAGGAAATGGCATGTGCCAGAGGTTGACTTGCGATCCACACGGTCACCAGCATAGTCTGAATCAGAATACCCTACCAGATGAAGATTTGAGCCCTTGGGGTAGCATAATCCTAGTGTTGGTGTGTGAGCTAAGTATCGAAGAATATGCTTCACAGCCTTATGGTGTGTTGCCTTCGGTTTTGCTTGAAAACGTGGACACATGCAAACACTAAGCATCATATCTGGCCTAGATGCACATAAATACAATAAAGAGCCAATCATAGAGCGATATACCGGCTAATCGAATTCTTTACCATTTTCGTCAGTGCAGAGGTGATCGAACATTTGCATTCATGCATGTCGAATTTCCTCAGAACATCCTTGAGGTATTTCTCCTGTGATATGAAGATTCCATTGCGTTGTTGACGAATTTGAAGACCTAAGAAGAATTTCAGCTCCCCCATCATAGACATCTGATATTCTTCACTCATAATGTATGCAAATTCGTCACTGTATCGTTTGTTAGTACAACCTAATATAATATCATCGACATATATCTGGCACACAAATAGCTCATTATCATAAGATTTAGTGAAAAGAGTTGGATCGAGTGAACCAGGTTTGAAGCCGTTCTTTATGAGGAATTCCTTGAATGTATCATACATTGCCTGAGGGGCTTGCTTGCGACCATAGAGCGCCTTTTTGAGTCTGAAGACTTTGTCTGGATTCTTTGGATCCTCAAAACCTGGGGGCTGAGCAACATATACTTATTCCTGAAGCTTACCATTGAGGAATGCACTTTTCACATCCATTTGATATAAGATGATGTTATGATGATTAGCATAAGCAAGTAGTATTCGAATAGGTTCAAGTCTAGCAACAGGTGCAAAAGTTTCATCAAAATATATTCCTTCATCCTGGGTGTAGCCTTGGGCTACAAGTCGTGCCTTATTCCTCACCAGTTGACCATCCTCATCTTGCTTGTTTCGGAAAATCCACTTGGTTCCGATGATATTGTGCTTGCGAGGATCTGGTCGTTTGACGAGCTCCCATACGTCATTCAGCTTGAGTTGTAGAAGTTCGTCTTGCATAGCTTGGATCCACTCCGGTTCCAGGAAAGCCTCAGCAACTTTTGAAGGTTCTGTGATATATACAAAGGAGAAATGCCCACAAAAGTTAACTAAGTGTGAAGCTTTTGAGCGAGTGAGAGGACCTGGCGCGTTAATGTCATTGAAGATTTTGTCAAGTTCCACTTCATTTGAAATCCTCGGATGAGATGGTTGAGGATTTCATCTGGGCTGAGGAATTGGTTCTAGACCAATTTCCTCAGGAGCATCTTCTTGATTTTCATCAGTGATCGGGATGATTTCTTCATCAATTTCCTCAGTGGGAACAATGTCTTCAGTAGATTTGAGCTTTATTCCTTCCTCAGGAGATAGCTTATCTGGATCAGAAGGCAATTGCTCTCTTTGCGAGCCATTAGTTTCATCGAACCGCACATCTACAATCTCAACAACTTTGTTGTGATAGTTGTTGAAGACTCTGTAGGTGTGTGAGTCCTTTCCATAATCGAGCATAAAACCCTCATGTGCTTAGGTGCAAATTTTGAGCTATGGTGAGGATCTCTAATCCAACATTTTGCACCGAAGACTTTGAAATAACTTACACTGGGTTTCTTATCAGTGAGGAGTTCATATGAGGTTTTCTTGAGGAATTTGTGAAGATATACCATGTTGATGATATGGCAAGCAGTGTTGATTGCTTTAGGCCAAAAGCGACGAGGAGTCTGATATTCTTCAAGCATGGTTCTTGCCATTTCTACCAGAGTCCTGTTCTTCCTTTCAACGACACCATTCTGTTGAGGAGTATAAGGAGCAGATAAATCGTGAGTAATACCAAGTTCATCAAGATAATTATCAAGACCAGTATTTTTGAACTCTGTTCCATTATCAGTCCTGATATGTTTGATCTTGGTGCCAAAGTTCGTCGAGGCCCTTGAAGAAAATCGTTTGAAGATTTCCTGCACTTCAGTTTTGTATAAGATGATATGCACCCATGTATGTCTCGAAGAATCATCAACTATGACGAAGTCATATAAAGATGCTTCATTTGTTAGTGTGGCATAATGAGTAGGTCCAAATAGATCCATGTGAAGCAATTCAAATGGACGAGTAGTGGTCATGAGGACTTTTAAGATGAGGATTTTGAATATTTCTTCTTTTTCTTCGAGTCATCAGAACTGTCATCCTTGTATTTCTTCTTCTTTGATTCCTTTCCCCAACGAGGACAATCAGCAATGTAGTGACCTGATATCTTGCATTTGTGGCAGGTTCTTTTCTTGTAGTCCTCAGATGAAGATTCTGATTTGCTCAGATCTCTTCTTGAAGATTTAACGAACTAGCCACGTCGTGTAAACCTCTGGAATGTCCACACGAGCATTGCAAGCTCATGTCCAAATTCTTCGGGATCATCAATGCTATCATCTGAATCTTCTTCTTCAGACGAGGAAATTGCTTTAGCCTTCATTGCACGTGGTCTAGAATAGCTTGGTCCATATAGATCTATCTTTTCTTCTTGTTGGAATTCATGAGTATTGAGTCTTTTGAGTATATCAGCTGGATCAAGCATCTTGTAGTCTGGTCTTTCTTGAATCATCAGAACTAAAGTATCAAATGAAGAATCCAAAGATCTTAGCAGTTTCTTCACAACTTCGTGATCAGTAATATCTCGAGCTCCTAGTGCTTGCAGTTCATTTGATATGTCAGTGAGGCGATCAAAGGTATCTTGGCAGCTTTCATTGTCAAACCTCTTGAAGCGGTTGAAGAGATTGCGAAGAACATCAACACAAGAATCATGCTGGGTTGATACTCCTTCATTAACTTTGGACAGTCTTTGCCAGATAAGTTTCGCTGAGCCCAAAGCACTTACTCTGCCATACTGGCTTTTGCTCAGATGGCCACAGATGATATTCTTCGCTTGAGAATCAAGTTGCTTGAATTTATTCACATCAGCAGCAGAGATACTAGCAGAGATGATGGGGACGCCATGTTCCACAATATACCAGAGATCGTTGACAATAGCTTGTAGATGCATCTGCATCTTGGTCTTACAGACGGGAAGGTCCATTCCTTCGAAAGTAGGACATGCTGCAGTAACCTTAATCATGCCTGGAGTAGACATAACTAAAACTCCAGGTGGTTAAACCAAAATCACACAGAACAAGGGAGTACCTTCCACTGATACCAATCGAAAGTGCGTTATATCGACTAGAGTGGGTGAATAGGACATTTTTAGAATTTCATCACTGAGGAAATTCCTTTTGAGGAAATTCGTCACTGATGACTAACTTACAACGGAAACAATAAAGGATTAGGAGTGCAAAGTTTCACTACAACAGTTTTTCAGGATGAAGAATGTGAAAGCAGATTGCATAGTAAGCAGGCACGCAGAACACAGATGAGGATTAACTTGCGTGAAGAATTTGGGGTTGAGGAATTTCAGAGAAAGTCTTCAACAAATTCTTCAAACAGTGACAGTGAAAATCATCAACACATAATCTGAGGAATATAAAGAGTTGAGGAATTAGAACCCATTTCACAGCGAAGATAGTAGTTGATGACCCAGTTCCAACTGCTATGACAGTTGTACATCTGGTTTGGAGCGGTTTGGTATTGAAACCAAAAGACACACACTCCCGGGACACACAGTCCCTACCGTATTCTCCTTGGGCTAAGAACACACAGTCCTCGCCCAACACTCGTTGTAAGTCTTCAGGGCAGACTTCCAAACCCTCACTAACTTGGTCTCCCTGCGATCCACAATATACTGCTGGATTGCTCTAGATCATGACGCCTAACCGTCTGGAGGATGCACAATCCTCAAAGGTAAAAGGCTTCAGTCCCACACAGGAACAACTTCTTAAGTGATGCTCAATCACTTGGTTCTCGGTTTGTGGTTTGGTGTTTGGGGTATTTCCTCACTGATGATTTACTCTCGAAGACTCTGAGGAATTTGGGTTGCTCTTATGACAAGTGTCAGTTTCTAACGGAGCAGCCAACCGGCTAATGGTTGTGGGAGGCGGCTATTTATAGCCCGGGAGCATCCCGACATGATTTGACATTAATGCCCTTAAATAATATGACCGTTGGTGTGGATAAGACCAATGATGTGGCATGGCTATCGAAACGGTCGGGACCCTCAACTATGAGAGTCCTCATGTCACTCATATTCCTCACTTAAGGCTTTTGGTAGGATTAGGCTTGGGTTGAGCAGCATGAGGAAATTCATTCCAATGTGTTACCTCCACCCCCTTTAACAGTACGGTGTTCCTATTACTCAAGTATGAAGAAAACAAAACAGAAAGAGTAAATCTTCATGCTTCAAAGTCTTGAGAATGATTTTCTTCAGGACACACCGAATTCCTCAATTTCAATATCTTCATGAGGAATATCAATTTCATCGCAAATTCTTCGCGATTCAAATCTTCAGCTTCAGAGCAATTTCTTCAACCAAATATATACATTTGTAGGGGTACACTCAAGAACACGTTAGATACTTAACCTATAAGTCTTCAAACCACCAAAATCACTAAGGGGCACTATATGCACTTACACATACTACATCATAGTCATCTCAACATTCATGTTCGCAACCAAGACAAACCATTATAAGCTCCTAGCTAAATAAGCATGGCATAAGCAACTATGATCTCTAAGTTGTCATTGCAAAAATGTTTCCCTCACAACAAAGATGGATCAGGCATGATGAGCTAGTCATATTTACAAAAACAAAATAGATCAAGTTCATACCAGCTCTTCCAGGCTCAGTCACTTCATCATATATTGTCATTATTGCCTTTCACTTGCACGACGGAACGATGTGAACAATAATTAGCGTGCTCGTGCATTGGACTAAAGCTGGAATCTGCAGGCAAACACAAAAGAGAAGAGAAAGTAATATGGCTCTTTGAAAGCTAAACAGGTACGCATGCAAGAGCCAGTAAACATTGTAACCAATATCTTCTACCTTGACCCAAAGAAAAATAAAACTATTTACACGGGAAAGCTCCCAACAAGCAAAAGAAGAAAACAAAAAAAAAATTGGTTTTTTTCAAACTAGACAGACACACGAAAAGAAAACTAGAAAAAGAAATAAACTAACATGGATGATACAGTGGCAAAGTGTGAACACCGGCTAACAAAGTGAAAGCATAAGCAAGAATGTAAAGTCGGTGAGAACACGTACTCCCCCAAGCTTAGGCTTTTGGCCTAACTTGGTCTACTCCCGAGGAGGGAAATAACCAGCTCCGGGGTACTCCGGGGTGGACTGAGGATGCCACTGTTGTGTGAGCTCCTCTAGCTCCCACTGATAAATCGGTGTCTGGTACTCGACTGGCGGCTCGGGCACGGGCACCTGTGGTTGGGCTAGGCCCCAATGTGCGTAGATGTCCGAGGGCATAATAATGTACCTGCCTGCATGAAGTTTGAACAAAGAAGGAGCAAGCAAAGTAATAGTCTCCCGAGTACCCTGACTAAATACCAGGTTATAAATCATCCTTCTACTTATATCTCTATCAAGAAAGTCATGGTGAACCATGCTATCGTAATCTAGATATCTCTCGGGAAGAAGAACCTCTTCTTCCTCCTCCAGTCTAATAGGCATCTCAAAGTGTCTGGCAAGACGGGTAGCATAGATACCTCCATAGACAACACCTTTAGAACGGTTTAGGTTCAACCGTTGAGCTACTATAGCACCCAAGCTATAAGTTTTATCGTTATAAACGGCTTCGCGGAAGACCGCAAGATCTGGGGAACTAAGTGACCCAGCTTTCCCACGGCCAATCAAACATTTTCCAACAAAAAGTGAGAAGTACCGAAGAACGGGAAAATGAATGCTAGCAGCTCTAGCGCAAGACACTGCTCTCTCCTCTCCTACAGCAATCGTATCGATGAAAGCTTCCAAGTCCTGTGGACGAGGTTCATGAATATCCCCAACGTAAGGTAATTTGCAAACATTGCAAAAATCCTGGAGTAACATGCGCTGGGGGATATCATAAAGTTTGAACTCAACCATAGGAGGATTCTTCCTTGGATAGAAGTTAAAGCTTTGTACGAAGATATTAGTGAGGACGAGGTATTGCGGACACTAATCTTCAATGAAGGCGGTAAGGCCTGCGTTTTCCACCAAGTGATAAAAGTCCTCAAAAATTCCAGCGGCGTGTAAGAACACGTCGCTCGGCCACTCGCACGCTTGAACTTTTGCGACTCGAGGGACCTGATACTTGGGCTTCTTCTCACTCCCATCATCCTTGGGGTCACGGTTTGAAGAGCCTCTTAAGAACCTCCTCGTCTTTTCCCTTTCTATCTTGGAAAATTTCAGAAATTTTTAGTGATTTTAAGGAAAAGAGAACAAGGATCAAAAAAACTCGTAGCGACTGCTCCCACAAGTGCCTAGAGACCATATTACGCATCAAAACTACTTGGGACCAGCTAGAATCAGCATGCAAATCTCAAGATCATGGTCA
This sequence comes from Hordeum vulgare subsp. vulgare, assembly GCF_904849725.1. Classification (NCBI taxonomy): domain Eukaryota; kingdom Viridiplantae; phylum Streptophyta; class Magnoliopsida; order Poales; family Poaceae; genus Hordeum; species Hordeum vulgare. The sequence continues at coordinate 342,581,458 of NC_058519.1, forward strand.
CCAAGGCAGCAAAAATACACGGAGTATAAGGCACTAGAGCAAAAACTAATTGGACCAATGGAGGAGTCACTTACCAAGGAGTAATTTTCCCCAAAACAGTTCAGAGAACGGTGAGTTGAGCAAAGAGATCGAAAATCCCAACAAGAGGAACAAGAACATGGGTTTGAACTGCGAAACTATTTTTCTGGAGGTAGGAGAAGCAGATGAGAGAAAGAGTAAGTGGAGGGGGTGCCTATGGGCACCACAAGCCTGGGTGGCACGTCCAGGGGGTGCCCGCATCCCTAGGGCTTTTGGCCCACTTGTGTGGCCCCCAGACAGACTCTTTGTCCCAATATTTTTCAAAAAATCCAGAAAAAATCATACTAGATTTTCCGGATGTTCGGAGAACTTTTATTTGCGGGGTACTTTTCTACCGGACGCTAAGAGGGAAAACAGGGAAAACTAAACTAAACCTATCATTTTTCTTCTAAGCAACCGAAAGTGAAAGCTTGGAACAGAGGTTTGTGACTCCTCGATTCATCCATCTCATGGTCATCGAAAGAAATCCGTAAGTGAGGTTGATCAAGCCTCCTCGACAAAACTTTCTCGAATCGCAAAAGAGAACGGAGAACTTTTGAATAGTCACTAGGTCACCTCACTGGGGATATGTATTTCCCCAACAAGCAAATCATACTTCATCTTGACACGAGGAATAGGTCATTCAAAGCTCCCAATAGGAATCGATGAAGTTTTTTCAATAGCATTGATGCAACGTACTCAATATTGTTTCTTCGGAAAGTGCGTCGTATGCTCATTACCGTTGACATGGAAAGTGACATTCCTTTGTTGCAATCTATAACAGCCCCTGCAGTGTTCAAAAAGGGTCTTCCGAGGATGACAGCCATGGCATCATCCTCGGGAATATCCAAGATAATAAAGTCTGTTAAGATAGTGGTGTTAGCAACCATGACAGGCACATCCTCGCAAATGCCGATATGGAAAGCAGTTGATTTGTCGGCCATTTGCAGAGAGATTTCAGTGGGTGTCCACTTATCCAGCTGAATTCTACGATAAAGAGAGAGAGCCATAACACTAACACGGGCTCCAAGGTCGCATAAAGCAGTTCTAACGTAGCTACCTTTAATGGAGCAAGGTATAGTGGGCACACCGGGATCACCTAGTTTCTTGGGAGTTCCACCCTTGAAGGTATAATTAGCAAGCATGGCGGAGATCTCAACCTCAGGTATCCTCCTCTTATTAGTCACAATATCCTTCATGTACTTAGCATACGGAGACATTTTGGGCATATCTGTCAAACGCATCTGCAGAAAGACAGGTCTGATCATTTCAACGAATCGGTCAAAATTCTCATCATCCTTTTTCTTGGATGGTTTGGGAGGAAAGGGCATGGGTTTCTGAACCCATGGTTCCCTTTCTTTACCATGCTTACTAGCGATGAAGTCATTCTTATCATATCTTCTATTCTTAGGCTGTGGGTTATCAAGATCAACAGGTTCAATCTCCACATCCTTATCATTGCTAGGTTGAGCATCAACATGAACATCACTATTTATATTATCATTAGGCTCATGTTCATCACCAGATTGTGTCTCATTATCAGAGACAGAGGCATCGTTTGGACTCTCAGGTGTAGCAGCAACAGGGTTGCTAGCGTGCAGGTTCCTATCATCTTTCTTCTTCTTTCTAGGATGACTAGGTGCATCTGTGCTAACTCCTTGAGACTCTTGTTCTACTCTCTTCGGGTGACCCTCAGGATACAAAGGTTCCTGGGTCATTCTACCGCCTCTAGTGATGACTCCAACAGAATTATCATTCAACTCATTGAGCAAGTCATTCTGAGCTTTAAGTACTTGTTCTACCTGAGTAGTAACTATAGATGCATGTTTACTCACAAGATTAAGATCATTGACATTTCTGTCCACACAAGCACTTAAATGACTAAGCATACGAGCATTCTGTTCCAATTGTCTACTAACATAACCACTGAAACTCTGTTGTTTGACAACAAAGTTATCAAATTCATCCAGGCATAAGCTAGCAGGTTTATCAAAAGGAATATCACTCTCATCAAACCTACGCAGAGAATTTACTTCTATTACCTATATCGGGTTATCGAGACCATGGATCTCTTCGATAGGTGGTAGATTTTTGACATCTTCAGATTTAATGCCCTTCTCTCGCATAGATTTCTTGGCTTCTTACGTATCTTCAGGACTGAGGAATAGAAAACCTCTTTTCTTCGAAGTTGGCTTAGGAGGTGGTTCGGGAATAGTCCAAGCGTTCTCATTGCACAAGATGTTATTCAGTAGAATCTCAGCTTGTTCTACAGTTCGTTCCCTAAAAACACAACCAGCACAACTATATAAGTGTTCTTTGGAAGCATCGGCTAGTCCATTATAGAAGATATCAAGTATTTCATTCTTCGCAAGAGGGTGATCAGGCAAAGCATTCAGTAGCTGGATGAGCCTCCCCCAAGCTTGTGGGAGACTCTCTTTCTCAGCTTGAGCAAAGTTGTATATTTCCTGCAAGGCAGCTTGCTTCTTATGGGCAGGGAAATATTTTTCAGAGAAGTAGTAGACCATATCCTGGGGGCTACGCACACAACCGCGAGCAAGAGAAGTGAACCAGGTCTTAGCATCATCCTTTAGCGAGAAAGGAAACAGCTTGAGCATATAGTAGTGGCAGATCTTTTCCTCACTAGTGAATAAGGTGGCTATATCGTGCAGTTTGGTAAGATGGGCTACAACCGTTTCAGATTCATAACCGTCAAAAGGGTCATATACGACCAGAGTGATTAACTCAGGGTCGACAGAGAATTTATAATCCTTATCGGTCACAAAGATAGGCGAAGTAGCAAACTTCGGGTCGTATTTCATCCTAGCGTTCAGAGTTTTTTCTTTCCACTTGCGCAGAAGTTTCTCAACATCATAGCTATCCTTACACGCAAGAAAGTCCTCAGCTATCTCTCCCTCCATAACATAGCATGTATCAGGCATAACACAGAATTCACGCATAGTAGCAGGTTCTACTTCAATAGTATCAGCAGTTTTAGAAGTATCATCACATCTAGCAGCAGCTCTAGCAATATGTGCATCAAGGAATACACCAAGTGGCAAAGCAGTATCAGGCATAGCAGGCATAGTATCAAGCATAGCATCATCAGGCATAATATCAAGCATAGCATCATCAGGCATAGTATCAAGCATAGCATCATGGACAGCAGAAGTAGCATCATCAAGCACAGGCGACATATTAAGATTTCTAGCAGGAGGTGAAGTCGCAGACTTACTCATAACTGAAGGTGAATCAAGTGCAGAGCTAGATGGCAATTCCTTACCTCTCCTCGTAGTGGAAGGTAGGATTTTAGTTCTTGGATCTTTTGGATTCCTCATAGTGATCAGCAGACGTTAATCCCAAGTGACTCAGAAAATATAGCTCCGCTTCCCCGGCAACTGTGCCAAAAAGAGCCTTGATGACCCACAAGCGTATGGGATCGCAACAGTTTCGAGGGTACAGTATTCGACCCAAATTTGTTGATTCGCCAAGACGGGAAATGATACGTCTCCAACGTATCTATAATTTTTTATGGTTTCATGCTATTATCTTGTCAAACTTTGGATGTTTTGCATGCCTCTTATTTATTTTATGGGACTAACTTATTAATTCAGTGCCAAGTGCAAGTTCCTATTTTTTCCATGTTTTTGACCCCTTTCAGAGGAGATTTTGAAAAGGAGTCGAACCTGAAGAAAATCCCCGAAAAGATTTTTTCTGGAACGGAAAAAGATCGGGGGACTTGGGGTCCATAGCTAGTAACTAGATGGCTTCTTTTCTCTCTTCGATCTTCAATACAATGTTCTCCATGATCCTCATGGAGATCTATCCGATGTAATCTTCTTTTGCGGTGTGTTTGTCGAGATCTGATGAACTGTGGATTTATGATCAGATTATCTATGAATCTTATTTGAGTTTCTTCTGGTCTCTCTTATGCATGATTTCATATCCTTGTAATTCTCTTCGAGTTGTGCGTTTTGTTTGGCCAACTAGATCTATGATTCTTGCCATGGGAGAAGTGCTTGGTTTTGGGTTCATACCATGCGATGACCTCACCTAATGACAGAAGGGGTAGCGAGGCACGTATCGTGTTGTTGCCATCAAGGGTAAAAAGATGGGGTTTTCATCATTGGTTTTAGATTATCCCTCTACATCATGTGAGCTTGCTTAATGCGTTACTCTGTTCGTCATGAACTCAATACACTAGATGCATGCTGGATAGCGGTCGATGTGTGGAGTAATAGTAGTAGGTGCAGAAACTATCGGTCTACTTGTCTCGGACGTGATGCCTATATGCTAGATCATTGCCTGGACATCGTCATGACTTTGCGTGTATCTATCAATTGCTCGACAATAATTTGTTCACCGACCGTAATACTTGCTATTTTGAGACAAGCCTCTAGTGAACACTATGGCCCCCAGGGTCTACTCCACACCATATTTTCAGCCTTACACTTTTTACTCCGTCGCACTTTCCGCCTTCGGATCTCACTTTGCAAACAATCTTGAAGGGATTGACAACCCCTTTGAAGCATTGGGTGCAAGCTTTTTTGTGTTTGCGTAGGTACTCTGGACTTGACGAGACCCTCCTTCTGGATCGATACCTTCGTTCTCAAACTGAGGGAAATACTTACTGCTCCTGTGCTGCATCACCCTTTCCTCTTCAAGAGAAAAACCAAAGCAAGCCCAATCTCTGTCAATGTGTTAATTTCTATCGTTGTTGTTTGAGAAGTAGCAGGAAGCGCAAGAATATTCTCATGTATTAGTAGCTGAATGTGTCAGATTCAACCACACCTGAAAGATTAGTGTCTGCAAGCAAAGTATCAGTAGCAAAGGAGTATGATAGCAACGGTGCTAGAAACGATCTGTTGACGGCAGACTATTCCTAACTGTTGTATCAATGGCGCTAGTAAATAGCACGTGGACGGGGAACAATTCTTCCCAAGCAACGGCTCCAGAAAAGTCTTGCAACAAGTAACAACGAAGTAGCAAGGAACAACAGTAGCAGCAACAGTAGAATAACAACAGTAGCAAAGTGGCCAAAACCCTTTTGTAGCAAGGGACAAGCCTAGGCAAAGTAACGTAGCGAGGACCAGTAGTAAAAGACTCGTAGGCAGTGGATCGGTGATGGATGAGTATGAAAAATGTGATTCATCATGTAACAGCTATAACACAGAGAGATATGTAACTAGCTCCCGTTCGTCAATCTAATGTAGGCATGTATTCGTATGTAGTCATACGTGCTTAGGGAAAAGAACTGGCATGACATCTATTGTCCATCCCTCCCGTGGCAGCGAGATCCTAATGGAAACTACGGGATATTAAGTTTCTCCTTTTAATAAAGAACCGGACCAACGCATTAACACGCGGTGAATACATGAACTCCTCATACTATGGTCATCTCCGGGAGTGGTTCCGGCAATTGTCACTCCGGGGTTGCCGGGTCATAACACATAGTAGGTGACGACAACTTGCAACATAGGATCTAAAACATGCATATATTGGCGACAACATAATAGGTTCAGATCTGAATTCATGGCACTCGGGCCCTAGTGACAAGCATTAAGCATAGCCAAGTAGTAGCAACATCAATCTAGAACATAGTGGATACTAGGGATCAATCCCCGTCAAGAACTAACTCGATTACATGATAGATCTCATCCAACTCATCACCGTCCAGCAAGCCTACGATGTGATTTCTCACGAACGATGAAGAGCATCATTGAATTGTCGATAGAGAAAGGTTGATGATGACGATGGCGATGATTTCCCCTCTCCGGAGCCCGAAACGGACTCCAGATCTACCCTCTAGATGAAGAACAGGATGTGGCGGCACCTCCGTATCGCAAAACGCGATGAAACCTTCTCTCTGATTTTTTTCGGGGCGAGACGGAATATATAGAGCTGAGTTTCGGGGCGGTGGTGCCACATGGGCCCCAGAAGCCTGCACGGCGTGGCCTAGGGGGGTGGCCGCAGCCAGTGGGCTAGTGGCCCACTGGCACGCCGCCTCCGGTGGATCTTTGCGTAGGTATTTTTCTTTTATTCCAGAAAAAATCTCTGAAAATTTTTAGGACATGCCGAGAACTTTCATTTTTGCACAAAAACAACACCATGGCAATTCTGCTGAAAACAGCGTCAGTTCGGGTTAGTTCCATTCAAATCATGCAAATTAGATTCCAAAACAAGGGCAAAAGAGTTTGAAAAAGTAGACACGACGGAGACGTATCAGTATGGCAAAGCACAAAAATCAACTCCTACACATTAAATGAAGCTCAATACACAAGGAGTTGCATATTGACGAAACTCCACATTCAAATATTTAGTTCTCCCTTGTTTAGGTACACGACAATATTAGATGTTATTAAACATGGCAAGAGGTGAAGCATAAATAAACTCCACTATCTAGGCATTTTATATGAGGTCAGAAACAACATATAGCATTTCCGGATCGACCCCACATATTAAGTTCGAAATTGCTCCAGATCTGAACTAAACATATTTTAGATTTATTAAACATCAAAAATAAAGTGGATCATGTATTCTACACGTCATTTTAATTGACTTACATATATATATATCATTTAAAACAAAGCTATGGTCTAAAAGATATGAGCAACATAGATAATATGTCAGGAATGCCAAAATGCATGCTAATGACAGCCACAAGCATGTTAATCACGGATACAACACGATATTATGAAACTACCTAAAATTCTAATCAAGTTCAAATGAGACCGTAACAACGAATAACAATTTTGAAAAGTCCCCATATGCAAATTAAGATTCCGGTAGAGTTCAAAACAGGAAAATAAATGCTACCATTTTATTCTACACATTGTTATAGCCAAATTACATATGTGGAACATTTTAATCGGAGCTATGGTTAATTAGTTTTGAAATAAACTATAACGACTAGGCATCTATGCAATTTTAATTAAACAGCAAGTTCAAATATTTTAAACATGGATAAAAATGGCATATTGTGAAACTACACGTAATTCTAGACATCTTACATAACTAAATTATTTTAAACCGATGCATGGTTAAAGAGTTATGGGAATTTGAAAATATGCAATTTTCTTTAATTCACAATGTCTAGAAAATTGTATGAATTCGGTACATGAAAAAAATAGCTACGGGCCAAATATGTACATGGGTGTAAACAAAGACATTGGGCGCAGGATAACATATACGTGCATGGGCGAAGAATAGCGGGGCAGAGGGGCGTGTGCTCACAGGGGTCTCAAGGCTCGGTCGGAGCTAGGCCGAGGCAAGGCCGGTAGGTAGAAGCGGACTGGGCCGCAGAGCGCGACACAAGAGTTAGGGTGGGCCTTGCGCAGGGCAAGGCCGCTGGCCGGCGCGGTTGGCCCACGAGGCATAGGCGAAGCGTTGCGTCATCATCTCCCTTGCTAAATCCCGAGCAGAGCACGGCGGCGTGGGTCTTCTCGTCGGCAAGCCGCAGCACATGAGTCCAAAGCAGCACATGACAAGTTGTCCGTGACCTGATCTCGCCGGATCCGAGCACGGGCGACCTGTGGTGGTTGTTGGAAGAGCCACGGCGGTGAATCTGCGATGAGAGACAGAAGAGCACTTACTGGGGAGAGAACAAAGGGAGGGAAAGGAGATGGGGGCGGTGGCGTGTCAGGACCGGTTTCCAAATAAAAATAATTTAATGGAAATCATCCATAAATGTCACCAGTGTAGACAAATATTTCCCACTGATAGACTCATCTTGATAAAGAAAACCAGTAGTACTTAATATTAAATAGAGTAGAGCGGAGGTCGCTCTACAAATTGTTACAACATGTCCAAGTCTCACAAGGACGGATATTTTAAAGTGGTAATGGGATAACTCTACCTCTCGTAATAAAGGGGGCATGTCACATCAGAGTAATGTGACATGACAAGTACTACTATGTGCCAAGCATCAGAGTGAGGCTTGACGATTTGTTTGTGGTGACACAAGCGGTGAAATAAAGCAGCGGGGGACTCCAAGATCTCAAGACAGACTCGGAGTCCTCTAGATGTCGGAGTCACTATCGAACTCTTCATCCATGAGGTCTCCTTCAACCATATCTGGCCACATCAACAAGTGAGTGAGTACTTCGAAAAGTACTCGCAAACAATTTGGACAAAAGATGGGATGCATGTAACAAATTTTTAATATGCATGGTTTAGATCATAACTTATCGTAATAGAGATGTTAGTAGCAGTTAAGTTAGTGGATAAGTCGGGCGATAATCCTCCCGAGATATCCAAATAGAAATTAAAATGCACCGATCGGTTGTCTGGAGCAACGCATTGAAAGGTTATCACGTAAATAAATCACCACCATCGGGCGTCTAAGCGACACCACATACATGGCATCAAATAAAAAAAAATAATTAGGCATCTTAGCGACACCGTAGAAAGGGCAAAAAATATATAACAAACCGCAGTCGGACATCTTAGAGACACCACGAAAAGGGCATAAAATAAATAACAAGCCGTAGTCGGGCTTCTTAGCGACACCATAGAAAGGGCATAAAGTAAATAACAAACAACAGTTGGGCGTCTTGGCGACACCATAGAAAGGGCATAAAATAAATAACAAGTTGTAGCCGGGCATCTCAGCGACACCATAGAAAGGGCATAAAATAAATAAAGAATTATCCGGGTGGTACAACTAACCTTCAGGATAATCTTAGAACCAAGATATTAGTAGCAACTTTTTCCACAACACCGTCTTATGTCCATAACCATCACCCTTAGACCATACTTGTGCTCGAGGGACCGACTTTAAGACTGATACTTGACGTGTCAAACGATCGTCCTTGATCATGGACACGGCTACTCGAGTAGTTTTGACTCTATAACGGGTGTACTCTTTATCCATAGGTCACGGGTTCTGATAGACAATATGACTAATCCTGCGTACGTTATTTTAGAAGCAGACACTCAAAATGAGCACACACCCATTTTTACCCCCGCGAAGACCGGCTTCGTCTGGACTACGCTGCCAGGGAAAAACCATAGGACGGGGAGGCTCTGACCACGACTAGCATCGGACCAAATTTATATAGCGCGCTACAAGGGAGATCCCTCCCTCTCGGTCCCAGACCGGAAACACCCATGCCCCTAATCGGATGACTCGATTTTGTCCAAGGTCATGGATACCTTCATCCATGCCCCTCTACTTGGTGTGTAACTGATAATTGGCCTACGACCGACTATTCCGAATCCTCTTTCAGGAAACTGTGGCAGCACGATAATAAAAGTAAGACACTGACAAGACTCGATTTAGGTCAACAATGGAGTTATCACTGTCTTTCGATCACTGTCCTGCACTCTTCATGACAAGGCCACCACCTATCACGTTCTCTGTGACTATGTTATCCACGGCCTCTCACCACCATAACTTGCCATAGCCATATATTAACTTTGTTTATGAGAGATGAATATGCTTGATTAATGCAATGGATGGATATTAAATTTGTTAGTGAGGAAGAAACACATCAAAAGTTCAAACATGCTTGCCTAGTTCCAAGTATTCGGGATCTAGCTCGGTGAAGTTAACGTCGGCGTTTCCTTCGTCGGAATCTACGTCATACAACATATATCATCATAAGAGAGAAGGCCTAGCTACTTTCTCCAAACAATTTTGAAATAAATCCTAAAATAAACTGGACCCTTAGAGAAAGATTTTGCAAAAAGAATCAATTAAAAATATTTTATAGATTAAAAGTTATTAGCAAAACAAAATGAGGGACCATTCTGTAATAAAACAAAATATGGCCATGGGCAAGCCTGAGAAAACTCTAAGCGCCCGAAGAGGAATACGTCAACCCGTAGGGAAGACTGCTTCAAGAGAACGCGCCTTCGGGGAAAACGCTTCAACAAAGAAAAGAACTCTGACGAGGGGGTCCCACCCTGTCAGGTTCGAATCTCACAGGTGCCACACGCGTGCGGTGGTCGCCGGTGGCGAAAGACAAACGGGGGAAGCAAGCCGAGGTCATATGTGCACTCATCGAGTTCCTGTGCATTGATGGGAGGTGGATGGGGTCGAAGGGGATTCTCTACTTCGACGGCGGCCTTGCTCCGATGGACGACGGTGTCGGGCACCACCAAATCTCACCGAAGAGCTGGCCTGCAACCAAATTGGAGAGCGGCTTAGGAGGAGGAGCTCACTAGGAAGCTACTGAGAGGCTCAGGGGCTCACCTCTCCTCTTACCTTGCTCGAATGCCGTCGAGAACAGGGGCGGATCAAGGTGGCCGGAGTCTGCGAAGAAGGCCTCTCCGAGGCCCTTATCTGGCTTAGAAAAGATTCAGAGTGAGGAGGGGAGGAGGTAGAGTGGATGAGGGTTCACTAGAAAAGGAGGGGCTCTATTTATAGAGGCCCGAGAGGGGTGCCACGAAGCTTAACTCCGACGATTAATTCCGGTGATCCTGGGGCTTAATCAGATGGTTAGGTGGTCAGGTTAGTACCTACTCAACACACCGGTTCCATTTTCGGTCTAATATCGATCAACCATCGCAAAAAATGCGGCTCGACGGTGCGGTCCTCCCTGTGCACGGCAACACCACATGTCGTGCTCTGTGCTGCCCGGGACGTGGCGATCGCAAACGTGGTGCCCACTGGAGTCCAGGGACACGCAGAGCTCACAGGGGCAAGGGGAGATACTGAAACAACAAGGGCTATAGTAGGGGGATTTGGAGGCTATGGCAGCCGCTGCTGGTGTTGCTGCCGGAGTTGGTGGCTCAGGCAAGCTTACCACCGATGCCAGCAAGCGTCCAAGGGCCCGTGTGGAGAGTGGATAGGCACGGGGCACAGGGGCGAGCTGCCCCCCATCGATACTTCTGAGATTGACGCTGTGCAGGGTCTGAATCGACGAAGCACTTCAGTTTGAAGCTTTGACTGGAACATTTTCAGAGACAGAGGCTACAGTGCACACCAGGTGCTTGATTTAACTAAACTGGCATGTGGAAAAGATTTGTGAAGCTAAAAAGTTATGAGATGGCCTCTCATTGAGTGCACAGACTGTCTGCAAATTTTCAGAATTATGGAAAATGTTTAAGCTAGGTTTTTTATAAAAATGGAATATTTTGGTGAAACTTGAGTCAAATCAAATTTGAAATTTTCAAACTTGTGAACCCAAGGTTTTGTGAAATGGGTAGAGGATACTAAGGTCTTCTATGCATAGGAGTTTGGGACTCAAATACCAAAGGTATCTATGAGTTCCTTTGAAAATTTGCTCGGGTCAAAACTTATTACAGAATACACTTTTAGTTGAAATAAAATATGAAAGGTTGTTAAACCCTTCTAAAACTTTGAGAAATCAATAAATATAAAACCTAGATGTTAGAGGACTGACATAGGATAGAAATCGGAAGAGATGGAGGGAAAGGAAATATAGAAGGGGATGGACAAGAGAAACTATGGAATTTATTCCAAGGGTTTGTTAAAGAATAAATAAAGTTTTCCAACCAAATCATTTTGAGAATATGCAACCAAAATCCTTTTCAAACGAGACATGTCGGAAAAGAAAGGTGAAAAGATTTTTTTAAAGGGTTTTCAAAGAAACTTCAGGGTTTTTATGAAAGCCAAAATTTTAAATCCATTTTAAAACAACTCAAAAGTCAAAGAAATCCAATTTAAAAACCTTGGGTGTTACAACACCTACCCCCTTAAGCAAAATCCAATTTCAGCCAGTCCTCAAGAAGGTGTGGTTGTTCTTCATGCAGAAAATCTTCTCTTTCCCAAGTGGCCTCATCCTCCGAATTGTTGCTCCACTGTACCCTGAATAGTTTGGTGACTTTCTGGTGTGTACACCTTTCTGCTTCCTCTAATATTCTTACGGGTTTTTCCTGGTAGGATAGGTCTGGTTGCAATTCTATAATGTCATGGGGTACCTATTGATCGGGGTTCCTCATACACTTCCTTAGTTGAGAAATATGGAACACGTTGTGCACATATGACAGTTCTGCTGGTAGGTCGAGCGGATAGGCAACTTGGCGCCTTCGAGTGGCTATCTGAAATGGTCCGATGTAGCGGGGTGCAAGTTTGCCCTTGACGTTGAACCTTTGTAGTCCTCTCATGGGTGATACCTTGAGATACACATAATCATTTGGATCGAAGCCGACGTCACAGTGCTTTCGATCGTAATAGCTCTTCTGACGGCTTTGGGTTGTCTTGAGTGTGTTTCTTATGACCTTTACCTTGTTCTCGGCCTCTTGAAGCATTTGCGGGCCAAAGATATGGCTATCTCCGGTCTCTGACCAATTTAGAGCCGGAAAACACCTTCTTCCATATAAGGCTTCAGAACGTGACATTTGCAAACTTGCCTGATAGCTGTTGTTGTACGAGAATTCGGCATAAGGCAAATTGTCCTCCCAATTGTTCCCATATGTGAGTACAAAAGCCCTGAGCATGTCTTCGAGGATCTGATTCACACGTTCAGTCTGTCCTCTAGTTTGAGGGTGATATGTTGTGCTGAGCACTAACTAGGTTCCCAATGCTTGTTGTAAATAATCCCAAAACCTTGATGTAAACTGGGTGCCTCTATCGGATACAATGGTTTTAGGTATCCCATGTAAGCAGTTGATGCATGCGAGGTATAATTTGGCCAGCTTCTGAGTGCAATAAGTAGTCTTTACCGGAATGAAGTGGGCCACCTTGGTGAGTTGATCTGTGATAACCCATATAGCACTGTGTCCGTGTCGGGACCGGGCTAGTCTGACAATGAAGTCCATGCCTACCTCATCCCACTTCCACTCGGGTACCTTCATAGGTTGTAATAGTCTTGTTGGTTTCTAGTGTTCTGCCTTGATTTGTTGGCATGAATCACAATGGGTAATGAACGAAGCGATATCCGTTTTCCTCCCGTGCCACCAATATTTTGTGTGTAGATCCTCGGACATTTTTGTACGTCCATGATGGATTGAATATGGCACTGTCGGTGTTCTGGGAATGGGGGTACCCGGACCTGCCTGCCTGCGGCCCAGGGCAGGCCCACTTCGTCAACAGAAGATCGGCGAGGAACAACACCACCCTGAACAAGACCGTCGCGAGGGGCCAAGCCTCACGAGGAAGAGCGACATCAAGACCCGCAGGGGCCCTCCTCAGGACCCCTCCGGAGCGGTGGATATTTCAAGGCAAGATCGGGCCTCAGGAGTCAAGGATGACGCCACCGAAGGGCAGGCGATCATAAGATGGCAGGACTGGATAGTTCCCCACTTAGTTCAAAGAAGGTGGGAGCGAATCAGGACTCCAAAGGCTTCTCCTAAAGGTTTCCCTTCCTGTGCAACAAGACCATGGTCGCCCGCCAGTAGGACGTGCGTCATCCCTGTGCTCACCTCTGCGGCGCTAGCAGTGGCTTTGGAGGCGAAGACCACTTTTGGCATGGGAAGCATGTTCCCTTGTCTCCCACCGAAACTGGCTGTTGTGGGATCCCTTCCCTCCTATGATAAGGGAAGGGGACCCTGGCCTCCACTATAAATAGAGAGGGTAGGATACTTGGCAAAGGGACGAGATAATTGAAACCCTAGAGCATCACATCTAACCACTTGGACTTCGGAGGCTCGAAAGCACTGTACTAGTTCTTCCACCAACCTTCGTGAGAGGCAATCCACAAAAAGCAGGAGTAGGGTTTTACGCTTTGCGGCAGCCCAAACCTGGGTAAACTATTGTGTTTCGTGTTATCCTCAGCATCGTGTGAGTTCTTTGCCGTTTCCATCGAGTAGCGGGATAGATAAGGTCGGGCTAAGAGGGATCGCCGCACACGCTCCTGTGTTCGATCCTAGGGTTTTGTGGAGCCCGAAATCCGATAGGCACATTGTGAGCTTCTTCCAAAATTTTAGCCTTGAGGTCCTCTTGGTTTGGTTCACATAGTCGATCTCCGTACCATAATATTGTTTGTTCTTCAATAATAAACTCTAGGGCCTTTCCTAGGTATACCTTTCTCTATATCCCATCAGTGTCGGGGTGCTCCTTCCGAGCCTTCTTTATATTCTGATCTAGAGTGGGTTGTACTTCTAGTTGTGCCACGATGCCTTCTGGGACGAGAAGCGGGTTTAAGAAGAGCAAACTCCATGGTGATTTCAGGCCTTAGCTTTCGTACACGGTCTTTGCCTGAGGTGGGGTTCCTGCTGAGAGCATCGACTACCACGTTAGCCTTACCAGGATGGTAATGAATACCCACGTCGTAATCTTTCAATTAATTCCAGCCAACGGCATTGTCAAAGGTTGAGATCTGGCTGCGTGAAGATATACTTGAGACTCTTATGGGTTATGGTAAGTCTATATCTCCCAACGATTTCAAGTAGAAAATACCTCCACTCCTTGAGAGCGTGTATCATGGCGGCCAATTCCAAATCGTGAGTGGGATAAATTTCTTCGTATCGCCGTAATTGTCTTGAGGTGTAAGCCACGACTTTCCTTTCCTGCATAAGTATGCATGTGAGGCCTTTCCTTGAGGCATCACAATATAACTCGAAATCTTTATTTATGTCTGGGACAATTAACACTGGTGCCGTGGTCAGTCTCTTCTTCAGATCTTGGAAGCTATTCTCATAGGCTTCAGTCCATTCAAACTTCTTGTCCTTTTTCAGTAGCTGGGTCATGGTTTTGGCGATAGTGGAAAACTTTCAATGAATCGTTGGTAATATCCCACCATTCCGAGGAAACTTCGCACATCTGTCATGTTAGCTGGTTGCGGCCATTCACATACGGCCTTGAACTTTTCAGGATCCATGGCTATGCCTTCTTGTGTCATTACGTGGCCCAAACATCTGACTTGTTTTAGCCGAAAGTCACATTTGCTGAACTTGGCATATAACTGATGCATACGCAGTTCTCCTAACACAATCCTTAGGTGTTCTGCATGTTCTTCGGGGTTCTTGAAGTAGAAAAACATATCATCGATGAAGACTACGATAAACTTATCCATGTACTTCATGAATACCTTATTTATTAAATGCGTGAAATAAGCCAGGTCCTTTGTTAGCCCAAAAGGCATCAAAGTAAACTCATAAAATCCATATCGTGATGTGAATGCTGTCTTGGGAATGTCTTCTGAATGTATCTTAAGCTGATGATATCCTGACCGTAAATCAACTTGAGAATATTTTTGGTTGACCTAATTCATCAAACAAATCATTTATCCTGGGCAGTGGATACTTGTTCTTGATGGTGGCCATGTTGAGGGCTCGATAATCTACAAAGAACCTTAGTGTCCCATCTCTCTTTTTAGCAAGTAATACTGGCGATCCCCATGGCGAAGAGCTGGGTCTGATGTATCCTTTGTGCAACAGTTCTTTTATTTGTTTCTTGAGTTCGACCAATTCAGTATGTGCCATGCGGTATGGTTTCTTGTATATTGGGGTTGTCCCAGGTGCAAGCTCAATAACCAATTCTATTTGTTGGTCTAGTGGCATACTTGATAGTTTGTTAGAAAACACATTCGGAAATTCAAAAACCACTGGAACGTCTTTCAGCTCAATGGCCTCTATTTTATTCAGTCGAGCTTGGGTTGGCTTCTTCCTTTCTAAGGCTGCAACTTTACTCGTTTTCCCTGATGATGGGTGAGTGTGATTGTTCGGTTGAAACAGTCAATAAATCCATTGTTGGTATTTAATCAATCCATTTCCAAAATAACATACAAATTATTGCTCTCGATCACGATGAGATTCACCCAAAATGTCAAACCTTCAATCTCAATCGTAACATATTTGCAATATGTTTGGGTAACCTGTTGTACTCCCGGGGACTTGATGGTCATCGAATTTTCCAAGGGGAGGGTAGAAAAGTTGTGTTTCATGGAATTTTTTTCGAAATGAATGAATGGGAAGCTCCAGTATCACACAAAACCATGGAAATAATTTTGTTGATAGGGAACTTACCGAGTACTATCTCTGGTGCATTCATAACATCTTCTTTGGCTACAAGATTCATGTGACCCTTCCGGTGATTGTTGTTGGGATTTAAGTTGTTGCGCTTTGGTGCTGAGTTATTGCTCACGTGGTTTGTCTTAGTTGTACCATTCCCGGCCTTCAGACACTATCGTGCGAAGTGTCCAACCTCTCCGCAGGCGAAACAGATAACACTGGGGTGGGGAGTAAAATCCTTGTTCCTCGCATAAAAGTGGGTGTTAACTCTATTGGTCGAGGTCGGGCACGAGGAGTTGGATTCTTTGTGTTCTCAGTCTTGTGCTAGATGTTGCGAGTTGGTGCCGAGTTGTTATGACGGCGCTTGGGAATGTCGTCCAGACTGCGACGTTCGGCCTCAAGCATGTTGGCCTTGTCCAAAAGTGTTTTCAAGTCTATAAAGGTCTGAACAATCAGCTCACATTTTAATGCTCGATCCAGTCCATCATGGAACTTCTCCATTCTTCTCTCTTCTGTCTTATAGTCTTCACTTGCATAACGGGATAATTGATTACACTGGTCCAAGTATTCCATTCAAGTGGAACTCCTTTATTTGAGTTCTTCAAATTCCCTCTCGTTGATCTTCATGACGCTATTTGGAATGTGTCCCCCATGAAAGCTCTCTTTGAATTCAGCCCACGTGATGTTGTTCTCGTCAGGATGTACTCGTCGGATATTTTTCCACCACGAGGCTGCGGCTTCAGTCAGAGAGTGAGGTGCGTAGAGTACCTCCTCATGGCCGGAACATTGTGCATTAATAAGCTTTCTCTCAATATCATGTAGCGAATCATCGACTTCCATAGGTTTATCAATGTGCGATAAAGTTGGCGGACGGGTCTTCCGCAATTCAACCAACCTGGAGTGGTGTGGGTGTGGTACATGCTGATTTCCCATAATCATTAGTTGGTTCATCATCTCGTGGTGTTGTTTCTCGATCTGCTCATAAAGCGCCAAACTTCTGAGAATGTTGGGTTTCTCTCGCGTTGGTTTGAATTGTCCCTGAGTGAAATCATTTCCTGTCTTGCCAATTGAAGAGAATCTTGTCCAACATCGTCTGAGATGGTTTGGGCATATTCAGTGAAGGCCTCCAGAAGCCCCAGTGCATAGTGGACAGCTAAAGCATGCGGATAATGTCAAAAGAGGCTGAGGTAGACCGAACTTGACATGGGAAGAGTCCGTAAAGAGAGATCTAAAGGATTGGAGCATCACCAAAAAACTAGCCATGGACAACGGTGCGTGGAAGTTTGATATCCACGTGCCAGAACCAGGAGTTGGTCGCGAGATCTTATGAGTTTCACCTCCATCCTAACCCAACTTCTTTGGGACTAAAGGCTTTGTTGTTGTTGTATTGTTGGCATGGAGCGTGTCCACGGACGACTCATTTTCTCAAAGCTGGGTTAATGTTGTAAAAACCAAATGAGAAATCCGAGTTTAAGAGAAAAATTAAAAAAAATCTTAGCCAAGAAAACACCGTGATTTTTGTTCATAAAACAACCGTCATGTTTGGAAAAGGTCTGCGGTACATCTTACATCGCGCATAATTATACATATCACTCAGGTCGTACTCTCGTATGCGTGAAATGTTATTTAAGCTAGTGCACTTCTCCTGGTCCAACATGACGCAACACGACTACTTCCCTTCAGTCTAAGAGCAGACCATCATACATATCATACAAGCGTACATACGTTCTGCTGCACCATCTCTAAGTGGAGTCGAAAGGGACCTGGATCGGCTGGCCCAGGGTAAGTACTAGATGAGGAGCTGGGGAGTCCACTTCCTCCTATAAGGGCTCTTGGCGGACTGCATGAGATGGCGAGGCACAAACTGGACTAGCAGGCATAGCGGCTCTAATGGGGACATGAGCAATGACATTATTGAACTCCTCAATCGTAGGCAGCTGGCGGTGAAGCTAGGCTGGTGGAGTGCACGAAGCAGAGGAAGATGGGTATGACCGAGGTGGTGCAGGGCGGAGTAGCTCAGTTCTGCTGTGAGGACGAGTAAGGGCCTCCATGCGAGCAGCCACCAAGTCATCCACTAAGCCATCGAAGGCTGACTCCAAGGCCATGAGGTACTGCAGACGCATCTCAATAGCCTCGTCTTCCTCTCCTCTCAAGCACGCACAAGCATAGTGACTGGTGTACATAATGTGGCATGGTAGGTAGTGATAACGAGCCCACTGAAAGGAGTCGCGAAAATCTCGTCGGCTCGTTGGCGAACACCTGAGACGGGCAACCGTTGCCAGCCATCTACATCGCACACAAAATTTCCATGTAGTCATAACATAAATATAGGTTGACTAACATAAAAATATCTACAATATGCAGAATAATAAAAACAGCTAATCCAGTTAGCGATCGCGCCTAGTAGTTTCCTACAGTCATCCTGGCTCAGATACCAAGGGTTTCAGGACCGTTTTCCAAAGAAAAGTACTTTATTGGAAATCAGCCATGAATGTCACGACTGTATAAAAATATTTCCCACTGATAGACTCATCTTGATACGGAAAACCAGTAGTACTTAATATTAAATAGAGTAGAGCAGAGGTCGCTCTACAAATTATTACAACATGTCCAAGTCTCACACAGACGGATATGTTACAGTGGTAATGGAATAACTGTACTCCTTATAATAAAGGGGCATGTCACATCAGAGTAATGTGACATGACAAGTACTACTACGTGCCAGGCATCAGAGTAAGGCTTGATGATTTGTTCGTGATGGCGAAAGTGGTGAAAATAATACAGCTACGGACTCCACGATCTCAAGACTGACTGGGACTCCTCTAGACATTGGACTCGCTATCGAACCCTTCATCCATGAGGTCTCCTTCATCCTTATCTGGCCACATCAACAAGCCAGTGAGTACTTCGGTAAGTACTCGCAAACAGTTTGCACAAAAGATGAGATGCATGCAGCAAATTTTTAATATGCATGGTTGAGATCATAAGTTATCATACAACAAATTTTTAAAAATGCACCGATTGGGTGTCTGGAGTGACGCCTCGAAAGGTTAACAGGTAAATAAATCAAAATCGTCGGGGTCTAAGCGACACCTCATACAGGGCATCAAATAAAAAACCACAATCGAGCTTCTTAGCGACACCACATAAAGGGGAAAAATAAATAACAAACCACATTCAGGCGTCTTAGTTACACCACAAAAGGGCATAAAATAAAAAACAAGCCGCAGTCGGGCGTCTTAGCGACACCATAAAAAGGGCATAAGCTAAATAACAAGCCGCAGTCGGGCGTCTCAGCGACACCATAGAATGGGAATAAAATAAATAAAGGATTATCCGGGTGGTACAACTAACCTTCGGGATAATCTTAGAACTAGGATATTAGTAGAAAGTTTTTCCACAACAACATTAGATGTCCATAACCATCACCCTTAGACCATACTTGTGCTCCAGGGACCGACTCTAAGACCGACACTTGACCTGTCAAACGACCGTCCTTGACCATGGACACGAATGTCGAATAGTTTTGACTCTGCACACGGTGTAATCTTTACCCATAGCTCATGGGTTCCAATAATCAATATGGCTAATCCCGCATACGGTAATTTAGAAGCAGACGCTCCAAGTCAGCACACACCCATTTTTACCCCCGCGAAGACCGTCTTCACCCGGACTATGCTGCTAGGGAAAAACATAAGTCGGGGAGGCTCCGACCTCGACTAGCATCGGATCAAATTTATATCGTGCGCTACAAGGGAGTG
This sequence comes from Hordeum vulgare subsp. vulgare, assembly GCF_904849725.1. Classification (NCBI taxonomy): domain Eukaryota; kingdom Viridiplantae; phylum Streptophyta; class Magnoliopsida; order Poales; family Poaceae; genus Hordeum; species Hordeum vulgare. The sequence continues at coordinate 342,601,131 of NC_058519.1, forward strand.
CCCTCCCTCTCGGTCCCAGATCGGAAACACCCATGCCCCGTGATCGGATGACTAGATTTAGTCCAGGGCCATGGATACCTTCATCCCGTCCCCTCTACTTGGTGCGTAACTGATAATAGGCCTACGATCGACTATGACGAATCCTCTTTGAGGAAAATGTGGCAGCACGATAATAAAAGTAAGACACTCACAAGACTCGATCTAGGTTGATACTGGAGTTATCACTTTCTTTCAATCACTGTCATGCACTCGTCATGACCAGGACACCACCTATCATGTTTCGCGTGATTAGGTTATCCATGGCCTCTCACAACCATAACTTGCCATAGCCATATATTAACTTTGTTTGTGAGATACGCGATATGCTTGCTTAATGCAATGGAGGAATAATAATTTTTTAGTGAGCAAGCAACACATCAAAAGTTCATGCATGCTTCCTTGGTTCCACGTAGTCGGGATCGGGCTTGGTGAAGTTAACATTGGTGTTTCCTTCGTCGGAATCTATGTCATACAACATATATCATCGTAAGAGCTAAGACCAAGCTATTCTCTCCAAATAATTTATAAATAAATCTTAAAATAAACTTGGCCCTCGGAGAAATATTTTGCAAAAAGAATCAGTTTAATAGCTTTTATATATTAAAAGTTATTAGCAAAACAAAATAAGGGACCACTCTTTAATAGAACAGAACCTGGCCAGGGGCTAGCCTTAGAAAACTTAACGCGCACGAAGAGGAATACGTCAACCAGCAGCGAAGACGGCTTTGGGAGAAAGCGCCTTCGGGGAAAATGATTCGGAAAAGAAAAGAACTTTGACCAGGCGGTCCTACCCTGTGAGGTTTCACTCTCACCGGCGCCACCGGCATGCGGAGGTCGCCGACGGTGATAGACAAAGGGGGGAAGCAAGCAGAGGGCATCTGCGCACTCATCGAGTTCCTGCGCATCGATGGGAGGTGGATTGGGTCAAAGGGGATGCTCTACGTCGAAGGCGGCCTTGCTTAGGAGGACGACGGCATCGGCCACCACCGAATCTCACTAAAGAGCTATCCTGCGACCAAATTGGGGAGCATCTTAGGAGGAGGAGCTCACTAGGAAGCTACTCAGAGGCTCGGGGGCACACCTCTCCGCTTACCTTGCTCGAATCTCGTCGAGAACAGGGGCGGATCGAAGTGGTCCGAGTCGGAGAAGAAGGCCTCTCCGAGGTCCTTCTGTGTCTTAGGCAAGGTTTCAGAGTGAGGAGGGAAGGAGGTAGAGTGGATGAGGGGTTCGCAGAAAAGGAGGGACTATATTTATAGAGGCCCGAGAGGGCTGTCGTGGAGCTTCACTCCGACGATTACTTCAGGTGATCCTCGGGCTTAATCAGATACTTAGGTGTTCGGGTCAGTACCTACTCAACACAGGGGTTCCATTTTCGGTCAAAGATCGATCAACCATCAGCGCAAGACGCGGCTCGATGGTGCGGTCCTCCCTGTGCACGGCGGTCGTAGAGGTCATGCTATGCGCTGCGTGTGATGCGGCCTGCACTGGAGGCCAGGGACACGCAGAGCTCGCAGGGCAAGGGGCGGTGCCGAAACGGCGAGGGCTGCAGCAGGGGGGGTTGGAGGTAGCCGCTACTAGTGCTGCTCATGGAGCTAGTTGGCTAAGGCCAGCTCACCACCAATGCCAGCATGCGTCCAAGGAACCGTGCGGTGGGTGGATAGGCATGGGGCACAGGGGCGCGCCGCCTCCCGGCGATACTGCTGAGACTGACATTGTGCAGGGTCTGAATCAAGGAAGCACTGCAGTCTAAAGCTTTGAGTGAAACATTTTTAGAGAAAGAGGCTACAGTGCACACCAGGTGCTTGATCAGGTGAAACTAGCAAGTGGAAAAGATTTTTGGAGTTGAAAATTCATGAGATGTCCTTTCATTGAGTGTAGAGACTATCTGTAAATTTTCAAAATTTTTGAAAATGTTTATGCTAGATTTTTAAAGAAAACAGAATATTTTGGTCAAACTTGAGTCGAATCAAATTTTAAATTTTCAAACTTGTGAACCCAAGGTTTTTGGTGAAATGGGTTTAGGGTACTAAGGTCTTCTAAGCATATGAGTTTGGGACTCAAATACCAACGGAATCTATGAGTTCCTTTGAATATTTGCTGGGGTCAAAACTGATTATAGAATATACTTTTAGTTCAAATAAATTATGACAGGTTGATAAACCCTTCTCAAACTTTGAGAAATCAATAAAAATAAAACCTAGATGTTAGAGAAGTGCCATTGGATAGAAATCAGAAGAGATGGAGGGAAAAGAAATATTGAAGGGGATTGACAAGAGAAACTATGGAATTTATTCCAAGGGTTTGTTAAAGAATAAATAAAGTTTTCCAACCAAATCATTTCGATAAGAGGGAACCAAAATCCTTTTCAAACCAAACATGTTGGAAAAGAAAGCTCAAAAGATTTTCTTAAAAGGGTTTTCTAAGAAACTTCACGGTTTTTATCAAAGCCAAATTTTTAAATCCATTTTAAAACGACTCAAAAGTCAAAGGAATCCAATTTAAAAATCTTGGGTGTTACCCCATGACTCGGCGAGCTCCAGTGGGCAGGTGGAGGTAGCGCACAGCAGGGGTCCCACGAGCTCCATGCTCGACAAACGTCGGTGTGTGAGCAGCTCCCTGGCGAGGCTGGGCGCATGAAGCGAGTGTACATGACGGCTATGGGGTTCGGGCGCTTGCTTGGCACGGGGGCGGAAGCTTGGGTCGGTCAGTTTGGGGGCGTGCCGGATCTCGGCTCCCAGGGCCGTGGTGGTGAAAGGCTGGCTTGAGGGGAGGGAAGCCACATGGAGCGTATGGATTGGCCACGAGCTCTGGCTAGCAATGACACAGTCTTGCTGGCAGGTCCGTGGCGACACTACAAGAAATGAGCTCATTTATGACAAAAAAATGACGGCGGTGTTATTGGTCACTGATCTAGGACTAAGAGGGTCCAAACCCTAGAAAACTTTGACCATGTGTATCAAGGTCATAATCCCATTGTACAAAATGGTCACTGGCATGTGTAGCTCTATTTATGCCCGTATTGTAGGTCCTTCATGACAAAATTAAGAAGGTCATAGGCTTAACTAGAGGTGACTGGGCAAAGTTTAAGTACGTTGACTGGTCCTTCATGACAAAACTCGACAATTTCGCCTATGTGTCTTGTATAGGTATCGACAAGGCCACAAAGTATAAGTACGTTGGCAGGTCGGAATTTTTTTTTGATTGTCCTCAAAACGGCGGACATGATTGTTCCTAGATAATGGTTGAATCTTAAAAACTTTTAGTGGATCTCTGATTAAATAGATACTTTTATACGTAGATATAATTTTGGAAAAAATCATGAGCAAACTATAAGACAGTCGCAGTTCAAATTTGACCCGCTTCTAGCTGAATCGATGGAAGTTTTTATTTTTTACTAGAGGTGGATCAAAAGATCTTGGCACTAAACAATTGTTTCAACTGTACATTAAATATGATTTGGTATTTTAGAAATTTTATTTGGTCTTATTTTGCAGCAAATATACGATAGATCCTTCACAAAAAAACTTATTTTAGACACTCAAAAAACGAAAAATGAAATTTTCATAAAGAAGAAATGAAAACTACCTTTTAAAACATTGTTTGCTATTACAATATGCACCCCTCTGTAGAATAAAAGACCATTTTTTTTGAATTTTTCATGTCAAAAATTAAGAGAAAAACAAAAGAAAAAAATTACATGTGCTCTATTTTTATTTGTGGAATTAGTTGTCACTCGGATCGATGACGTGGCTTCCATCCATCCATCCAACTCTCCTTCCCACATCCATCTCCATCCAGCCATCTATCCACAAAAAAGAAGAAAAAAACGAAAATGGAAAAGGATAACCCCCACCCGCAGTCAACCCAAACCCTATCTCCTCTCGTCGCACTATCTCCCACACCCACATCTCCTATCTGGACTCCCGCGCCCTAGGGTTAGCCGCCGCCGCCGCAGATCCGATTCCGACGAGATCCGACGGCCATGGCCTGCGCGCACCCAACTACGGCACGAGCATCGGCTCGGTCAACGCGTGCCAGGAGCTGCTCGAGCTCCAACGCGCATGGCGGCGCCGCCGCTCGATGCGGGCGCAGGGGCGACGAATTGACGGGGAGCCGGCGGGGCTGGACGGTACGACTGTGGTTGCCCCATTCCCGGCATTGGTCGGCTTCCTCGGAGCTGCGGCAAGCTTCGCCATGGTAGCTCCAGGTGCCAGCGGGAGGGAGAAAGAGAACAGACCAGGGGGAGAAAAGAAGAGGGAGGAAGAGGGAGAGGAGCAGAGAGGCTCCGTCTGGTGCTCGAATGAGACGGTTCCGATGAGGGTTGGGGTTCCGACGAGCCTCCGGTGGCTGGCCAGCGCCACAGGAGGCCGAGGTGGAGTCCATTATCCTCGTCTCCGGTGCGCGCGTCGTCGCCTACGGCTGAGGTGGGTCGACTGCCGCGCAGGTGCTGCTCCCCTCCCCCTTCCCTTCACTGTGGCCAAACCTTTGTCCTCGTCCTTCACTGATGAGCCTGGCCATTTTTGAGCAGGGGCCTAAGTAGACGCCCCTTGCCCAGGAGCCGAAAGATCCATCCTGCCTCCCTGGGAATCTTTCCGAGAAAAATAATCACGGTGCAGCACCCATTCTTTTGTCATTCTTATATTCATGTGCAATACCCATGAAGTCTAGCTGATTGTTTTTGAGTTAAAATGGCTTCGTAGTAATGCATGAATTTTCATTGTCTTACTCTAGAAGCCGGGTTTGCCCTTTGGTACGGTAGATTAGTCCTTATTTTTTTCATTCATTCATTCTAATTTGTGTATCACATATATCTATTATTTGATGCTCTGTACCTATCACTGTGATAATCCATATCTTCTCATTTTTGGCACATCATAGTTTTATGATTAGATTTATTGTAAACAATTAATAGAGCCTATTTTATTCGTAACATTCTGAAAAGTTCATAGAGAAAAAAACATAGGACTATGATATCATTATCATCTTGGATCCTATGGTAATGAGCTATGTTTGTTTGAACCGTAGGAAAATGATGGTATTATTTGCAACACCCTCGAGAGTGTAACCCAAGTGAAGCCTTATTTTAAAAGTTCTTTTCAAAAGACTGTAGTTTTAAAGGATGCAAAATAGGTCGATGACATATTTGTGATAAATTTTGCAATTCTCTACATGTCAGTTTAATCATTGCCTTTCCATTTCATTTCTAAGTGCCTCTAACTAAGGTTAATATAACTATAACACATATATGTCTATTTAAAAATAAGCTAGCCCGTGCGAAAGCACGGGTTGACGACTAGTTAACCTAATGCTTACTTGTAGAATTAATATTTTGTCATGTGCAACCTGTCTTGTGTAGAACTGGTAGTGAACATGAACTAAACTTAAATCTCTATATCAATTTTGATGTTTTCTACTCTTATTGTATCATCTTATAAGCTTATGTGGAAGAATTCATGGAGAAACTTTGGAGCAAGTCAAACACAAGTGTTGTGACCAAGTAGATCGAGCTCGCCGCACTGCATGTTGTCAATGCCAACACGGGGAGGTCCGACAAGCACAACATGGTCCCTACACCAACAAGTGAGGTTTCCCTGTCTGCTCGGCAGTTCTCATATTGTTCCCTAATTTTCCTTGATGTCATAGGAAACTAGCTCATCTGCTGTGCCTAGAGAAGCTAGACTGGAAGGACCATGAGGAGAGCAACTAAACTCTGTTGTCGATGAATAGGATGATGGTAAGTACTTCTTGAATATGGCAACATATCATCTAGCTCAACCATGTTGACTTTGAATAAATCTTGAGTTATCTGGGTTGATTCATACCTTATAAGACATTTGGTGAGTATATCTGAGAAAAAGCATATCTGGCTTCTCTCATGTACACTGTGCATTCTATATAGTCATGTGCGCCATATCTTTCCATTGCCCCATACTGTTTTGGAGTAATTGTTGCCTATATGTTCATAATACATGAGTCCTATATATATTCACCTTCTATCATGCTTAAGTGGCATGTCAAATTCTTCATGTGATAAGACACATACTCATGTGATAAGGCACATCCTACCTTGGGCGACTAGATTTATTCTATTTTTATGTATATTTTTTCAAATATTTCATATATTAATTATGATACTTCCATAGGCTGTTAGGTCCACTTTTACAGATAACATAAAAAACACATGATTTGGCAGATTTGTTGGCCTGAAACATTTATTCGCCCACACCTATTGTTTTTACGTGAAGCTTTCCACCATGTAATCTTGATCCTTCTCTAAATCCATAGTTTTCCCAAGGTCCACTGTTTGTTATATACACGTGAGCGCTATCTTTTATTACTTCTTATTTTCCAAATATGTTTTTTATAGACTAAATATTTTGTCTTAATATATGCTGCACCGATTCTAAAAAAAAATGCACCAAGCCGGAGCCTAATTGGAGTCCACAACTAATATATATAGCCTTTTTTCTAGGTAATACATGTCCGTGCACATCTCTGTTGCAGCTTTAATCTTTTGTATTAATATAAGTTGCACCCAAATAGAGCCTAATTAGAGTGTGATACAATACATATAGCTTTTTATTATCTAGAAAACTCATATGCATGCACACCTTTTTGGCAGTTTTTTTCTTCTAAGCAACACATATACCAAGTAAAGTATAAAAAGAATTGCACCAAGATGGAGCCTAATTGCAGTCTGATACTAATCTTTATAGTTTTTTCTAGGCAACACATACACGTGCACCTCTTTTGCAACTTTTCTGAATCTATTGCGTTAATATAAGCTGCATCCTGCCAGAGTCAAATTGGAGTCTGATACTAATACATATAGCTTTTATTCTAGGAAACCCATATGCGTGCACACCTCTTTTGCAACTTTTTTTTCTATTAAGCAACGCATATGTCAAGTAAAGTCTGTTGTATCCGTACATGTCATAAGCTAAAACCTGTACATATTTTTGTTGTACGTAATATTGTGGATCGTACATGTAAACTTTTGACCAGATAGATCCCAAAGTTGGGTTGTGCATCCACATAAGGCCCCCTAAAATGATCACTACTTACATCCATGAATTGCTTATATGTTGTTTGCGTTCTACTCTCAACTTGTTGCATTTTTCATATTTCCTGTCATATATGCATTATCTGCTACTCATGTGTTGTTCTTTCTAATGTCAGGATGCTTCTCAGAATTTTAGAAGAGGAAGACAATGGAGCCACGCTTTCGTATGACGTGATTACTTGTTTTAGTGTTGAATATACTATTTTTTGTAATACCATTTTATCTGGGCTGTAATACCATTTGTCTATGTTGTGTAATCTTAGTTTGTGTGTGCTGGGTTATTGGAGAATTAACTGTATAATTTTTCATTTCTGTGATGGGCAGAAAATATGAACAATACTTCTGTAACACCTAAGAAGTTTTCATGTATTGAACAATACTTTTTTAGTACAAATTTCTCATTCAAAAACATGAAACGATACAAAAAATAGAATACAGAAAATACGCTAAATAATTTCTTCTTGAGGACGGTCCAGTAATTAATGGATTGGATATTGTCTATAGAAATAATGGATTGGACATAGGTAGTGGCCCAGCAAGATGTAAAAAAGTTATATGGGCCAAATTATTTTGGCTCGGCCCATTGGGCTAGCATAACTATCTCTTTGCCATGTGGATGATGCCACATCAGCTCAGCCATGTCGGATCATATGCCACGTGGATGAGGCATATGGGTAATGACCAAAATTTTGGCTTTGACCTATTTATTTTGGTCATAAAAACCATGACCAAAATATTAGAAAGGTCATGCTTGTTCGTTCTTGACGGCCAACTGTTGACCTCCTCATTTTTGTCATAATAAGGTCATAAATTAAAAATAATGACGATTCAATGACCAAAATTGAGCGTCATTGTTGACCATATTTATTGTAGTGCGGTGGGGGAACTTGGTTGGCATGGAAAACGAGTGAGGCACAACGGTTGTGAGGTGGGAGGCTAGGGTTGGTCCAAAAATGGCTAGGGGACTATCTATTTATAGTAGGTTAGCTAGGGTTTGCGGTTTGGAGACGTATTGGACCCTCCGATCGCGATCGGATGGTCCGTTCGGAGAGGTGGTTTTGGCGGGTTGTAGTCGGCTGTGTAGAGGGGGTTGGGCCAAGAAGAGAGGGAGTTAGTGCGGCCGGTGATAACGTTTTCAACACCGAAACGATCGACAATTTGACCAACAATAGTGCCGCTATAGGTTTAACGGTTGGGGTATCAAACGAATTGGGATTGTGATGAAATTTGGCAGGTGGTCTACATACACTATATTAAGACCGCACACTAACTTTCCCAATCCAAGAACTTTTGTACACACTTTTAAAAACAATATTTTAATGATACCACGACGCGTGGGTGTGTGGTTGGTCCCGAAATGGACAACGACAAAACGGAGAGAACCGACAACTAAGAAGGGATGTAAATTTTCAAAACCAATGGCAACGGAGTGCCGATGCAATGCGGATGATGCACATGCAATGATGAATGTGGCAACGAAATAAATGACACGACAACAACGAAATAAAAAGGGAATCTTTTGAATCATCGGTTCTAGGATCTCACAACTCTCCTACACTAACAAGAGATCTTGCCCCGAGATCTAAGAATTAAAAGGGGAAGAGGAAGAGGAAAGAGGAAAGGAAGAGGTAAAACTTAGTTGCTTGTTTGATAGACAAGTGAGACCCACAAATCTTGGAGGTTTCAAAAAGAAGAAGAATGACATGAGGAACAAGCAAGAATTCAAAAAAAATCGGTAGCACTTCGGTAGGAAATAGAGGCAAAACTTGATAAGATGGAAAAACTTGAAAAGAGAGCCACAAAACTCCAGTTAAATGGACAAGCAAGGAAAGAACATGATCTTCATAAAACAAGATAACACTACTGAAATTCAGAAATTTGCCGTCTTCCACGGCGGACGACAAAGGGGGGAACCACGGACGGCAAAGGCTTTCGCGTCGGTCAGCACACGGCAAACTAGACGGTAAAAAAATTCCGGTGAAGAGGTTCTTTGCCGTCTGCTTTTTGTAAAGCGGACGACAAAGAATCATTGCCATGAGGGGGCAGACAGCAAATTAACTGGGACGGCATATACTGCAACGGCCCCGTTAAGTGTTAACGGCAGGTGTCCTCTCTTTGCCGTCTGCTGCCCCCCCCCCTTGCCATGTGGGGGCAGACGACAAAGAGGGGAGAGAGGCGGGGGCTTATTCACCCCTTTGCCGTCTGCCCACCCCCCTTTGCCATGTGGGGGCAGACGACAAAGAGGGGAGAGAGGGGGGCAGATTCCCCCCTTTGCCGTCTGCCCACACCCCTTTGCCATGTGGGGGAAGACGACAAAGAGGGGAGAGAGAGGGGGCAGATTCCCCCTTTGCCGTCTGCCCAACCCCCTTTGCCATGTGGGGGCAGACGGCAAAGAGGGGAATCTGGCCCATTTTAATTTAATTTTTATTATATCCAGCATTTTTAACAATAATCAGGATATATATATATATATATATATTTGACATAAATATATTTCTTTCCGTACTCATAACCATATTAAAATAACTCTCATCCATAGTGCATACATATTATGCAAGTTGCATCCGTACCAAACCATATATTACACTAGTTTCATCCACATGCATACAAAGTTTCATATATATCCATATACTACAATAGTTTCAATACAAGCCATGGTACAAGAAATCATCTTCAAGCATTCCATCAATATAATCCAAGCTTCCCGTGAAGTGAAGGTAATCTGCAAAATGACAAATAAGAAAGTTAGAAGAATAATACTAGATGAAGAAGTGTATATATAGATTATTTCGGAGAGAATATAAGTATAGACCATTTAGGAGCTAACTAAGCTAATTATGTCATTTAGGTGGAACCCTAGCTAACTATAGGTCATTTCGGAGCTAACTTGGGTAAAATAGGTCATTCCGGAGCAAACTATGCTTATTAAGCCATTTTGGATCTAGCTAGGCTAATTATAGGCCATTTAATACCTATGTTAGGGAGAATAGGTCATCTTGCAGCTACGTAAGCCTTATTATGTCATTTAGGAGAGAACTTAGCTAATTGTAGGTCATTTTTTATTAAATAGGTCATTTTGGAGCTAACTAAGCTAATTATATCATTTCGTAGGATAATTAACCAATTTAGCCTTTCTTGGATGAGTCTAAGCTACGTAGAAGAAGAGAAAGAGAAGAAGAAGCAAAAGAAGGAGGAGGAGGAGAAGGAGGAGAAGGAATAGGAGAAGAAGAAGAAAAGAAGAAGGAGAAGGAGAAGGAGGAAGAAGGAGGAAGAAGAAGGAGAAGGAGGAGCTCCTTCTCCTTCTTCTCCTCCTTCTTCTCCTTCTTCTTATCCTCCTCCCTCTCCTTCTTCTTCTCCTCTTCTTCTTCTTCCTTCCTTTAATTTTTCCTCTTTATTCTCCCCTTGTCCCCTTCTTCGGGCTAAATTGGCTTAGAATGCCTTTTTGGAGCTAATTATGTCATTTCGAGGATAATTAGCTAAGTATAGGTCCTGTTTTATTAAATAGACCATTTAGGAGCCAACTAAGCTAATTATGTCATCTAGGTGGAACCCTAGCTAACTATACATCGTTTCAGAGCTAACTTGGGTAAAATAGGTCATTCTGAAGCAAACTATGCTTATTAAGCCATTTTGGATCTAGCTAGGCTAATTATAGGCCATTTAATACCTAAGTTAGGGAGAATAGGTCATCTTGCAGCTACGTAAGCCTTATTATGTCATTTAGGAGAGAACTTAGCTAATTGTAGGTCATTTTTTATTAAATAGGTCATTTTGGAGCTAACTAAGCTAATTATGTCATTTCGTAGGATAATTAGCCAATTTAGCCTTTCTTGGATGAGTCTAAGCTACGTAGAAGAAGAGAAAGAGAAGAAGAAGTAAAAAAAGGAGGAGGAGGAGGAGGAGGAGGAGGAGGAGGAGGAGAAGGAGAAGGAAGAGGAGAAGAAGAAGAAAAAAAGAAGGAGAAGGAGAAGGAGGAAGCAGGAGGAAGAAGAAGGACAAGGAGGAGCTCCTTCTCTTTCTTCTCCTCCTCCTTCTCCTTCTGCTTATCCTCTCCCTCACCTTCTTCTTCTTCTCCTCTTCTTCTTCTTCCTTCCTTTCATTTTTCCACTTTCTTCTGCTCTTGTCCACTTCTTCGGGCTAAATTGGGTTACAATGCCTTTTTGTAGCTAATTATGTCATTTCGAGGATAATTAGCTAAGTATAGGTCATGTTTTATTAAATAGACCATTTAGGAGCTAACTAAGCTAATTATGTCATCTAGGGGGAACCCTAGCTAACTATACGTCGTTTCGGAGCTAACTTGGGTAAAATCGGTCATTCCGGAGCAAACTATGCTTATTAAGCCATTTTGGATCTAGCTAGGCTAATTATAGGCCATTTAATACCTAAGTTAGGGGGAATAGGTCATCTTGCAGCTACGTAAGCTTTATTATGTCATTTAGGAGAGAACTTAGCTAACTGTAGGTCATTTTTTATTAAATAGGTCATTTTGGAGCTAACTAAGTTAATTATGTCGTTTCGTAGGATAATTAGCCCATTTAGCCTTTCTTGGATGAGTCTAAGCTACGTAGAAGAAGAGAAAGAGAAGGCGAAGTAACTGAAGGAGGAGGAGGAGGAGGAGAAGGAGAAGGAAGAGGAGAAGAAGAAGAAAAGAAGAAGGAGAAGGAGAAGGAGGAAGAATGAGGAAGAAGGAGAAAGAGGAGCTCTTCTCCTTCTTCTCCTCCTTCTTGTCCTTCTTCTTATCCTCCTCCCTCCCCTTCTTCTTTTTCTCCTCTTCTTCTTCTTCCTTCCTTTCATTTTGCTCTTTCTTCTCCTCTTGTCCCCTTCTTCGGACTAAATTGGCTTAGAATGCCTTTTTGGACCTAATTATGTCATTTAGAGGATAATTAGCTAAGTATAGGTCATGTTTTACTAGATAGACCATTTAGGAGCTAACTAAGCTAATTATGTCATCTAGGTGGAACCCTAGCTAAGTATACGTCGTTTCGGAGCTAACTTGGGTAAAATAGGTCATTCCGGAGCAAAGTATGCTTATTAAGCCATTTTGGATCTACCTAGGCTAATTATAGACCATTTACTACCTAAGTTAGGGGGAATAGGTCATGTTGGAGCTACGTAAGCCTTATTATGTCATTTAGGAGAGAACTTAGCTAACTGTAGGTCATTTTTTTATTAAATAGGTCATTTTGGAGCGAACTAAGCTAATTATGTCATTTCGTAGGATAATTAGCCCATTTGGCCTTTCTTGGATGAGTCTAAGCTACGTAGAAGAAGAGAAAGAGAAGACGAAGTAAAAGAAGGAGGAGGAGGAGGAGGAGAAGGAGAAGGAAGAGGAGAAGAAGAAGAAAAGAAGAGGAGAAGGAGAAGGAGGAAGAAGGAGGAAGAAGAAGGAGAAGGAGGAGATCCTTCTCCTTCTTCTCCTCCTTCTTCTCATTCTTCTTATCCTCATCCCTCTCCTTCTTCTTCTTCTCCTCTTCTTCTTCTTCCTTCCTTTCATTTTTCCTCTTTCTTCTCCTCTTGTCCCCTTCTTCGGGCTAAATTGGCTTAGAATGCCTTTTTGGAGCTAATTATGTCATTTCGAGGATAATTAGCTAAGTATAGGTCATGTTTTATTAAATAGACCATTTATGAGCTAACTAAGCTAATTATGTCATCTAGGTGGAACCCTAGCTAACTATACGTCGTTTCGGAGCTAACTTGGGTAAAATAGGTCATTCCGGAGCAAATTATGCTTATTAAGCCATTTTGGATCTAGCTAGGCTAATAATAGGCCATTTATTACCTAAGTTAGGGGGAACAGTTCATCTTGCAGCTACGTATTCTTTATTATGTCATTTTGGAGAGAACTTACCTAACTGTAGGTCTTTTTTTATTAAATAGGTCATTTTGGAGCTAACTAAGCTAATTATGTCATTTCGGAGGATAATTAGCCAATTTACCCTTTCTTGGATGAATCTAAGCTACGTAGAAGAAGATAAAGAGAAGAAGAAGTAAAAGAAGGAGGAGGGGGAGGAGGAGGAGAAGGAGAAGGAAGAGGAGAAGAAGAAGAAAAGAAGAAGGAGAAGGAGAAGGAGGAAGAAGGAGGAAGAAGAAGCAGAAGGAGGAGCTCCTTCTCCTTCTTCTCCTCCTTCTTCTTATCCTCCTCCCTCTCCTTCTTCTTCTTCTCCTCTTCTTCTTCTTCCTTCCTTTCATTTTTCCTCTTTCTTCACCTCTTGTCCCCTTGTTCGGGCTAAATTGGCTTAGAATGCCTTTTTGGAGCTAATTATGTCATTTCGAGTATAATTAGCTAAGTATAGGTCATGTTTTGTTAAATAGACCATTTAGGAGCTAACTAAGCTAATTATGTCATCTAGGTGGAACCCTAGCTCACTATACGTCGTTTCGGAGCTAACTTGGGTAAAATAGGTCATTCGGGAGCAAACTATGCTTATTAAGCCATTTTGGATCTAGCTAGGCTAATTATAGGCCATTTAATACCTAAGTTAGGGGGAATAGGTCATCTTGCACCTACGTAAGCCTTATTATGTCATTTACGAGAGAACTTACCTAACTGTAGGTCATTTTTTATTAAATAGGTCATTTTGGAGCTAACTAAGCTAATTATGTCATTTCGTAGGATAATTAGCCAATTTAGCCTTTCTTCGATGAGTCTAAGCTACGTAGAAGAAGAGAAAGAGAAGAAGAAGTAAAAGAAGCAGGAGGAGGAGGGGGAGGAGAAGTAGAAGGAAGAGGAGAAGAAGAAGAAAAGGAGAAGGAGAAGGAGAAGGAGGAAGAAGGAGGACGAAGAAGGAGAAGGATAAGGAGGAAGAAGGAGGAAGAAGAAGGAGAAGGAGGATCTCCTTCTCCTTCTTCTCCTCCTTCTTATCCTTCTTCTTATCCTTCTCCCTCTCCTTCTTCTTCTTCTCCTCTTCTTCTTCCTTCCTTTCATTTTACCTCTTTCTTCTCCTCTTGTCCCCTTCTTCGGGCTAAATTGGATTAGAATGCCTTTTTGGAGCTAATTATGTCATTTCGAGGATAATTAGGTAAGTATAGGTCATGTTTTATTAAATAGACCATTTAGGAGCTAACTAAGCTAATTATGTCATCTAGGTGGAACCCTAGCTAACTATACGTCGTTTCGGAGCTAACTTGGGTAAAATAGGTCATTCCGGAGCAAACTATGCTTATTAAGCCATTTTGGATCTAGCTAGGCTAATTATAGGCCATTTAATACCTAAGTTAGGGGAATAGGTCATCTTGCAGCTACGTAAGTGTTATTATGTCATTTAGGAGAGAATTTAGCTAACTGTAGGTCATTTTTTATTAAATAGGTCATTTTGGAGCTAACTAAGCTAATTATGTCATTTCGTAGGATAATTAGCCAATTTAGCCTTTTTTGGATGAGTCTAAGCTACGTAGAAGAAGAGAAAGAGAAGAAGAAGTAAAAGAAGGAGGAGGAGGAGGAGGAGGAGAAGGAGAAGGAAGAGGAGAAGAAGAAGAAAAGAAGAAGGAGAAGGAGAAGGAGGAAGAAGGAGGAAGAAGAACGAGAAGGAGGAGCTCATTCTCCTTCTTCTCCTCCTTCTTCTCCTTCTTCTTATCCTCCTCCCTCTCTTTCTTCTTCTCCTCTTCTTCTTCTTCCTTCCTTTCATTTTTCCTCTTTCTTCTCCTCTTGTCCCCTTCTTCGGGCTAAATTGGCTTAGAATGCCTTTTTGGAGTTAATTATGTCATTTCGAGGATAATTAGGTAAGTATAGGTCATGTTTTATTAAATAGACCATTTAGGAGCTAACTAAGCTGATTATGTCATCTAGGTGGAACCCTAGCTAACTATACGTTGTTTCGGAGCTAACTTGGGTAAAATAGGTCATTCTGGAGAAAACTATGCTTATTAAGTCATTTTGGATCTAGCTAGGCTAATTATATGCCATTTAATACCTAAGTTAGGGGGAATAGATCATCTTGCAGCTACGTAAGCCTTATTATGTCATTTAGGAGAGAACTTAGCTAACTATAGGTCATTTTTATTGAATAGGTCATTTTGGAGTTAACTAAGCTAATTATGGCATTTCGTAGGATAATTAGCCAATTTAGCATTTCTTGGAGCTAACTAAGCTAATTATGTCATTTAGATGGAAGTCTAGCTATTTTTTATTAAAACACTAGAAATAAGATACCATTATCGTCATCACAGCAGTGAAGCACGGTGGCTCTGGCTTGTTTCACCTGTAGAAGGATTCCCTTGAGAAGGCTCGACTGTAGAAGGGTCGTGCGATGCGTTTCGGGAGATATTCTGCACCAAATATCGTTTGCAATGTGTAGTTAGCATGAGGACACTCTTAAGATCACTGCACTCAAATGAAACTCACCGTCCCCGCCACGTTAATGACTGGCATCGGCGGAGGGACTTGGCCGTTCTTCTCGCACATAGACTGTACATTTGGTTTCAACAAGTCAAACTTTTTATTTATTAATGAAACGGACATTCAAATGCAAGATTTGAAATAACATGAAGAAGAAACTTACCACGAAGAGCTCGTATATGGCCCTGTTAGACGCATCATTCCGTGCCCTCTTCGCCTCCACCAATGCAGTCGTCCTCTCCTCCAGCTCCCTAATTTCCTTATCCTTCTCCGCCATAGCCGCCTGCATTGCCTCTCTCTCTTTCTGAATAGCAGCCTGCAACACAACTCATTGTTAGCAATGTAATCATATTGGTTCCAACGCACAACATAATGCGGAAAGATAGTTGAGTCCATTAAACTAACATCGATGGCGAGCTCGACTGGCCGTGGACGACGTGTTATCTCCGGACAAGAGCTCGTTTGACGTGCCTTTATCTACCGGAGGGTGCTAGGAGAAGGTATAACGCCATCTTCAATGGAGATCGAGGAAAGTCCTCCTCTCTGTACTTCACCAGCTATCATCACGAGCTCTGGATCAATAGGCCCCTCGCTCGGGCCAAAGTCCTCCCCTTTCCTCGCCTTCCCGTGATCTCTGTACTTCACAAACTTGTGGTGGGAGGAGATGTTGGTGAAGTTTTCTGGATGCTTGAGGTCAGACTCAGAGAATGCCTTGACCTTCTTGCACGAGGCAGTATGGGCCATCGCATACAGGTCGTACATCTTTGGTGCCTCCGTCTTATTGTGACGCGCCTAAAAGAGAGAGAGAGGAAAATTGTATTAGTAAAGGGCTCAAGATAGCATTAAGAATGAATTGCATGAGGCATGAAGCAAACCACATACCCAGTTCTCGCCAAATTGGATTAAGTTGACGCTCCCTTGATGGTGTGGCACGCCAACCATTTTGCCAAGCCTCTCCTTGGCGTTGTTGTGGATGTCCTCCCATGTTTCGGAGCACCACTGATCCACCAAGGCCTCCCAACAATCCACCTTATCCACACACCATCTCGGGGGCACCTAAGTTAATAAAGAGAAATTTGAGCGCGTAAGAACCAAATCAAGGAAACTAACTACAAAGCCTTAATAATATGTAATTACCTTCATGTAATGCTCCTTCTCCATCTTAGCGTCACGGCACTTCGCCTTGTCAAGCCTAATACGCCGTGTGGCATAGTAGTCTCGAACAGCCTGCACGCGAGCCTCGTGCCAAAAGTTTTGAAGTAGGCGGCGACATTCGGTTTCGATAACCTTTGCCGCGCCCTCCTCGTATCCCTCCTCACACCTGTAGTAGGTCTGAAAACGAGACAACACCGATTAGTACAATAAATAGCTATGGTTGATTCGTAATTGTGTGAAGGAGAAATTACCCAGAACTTTCGGATCACCATGTCCGCCCTCGTGTCGCACAAAACACCGTCGATCTCCACCTCCGGCGGGGCCGGGGCACCCAAGTAGTGCTCCTAGGTCATTCCTACGTCTCGCTCCCGACTGGGCAACGTAACAAACCCTGGGAAGTTTTTACGACTAAGAACACCAAGGACGGTGTTGGGCTTGCGGACACCCTTGGCAACAATCCAACCGCTACAGTATGACAAATTCAAGCCAAAACATTAGATATTTGAGAAAATGTGTAGGCAAAAGGTTAAATAAGAGTAAATTAACTTACTTGTCCCCATTTGGCCTAATCGACCACCTCTGCTCCGGGGTCGCTGGCACGAGCGGGAGCCCCGAACTACCACGCTGGTAGACGGTAGACCCCTCACCCAGCTCCTAATCGCTACCAGCATCCCACTGGGTCTCTTGGGACATACCCTCATCCCTGCTTTGCTCCGGAGTCGCCTGGAAGGAAGCCTTTGGGACACAAGTATCGTGGGTCGAAGGCTCGTCGACCTGAGGCTCATCGACCTGAGGCTCGTGAACCGGAGACCGTGTAGCCTCCACCTTAGACAAATCCACCCTAGAAGTCATGTGCTCAGGTGAATCAGCTTGGGGTGGTGGCGGAGACCGTGTAGCCGCCACATCAGAAGGCGTGGCAGCCACCGCCCTACTTCTCCCGCGGCCACGTGTACCTTTAGTACAACATAACTCCCAACATGATTAATAAAATATATATAAATACCAATATGCATACAACATGAGTACAACATAAATACCAACATGAATACAACATGTACCTTTAGTGCCTCTCGGCTTCGTGGGGGGTCGACCTCCTCTCACGGGGGGCGCTCCTTGCATAGTGGAGAGCAACACTCTCCAAAGAGGCGAGGTGGGAATGGAAGTACCCATCCCATCACCCGCCGACGAAGAAGGAGCCGCGGAGTGCTTTCGACCCTTTCCCACCATCTTTCAACACCTCTCATGACAAAGAGTAAGTGAAATTAGTACAACATAAATACCAACACGACTAATAAAATGTATATAATTTAAGTGTATCATCGTCATAAATACCAACATGACTAATAAAAATTGAATACCTAACATGAACTCAAAATTTATATATAGTATAATAGTTGAATACCTGACATGAACTAATAACAATCGTGCTCGTCTATATATGCTTCGGGGTCAATAAATGCATCATGATCATCACTATCATCAATAAATGCTTCATCATCATCACTATCATGAAGAACATGTGGAAGGCCACCATTATGTAATCGGTCAAGAAATGATAGGTCATCCGCAACAGTAACCTCTTCTTCTTCCAGCTCTTCCTGTTCGGGCTTAGGGGTTAAGACGGATTCACTCTCGCTGTCTACTTCCATCTTCTGCGGTGAAGTAGAGCGGTTCTTGAAACGTTTCTTGGACATACGTGTTTCTTGGAAGAATTCTCCTTCATATGTGTCTGGGTCAATGTGAGGTTCGTAATCCTCTTCATTGAGGGTAGGTGGTCTAAAATCTGGTGGCACTTCATAAACGACATCCCAACCTTTGTGATTTGGATCAGTTTGGCAGGCCCACGGTAGATAGAAAACTTGTGTCGCCTGTTGAGCCGTAATATAGACATCGGGAACATCTAAGTGGGTGTTTTGGTTGATTTCGACTAGTCCTATATGTTCATGAGTCCTTCTAGTCTCCCTCGGCTCAAACCAATAACATTTCAAGACTACGACGGTCGGTGGGTTTTCACCATAGAATAGAAGTTCATAAATTGCTTCAACTCTTCCATAATACTCGGTGTCTCCTTCGCCGATAGCAGAGACAGAACAATTTGTAGACTTTAGGTTGGGCATAGATAGCTCTTTGCCAAAGGTACGAAAGTGATACCCGTTGATGTTGTATGTGTCAAATGAACGGACCTTATAGTCAAAACCATTAGCGACTTGTCTCAACTCGGCGTCCATAGACTCCGCATCAGCCTACAAGTTTAATACAAAAGAATGGATGCATTAGCCGCAAATTTGACCAAGAAATCAAATTGGCCCTTAATGGTAATTAATTACCCTTTGTTTGAACCAAGAGATGAAACCGGGACAGTCGCCTCCATGCTTTGCGAGAAGCTCATACTATTCGACGGAATCCTTTTCGATGACCGCTCCATCCGAGAATTCGGCGACGTATCGACTATATCAAATATCCGGGAATAAGAGTAGTTCAAAGCAATTAGAAGTTGCGGAACAATAAATTACCGAGAACTTACTCGATGTACGGCGGCACTTCTGTTAGGTTGGTGAAGATATACTATGAAATGGTCCACCATTCTTCGACATCCAACGATTTCCCTTTTGAAGCACCAGATGGTGCGAGCTTACCTTTGAATAGGCTGAGGTTGGATCAGACTTTTTTTTCGATCGCCATCATTGTACTGAGGCTTCGGGTTATGCAACTGATGATTTTTGGCTTCGTAGTGTGCTGTCATGAAGTTTGCCGCCTCCTCACTAATGAATGCCTCGGCCATCGATGCTTCAATTCTACGTTTATTTTTACACTTAGCTCGAAGCGTCTTCTGCATCCTCTCAGTTGAGTAGCACCATCGATTTTGAACGGGCCACCCCATTCTTGCCTCGGTCGGGAGATGCAAAATCAAATGTTGCATTGGATTAAAGAAGGCCGATGGAAAGATCTTTTCTAATTTGCAGATCAACTCCGGCGCCAACTCTTTCATTTCATCTAGCACGCCAGGCGATAGTTCTTTCGCACAAAGAGAACGGAAGAAATAGCTCAGCTCTGCCAGTACTAGCCATTCATCCTCTCGGATAAAGCCACGCAACATCACCGGCATTACCCGCTCAATCCATATGTGCCAATCATGACTCTTGAGCCCAAATATTTTCAATTTCTCAAGACTCGCTCCCCTCTTTAGGTTCGCAGCATAACCATCGGGGAACATCAACCGCATTTTCACCCACAATAGCATTTCCCTCATAACTGGCCTTTCAATATTGAACCATGCCTTTGGCTTCGCTATGCTTTGCTTTCCTTTCCGTTGTCTTAAGTTTTGCAACGGTCTATCACATAGAGCTTCCAGGTCGATTCTAGCCTTAGGATTATCTTTTGACTTCCCCTCTATGTCGATCAATGTACCAAAAATGGCCTCCGCAATATTCTTTTCAGTGTGCATCACGTCAATGTTGTGTGGGCAAAGGAGGTCTTTGAAGTAAGGCAGATCCCATAAGCATGACTTGTGAGTCTATGCGTGTTCCGTATTATACCCTTTGAAGTATCCTAGACACAAAGGATCAGGCTCGAGAGCGTTTAACTAATCAAGGGTCTGTTGGCCTCTCAACGCAGCTGGTGTAGTGTTTTTGACAACTCTACCTTTGATGAAATTCTTCTTGTCTTTTCTGAACTTATGTTCAGGATCCAGGAATTGTCTATGCATGTCGAAGTAAGAATACTTGCGACCAGCCTGCAGCTAACGGAACTGAAGAGCTGCCTTGCATGTGGTGCACGGGAACCTTCCATGCACACATCAGCCAGCGAATAGCACAAACGCCGGATAATCATGCATCGAGTACATGTACCACACATGCATTTTGAAATTTGTTTTGGTAGCCGCGTCGTAGGTCTTGATCCCATTATCACAGGCTTCTTGCAACTCATCCTTAAGCGGCTGCATGTACAGATTCATATTCTTCCTCGGATAGTTCGGCCCTGGAATTATCAACGTCAGGAAAATGTTCTTTCTTTTCATAATCTCTCCGGGTGGCAAATTTAGTGGAATTACAAATACAGGCCAACAACTGTATTGTACA
The DNA here is from genome assembly GCF_904849725.1 of Hordeum vulgare subsp. vulgare. Taxonomy (NCBI): domain Eukaryota; kingdom Viridiplantae; phylum Streptophyta; class Magnoliopsida; order Poales; family Poaceae; genus Hordeum; species Hordeum vulgare. The sequence goes on from NC_058519.1 coordinate 342,621,805, forward strand.
GCCGTCATACCATACACATTGAACCCATCCATGCTGATGGCAACTCTCGGTTGCCTTAGTTCTTCCGATTTATCCTTCTGTAATGCATCGAAGTACCTCCACGCAAAACCATCTGAAGTTTGTACCAGCATCTTGTTCCCATCCGCATCTAGTTCGGTTCTTTTGCCCAATTTGTGCCATGTCATCTATCTAGCCGTCTCTTCGACCATGAAAAGTCGTTGAAGTCTTGGTACGATTGGCAGATACCGAAGAACACTAATGGGGATTTTGGTCTGATTCTTCTCACCCATGCTGTTGTCTACCACAATATACCTGGAAGAATTGCAAATGGGGCAATAGTTCAAGGACGCATACTCAAGCCTAAATAAGGCACATCCATTCTCACAGGCATGTATCTTCACATAGGGCATCTTAAGGATACGGAGGATTTTCTCTGACTGGTACAGGTTTGCAGGCAGTACATGGCCCTTGGGTAGAAAGCGTCCAAATATCGTCATGCCTAGGTTAAATTGAGCCTTCAGAGCCATTACTTGCGTGATGGCATCCAGCTGACAAAGCTGAGTCTGCTCGTGGAGAGGACGTTTTTTAGACTCCAACATTTCATAGAAGGCCTTTGCAGATTCCTCCATCTCATAGTCTGAATCCCGAGCATCATCAAAGTCTTGCACCATGTCTTCAATCCCTACCATGCTCGTCGGTGCGACAAAGAATCACCTCAGCTCTGGCACGTTGGTCACACTCACCATGAAAAGTCCACACCGTATAATTAGGGGTAAAACCCCACTTCTGCAGGTGTTTACCCATTTCAAACTCTGTCTGCTTTTTCCAGTTGTCGCAGTTGGGACAGGGGCACCATGTTTTTTGCTGGCCATTTGCAAATACGGCTCTCACAAACCCCCTGGTTTTTGTTAACCATTCATGGGTCATGTCTTTCTAACTAGGGTGACCAGTGTACATCCAAGCACGATCACTCATGTTGCCTAGCTACCTATGGGGGCACAAGAAATAAATATATAATTCATTATCTATATTCATAGCTAATCAAGTTTGTCTGTTTTATTACGTCCATGCAACCTACACGCTAATAGGTAAATATATGTCCTAATCCCACCCGAGTATGTGTAGATTGGGTTCGTTTTCCTGTGCTCTGCTCTAGATGCAACGCAGAATTTCGGCAGAACCTCCCTGCTGTTCTCCTGATACACGTCTCGGCAATAAGCAGAGAGGACGTGTACCGGAGAACAACAGGGGAGGCACTGACGAAATTCGGCATCGGATCCGGAGCACAGCATACGAGAAACAAACCCAATCTACACATACTCGGGCTGTCCATGGATAATGTTGGACAATTCGAAAGGATGGCGGTTATAAATATGCAAAGAAATGCATATTTATAGATGTCGCCCTTCCAAACGGGAGACGCATAATGGTCACGCATACTCATGATTGAAGAAACCTATAGCTAGCAAGTTTCATCGGCACGAAGACCGGAACATAGAAAATTAAGGGTAGGAGAAGTCATTTGTGCTCACCAAGAAACGCAGGGGCGGAGCTCGTCCAACGCACGTGGAGGTCGTCGAACAACTGCACATTGAAATCCACACGATCAACACAAATATGATGTTTTTATAATTAACATAATCGGAAAATATGTGGCCTAACTCCTAATTTACAAGGTCGGTGGTGTCGGGTGTCGGTGGCGTCGGGGGTCGGGGGTTAGTTGCGTCGGTGGTTGGGGGTCAATGTCGTCGAGGGTCGAGGGTCACTGGCGTCAGGGGTTGGGGTCTTTTTGGTGAACAAGAGGCCGAACAGGTGTCGGGGGTCGGGGGTCGACGGTCAGTGGCATCGGGTGTCGGGGGTCGAGGGTCGGGAGTCGATGGTCGGGGGTCAAGGGTCGGGGGTCAATAGTCAATGGCGTCGGGGGTCGAGGGTCGGGAGTCGATGGTCGGGGGTCAAGGGTCGGGGGTCAATAGTCAATGGCGTCGGGGGTCGAGGGTCGGGGGTCGATGGTCAGTGGCGTCGGGGGTCAAGGGACGAGGGTGAGTGGCGTCGGGCGTGAGGGGTCGGGGGTCGGGGGTGAGTGCCGGGGTGTCGGGGTTCCTTTTTCCTCTTCTTTCTTCTTATCCTCTCTCTTCTTTTTCTTCTTCTTCCTCTTATTATTATTATTATTCTTTTTTCTCGTACTCCTCCTCCTCCTCCTCTTCTTCTATTTCTTCTTTCTTTTCTCTTTCTCCTCCTCTGCTCTTTCTTCTTCTTCTTCTTCTTCTTTTTCTTCTAAGTTTTTTCTTTTCTATCTATTTTTTTCTATTATTTCTTTTCTATCTACTTTATTCTACCTAAAAAACTAACTATATAATTTAACAGAAAAAAAAGAAAAATCTAACTATCTAATTTAATAGGAAAAAACTAACTTTCTTCTATTATTTTCTTCTAAGTTTTTCCTTTTCTATCTATTTTTTTCTATCTACTTTTTTCTACCTAATAAACTAACTATATAATTTAACAGAAAAAAGAAAAAAAATACGTACCGGCGGCGCAGGGGGCGGGGAGACGCAGGGAGGAGGGGCGGGCGGTGCAGGGTGGTGGCGGCGCAGGGTGGTGGCCGAGCAGGGAGGGGCAGCACTTGGTGGTGGCGGCGCCAGGTGTGGGAGGGGCCGGGTGGTGGCGGCGCAGGGTGGGGGCGGCGCAGGGTGGTGGCGGCGCAGGGTGGTGGCGGCGTCGGGTGGGCGTGGCGCAGGGTGGTGGCGGCGCCGGGTGGGGGAGGGGCGGGCATGCGGGAGGGGCGTGCGGGAGCTGGGAGGAGGGCGAAGCCGTGCGGGAGGTAGTGGGGGCCGGTGGCCGTTAGTGGGGTGGGGCCGCCGTCCCCATTGCCGTCCGCCGTGCTCCGAGGCACACGACAAAGGAGTCCCAGGCAGACGGCAAAGGGGCCGTTTGGGTGGGGGGCTTTGCCGTCTGCCCAACCTTTGCCGTCCGCCAGCGGACGACAAAGAGGTCGCCGACGGCAAATTAAAACTTTTCCATTAGCCACCTCTTTGCCGTCAGCACTATGACAGCTGACGACAAAGAGTACCTTTGCCATGCGTCAGCAGACGACAAAATTCTGAATTCCAGTAGTGTAATGGATAAAAGAGAGCAACATCACAAAGCCTCCGGAACAAAAGAATAGAAACTACTCCCTCCGTTCCTAAATATAAGACCTTTTAGAGATTATATTATAAACTACATACGGATATACATAGACATATATTAGAGTATAGATTCACTCATTTTACTCCGTATGTAGTCTTCTAGTGAATTACCTAAAATGTCTTATATTTTAGAACGGAGGGAGTAGATCATTTGACGGAGAAGAAAAATGACAACTTCTACCACAATTAAATTTGACAAGCAGCCATGCAAGAATAATTGAAGGGAGTTGTTGGAAAATCAACAACTAAAAGAACAAGCTTGTTGGGGGCTTATGGAAAACATCTCCAAATTATGAGGTGGCAACCAGCCACTAACGAAAACAAAGATTGCTTGGGAGCAACAAGATATGGAAAACTTATTTTACCAAGAGGATACATTGAGAACATGGATCAACAATAATCACCATAATAGGAACAATCCTTAGGAAAAGATTTAGGTGAAATCCAAACCAAGATAGCTTAATGGAAGAAAAGATGGGTTAACTACCTCATAATCAAAGAATTTGGTCGGTTTAAATATCTCATTCTTGAAACAAATTCCCTTAGAGACTCCTCATGAGTCAAGAATGCTATAACACCACCTCAATGGAAAATGGAGAATGAATTGTAATTTGAAATGCAAGAGAAATAATAGTTGATGTTCTCCAACAATAATCTTGAAGAACACTTTGGGGTTGACTGAAATCTTGATGGACCACCCCGAAGATAGTCCATAACAACTTGATGATCAAAAACAAATGAAGGATGACAAAAATAAGATTATGGCCTTGCAAGGATTTAGATGGAACATCATGAAGAGATACTTGAGAATATTCGGAACTCTAGGCATGAAAATATAAACAACTTAGAATCGAGAATTGTTATCATGAGCCACTCCGGAAGAAGAATTGAAATCACTTTGATGAAACAAGAATAAGAATTATGGTATGTTTATCATTCACCAAGTTAAATTGATGACAAACAACGGATTTAGCATACCACTTATTCTTCTTGAAAATATTGAGGAGACATATGAGCATAAACTTGATAAGCCTTGGAAGGAACAATGGTAAGAATTTGGAAAGAAACAAGGTAATACAAAGAATGAATAGAGATACATGAGAACAAAGACACTATGATCCGCCTAACAGAAAACTTTGAACAAAGCATCGGAATAATTGAGATACGAACGAAGAGACAACAATTGAGAAGAATTTGAGAATGAAAGCTGAAAGCTGAGAACGAAGAAATCTTCTGAAATGATGGCCTTCAGAGGATAAAGAAATGAACACAATACTGTAATGCATCGGATATATATCAAAATAATTTGTCATGATCGAAAACATTTTAGAGGGTAGCATGAAGTTGAATTCATGAATCTTCAAGAGAATGGACCAAGATTGAGAAAATCTCTTCTGAGGTCTTCCAAGATGGGAATGATGGCAAGAAACACCATCAAGACTTATTGAGACACTCCAGACCAATGAATAATCAAAAGTTTAGCCAATGATGAACACAATTTGAAGCGATCGTGGAGAATGAATACGACTGATGGAATCCATACTTACGTCATACTTGAAAAGAATTAGAGATCTCCGGAAAATATTAGAAGAGCCAGGTAAAATCTTGGGAAAACATGTGGGTTATGGGCCCACTAAAATAAAACACCGTTGAAACAATTGCTTAGGAAGAAAGATTGCACCGTTACAAAACTGAAAACATGATGAGGTGAGACCCTCGAAATAATTTAAAAGGATTTGAAAACAAGAAACTTCCAAGATATATTCAACACTCTGAATAGAATAAAGAGGGATGAATAAATAAGAGAGTCTTGAATAAGAATTTCAATACGAAAATCATTTAGAGGATGAAAAGGATAATATGAACACCGAAATCTTGAATTGAATCCACCGGAAAAGAAAAAAAATGAAGAATGATGAACTCGAAACTCCTAACAATCTTCGTAATGAACCACCAGATACAATATGGAAGAATTATAGCGGAAGCATAAATGAAAAGAAAGGCACTTGGATGATAATTTAATAGTTGAAGCAAAAGGGCGGAAGGGTGGGAAACATAAACAAGGACAACTTGGAACAAGTGAGACGAACTCCGTAAGGAATATGAGGATTGATCATGAAAAAATTGGAGAAGATTGATTTAACTTGAATAGAAGCACTTCGGTTGAAAAGAATTGACATGACAACTCCAGTTTAAAAGAATTGCTAAGACAACTTGATTGATCAAAACTAATTAATTAGCACTCCTATAGCAATATGAGAACACCACTCGAAAGATATGAAATCATCACTTGAAATCGAAGCAACTCGAATTACCATACTCCAACAAAACAGAGGATGAGGCTTGCTAAACAAGTCGAATACAATCTCGTGACAGATATTTTGTCCGATACTTTCGTCGTGAGGTTCGCACGGGATCTATCTTATAGTAGCCATCATGTACAAGGCAGTGCACACGACATATGAAGCGTCCCCAAGTCGTGGAAAGCTACAAGGACTCTTTAAGACACAACGAGAACCGCTATAAGAAATACGTGAAGAAACGAATCCACTAGATGTCAAACCCCTACCTCACATCATGCATGTGTTGGAAGATAATCCTAGGTAACTACTTGAATTCCCACTTGAGAACTCCTGAATTTTTTTGGTTATGCAATCAGGTCCACGAATACAAGGATTAAAATGCATCACTCAACTCCTAGCAATAACACTACCCGTCCAGCAAATCACATCCATCAACACATAACAAAAGATCTCAAAAACTCATCTAGGTGAGACCCTCGTAATCACAATGATACCAATTATGGCAATACATCTGGATGCTCTCCCTAGTACTGGGTGACACCAAATTCCTCCTGCCACAAATAGTATTGAAGCAATTTCTAATATCCTCCGTCCTAAGATACTAAGGAAACTGAACGATAGCGAGTGTGACAAGAATCCCCTGGATCTCAACTCCCCAGAAGAAATTAAGTCAGACAGGAGGCACCAAGTCAGAACTTTGTCACGTCGACATCATAGAGGTTTCAAAATACCCGTGTGATCCTTTTTTTAGTGAGACAAGGATAGAATTAAAATTCCTACATCTAGAGTCCTCACCAGAGCATAGAAGAGGAGTAAAAAGAATCTTACCCTCCGATATATAACTAGACTCAAAGTAGTTTTTCACTAGACTCCACTCGGCCAAGTTCGATCAATCAAGGGGCTCCTAGGTCGATACTGCTCTGATACCAACTTGTAATGCCCAAGATGTGATCCTATCCTTATTTTGGCACGAGGGCATCGACAAGGATAGAAGCGCATCTCGTCGTTTCGCAAGAATGGATATAGTTACAAGTACATCTACATAAGAGATGAGTATATGGAGTTGTTTTACACTTGCCAGAAGCTACAACATGAACATCTCAATACAACAATATCATCAGTCATCATGAAGAACAGCAGGGTCCGACTACGGATGAAATCAAACGATAAAAGAACGATGTCCATCCTTTCTATCCCAGGCTACCGGCCTAGAACTCGTCCTAGATCGATGATGATGATGAAGAAGAAACTCTAAATAGAACAATCATCGCGCTCACGCCTAAGTATCACGTTACCTGTACCTACAACTGTTGTAGTAGTAATCTGGGAGCCACAGGGACTCAGCAATCTCATTTCCAATGGTATCAAGACTAACAAAGCTTAATGGGTGACGTATTGTTAAGTGGTGAGGCTGCATCAAGCAACTAGGCATTTATTTGAGTAGCTAACTTATGAGTACAAGAAAAAGAGGGGGTGATCTTCGCATAACGAGCGTGAACTACTAATGATCTCGAAGTGATCATGAATGCCTAGCTACATCAAACATAACCCCACCATGTGCTCTTCCGTATGCAGAACTCATGAAAAGAGACAGTTCGGTTATGCACATAGTTGGCAAGTTTTAATTAAGTTTACTTCAAGTTTGCTATGACCGGTTGCTAAGTAAAGTTTCCAAGTTGCCACATAACCGCGGGCATGGCTCTCAAAAAGATTCAAGCCTGCAAGGGTGCTCCCACTAGTCCATCCCAAACTACCACAAGATGCATCGAAAACCTCGACCATTGAAAACCCGTGATCCTCGGATTCCTAGTGGAAAACCTCAACCTCGAGATAGCCTAGAGTATCCCCAGAATCCCTAGCACAAGACGTTCGAGAAAGGTAAAACAAATCCAGCAAGGCCATAAGACGTTTCGACGATACCGATAGGAGTCGCGTATCTCGTTCTCAGGACATGACGTATAAGCTAAGTGTATGGTGGCCTGATGGACATCTCCCGAGTTGCCCCGCGCCCCACATGGTGCTCTAGTTTGGACCAACACTCATGAGGAGCACTAGCTCGGGGGTTGATAAATTATCCATGGGGTCCGGAAAGTCCCTATGCAATTTTATTAGGTTATTAGGCAAATTTAGTACCAATGTTGGGCCTTACCAGACAAGTTTTATCCCAAAACAAAAATCTACAGGGTCCCCATAACAACCCCAAGCATGTTAGGAGCGCTCAATTATGAAACATAACACGAGTGCACAAGTAACTACGGCGGTAAAGATGGAACAAAAGCACCATGCTAGAAGGCCAAGCCTTCCACCTTTTACCAAGTATATAGGTGATATAACAAGGAACCCATGTTGTCACATGGAAGCAACTACACCTGCAACTAGAAATGTTATCAGAAGGCTGAGCAAGCGGTAACATAGCCAAATAGTGGTTTGTTGGGATGTGGAGGGGTTAGAGGTTTTCATGGAAATGTTGGGAGGCTTATTAAACAGGTGGTATGCACCGAGACATAGCGATAGCAACGAGACAACTAGCATGGCAATGATAGTAATGGTATCTAAGGAAATGATCATCTTGCATGTGATCCCGCTTGGAAGAAGAACGAATCCGGGAAGCGGTCTGGAACTCTATCAAGAAGAAACGAGCCAAAAATAACAATCAAAAAACGATAGATACCACAACATACGCAAAACATTATGCACAATCAGATATGCTGCATTTCCATTAAATTATGCATGGTATGGCAAAGCACAACAATCAACTCGTACACGTTAAATGAAGCTCCATATGCAACGAGTTGCATATTGACGAAACTCCATGTTCAAAGATTTAGTTCACTCTTGTTTAGGTACATGACATTATTAAATGTTGTTAAACATGGCAAGAGGAGAAGCTTAAATAAACTACACCATATAGGCATTTTAAATAAGGTCGGAAACAAGATATATCATTTCCGAATCGACCCAACATGTTAATTTTGAAATTGGCCCAGATCTGAACTAAAATATTTTTTATTACTTAAACAGCAAAAATAAAGTGCACCATGTGATTCTACACGTCATTCTAGTCGATTTACATAGATAGATCATTTAGAACAGAGCTATCATATAAAATATATGAGTAACACACATAATATGTTAAGAATGCCAAAATGTATGCAAATGATAGCCACAAGCATGTTAATTATGGATTCAACAAGATATTTTGAAACTATCGAAAAGTCTAAGCAAGTTTAAATGAGGCGAGAACAACGGATAATAATTCTAGAAAGTCCCCATATGCAAATAAAGATTTCAGTGCTCTTCTTACTATAACACAATTTTAGAGTTTTTAAACTTCAAAACAAATACTACCATGTTATTCTACACATTTTTCTAGCCAAGTTACATATGTGGAACATTTTAATCGGAGATACGGTTAATCAGTTTTAAAATAAACCACTGCAATAAGGCATCTATGCAATTTTTGTTGAATAACAAGTTTAAACATTTTTAAAATGGATAAAAGTGGCATGTTGTGAAACTACATAAAATTATGGACATCTTACATAACTAAACTATTTCAAACCGACGAACGATTAAAGAGTTATGAGCAATTTAAATATATTCAATTTTCTTTAATTCACAAAGTCCAGGAATTTGGAAAATTTTGGTCCAGGAAAAAAAATAGCAACGAGCCAAATCTGTACATGGGCCTAAACAAAGATATAGGGCGCAAGATAGCACATACGCGCATGGATGATGTATAAGAGGGCAGATGGGGAGTGCTCACCCTTGGCTCAAGGCCCGATCGGAGCTCGGCTGCGGCGAGGCCGGCACGCGTCGGCGGGCTGGGCCACAGAGCGAGACACATGTGTTTGTTTGGGCCTTGGGAGGGGCGAGGCCGCTCGGCTGGCGGGGCTCGCTCAAGAGGTTGAGGCGAAGTGGTGCATTGTCTTCTCCCTCGCTTGATCCTGAGAAGGGGGCGGCGGCGTGGGTCTTCCCACTAGCAAGATGCGGTACAGGCGGCCAAAGCGGTGCAGGACGGGTTTCCGATGGCCGGATCTCGCCCGATCCGAGCACGGACAACCTATGGTGGCGGCTGGCATGGCCACGGCAGCGGATCTGCGAGGAGAGACACAAGATCACTAAGCGGGATGGAGAACGGAGGGAGAGAAAAGAGATTGGGTCGACGGCGACTCGGCATGCTCTAACGGGGAGGCGGAGGCAGCACACAGCACGGGTACGGCGAGCTCCGTGCTCTGACGAACGTCGACGCGGGAGAGCGAGCAAGCCGGGAGGCTGCAGGGCTCGGGTGCTTCCTTGCCGTGGGCGCGAAGGCTCGGCCAAGTAGGTTTGAGGGCGGGCCAGTTCTACGCTCTCACGGTCGCGGTGGTGGAAGGCTGGCTAGAGGGCACAGGAGGCCACATGGTGTGCATCGGTTGGTTGACGGCGCGGGAGGCTTGCTCACAGCGCCGAGTGGGAGCAGGGGAACTTGGCCAACGGGGAAAACGAGGGAGGCGTGGCGATTGCGAGGTGGGAGGCTAGGGTTGGTCCGAAAATGGCTAGTTGGTTGTCTATTTATAGCAGGTTAGCTAGGGTTTGCAGTTTGGAGATGTTTTCGACCCTCTAATCATGATCGAACGGTCTGATTAGGGAGGTGGTTTTGGTGGGCTGAAGTGGCCTATGTAGAGGGGATTGGGCCAAGAAGTGAGGAAGTTAGTTAGACCCGTGACAATATTTGAAACACCGAAATGTCCGACAATTTGACCGACTATAGTGTTGCTATAGATTTAACGGTGGGGGTATCAAACGGAATTCGATTATGACGAAATTTGGCACGCGGTCTACCTAGACTATATTGAGACCGCACATAGCTTTCAGCCAATTTCGAGATGTTTTATACACACTTTCAAAAACAATATTTTAATGATGTTGTGGGCTCGTATATGTGTGGTTCGTCTCGAAATGGACAATGACAAAACGGAGAGAACCGACAACTCAGAACGGATGCAAGTTTTGAGAACCGACGACAACGGAGTGCCGACGCAATGCTGATTATGCAATGATGAATGCGAGAACCAAATAAATGACACGAAAACAACGGAATAAAAAGGAAATCTTTTAAAGCGTCGGTTCTGGGCTGTTGCACGAGGGGCCCTGACCAACGCCCTCGACATGCTCACCCAGCAGGAGGTGGATTTCCGAGACATTGAGGTGCGCCTGACCGTGGAGAACACAATGTTGGTCGCGTTGTAGCACTAACTTGAGGCCTCTGCCAAGGAGGCTCGAGGTGAGGCCGAGGCCGTTTGAGCGGAGGGCTGGTAGGAGGCCGCCGAGGCAAAGGCCGCCCGTGCGAGGTGCCTAGAGGAGCTAGCCAAGCGATGCAAAGAGGTGGAGGCCAGCTTCAAGGCGCTTACAGATGCTGCAAAGGCCCGCGAAGGAAAAAATGCAGACCATGACTCCAAAGTAGCGAAGGCAGTGGCTGAAAAGGTTGCGGAGCACAGGCGCATGAAGGCGCTTCAGCGTGAGGTAGCCGAGGGCGGGTTTGCCCACGCGAAGCAAGTCTCCCATGCCAACGCCAAGCTTGTCGTCGAGAAGGAAGAGATCCAGGCCGCTGCTGATACGAAGGCAGCAGCGGACTGTGCCATGCTTTCCTCTCTGGAACTTAGGGCTCGCGAGGCCCTAAGCTCTATCTGTTGGCTGGAGCTCGAGTCTCGCTTCGTCCCTCAAGATGCCATCTATGCCAAGTGTTCCTCCAAGCTCATGAAGAAGCTCGAGGGCGCAGCCAAGAAGGTGGATGGTATCCTGGAGGAGGAGTGACGCGACCTCTTCTCTGTGGCGGCGACCCGAATCTTCAGCCATCTCCTCCTCGCTATCCCGACTTCAAGTTCGAGGAGGTGATGGGCCCCTTGCCCGAGGAATACCGTGCCGACTTAGCGACCACCGTGGAGGGCCACTTGAACACGTTGCTGGGGAAGTTCTTCTATAGCGGTGGCGAGGAGCCCAGCGAGGAGCCTCCTCCCCTTGTCCAAAAATAATTACTCTTGCCTCAAGGAGGCGTTAGATGACAACTTTATTCTATGAAACAATTTGAATTCTGTAATAACTATTTGTGATCCATAATTTATTTTTTGACGTCTGGTTTCGTCTTGCTTGCCTTTGTGCTCTGCATCGGCGGGGCCTAGCCCTGCGTGTATCTTAGTTGCCACAGGAGCACTAGGAGGTGAGGGGCTATAGGACTAGTGAAGGTTCCCAAGATCTGATGCTCAAGATCCCCCCTTAACGCGCAAGCGACTCACTTCAGGGCCTTCGCGTTCACCATTCGGAGCATTTGCGCTCTGCGTTAGTAGGGCCGAGCTCTGTGTGTATGTGGGGACCCGATTTTCGGGGATTTCAATTTCCCTTCAAATGGCCCTTAAGTATACCAGCCCCAGGAATACTGTTAGCTGGCACCCTTTCCTTGATACAATTGTCCAAGCAAAGTACACAATGAAGTACATGACCAAAATGGTCTAATGAGTACATCAAAAATGTTTTCTAGTGGTTGATGGCGGAAGCGTTACTGGGACCTCCAACTCCTTTGGGACTCTATTTCCCACTCGAACAACTGACCGGGTTAACTCCTATTTCGCTCACTCCTGTCCTTGAAGACTATGCTTCATGCTTCTCGTCAAGCACGTCCTCTCCAAGCTTGCGATCTGGCCAAGACAATAGCCAGGGACAAGCCAGTGAGTACTTTGAATGTACTCTCAAACATCAAGAAGCAAACATATAACTTGTAGAGTTATTCATACACACATAAAGATATCGTAATACTGCATCAACTCAATTTACTACTCAAGCATTAGTAGTGAAGTAATAATCATACCGAAAGTTAATAAACAAAAATTAGGAATATTAACATGGGTGAAAAATAAAGCATGTCGCAGTCGGGCGTCTCAGCGACACCACCTAAAGGGCTTATATGAAATAATAACAAACATGCCACAGTCGGATGTCTCAGCGACACCACATAAAGGACTTATATGAAATAATAACAAACATGCCACAGTCGGGCGTCTCAGCAACACCACACAAAGGGCTTATATGAAATAATAACAAACACGCCACAGTCGGGCGTCTCAGTGACACCACATAAAGGGCTTATACGAAATAATAGAGAATATCCAGGAGGTAGAACCATCCCCGGGATATTCACAACAAAAATCATAATGGTTAGTTCACAGAAAAATAATGTTTAAAATCATTCACCATATTTCCTGATTGGTCTCATACCCATTAACTACCTCCAAAGTCTGACACTTAGACCGACACTTGACTAGTCAACCAACGTCCTTGACCGTGGACACGACTACTCGAATAGTTTTGACTCTACGAACGATGTACTCTTTACCCATAGCCCACGATTTTCAATAATCACTATGACTAATTCTGCATACGACATTTTAGAAGTGGACACTCACAATCATCACACACCCACTATACCTCCGCGAAGCCCGGATTCACCCGAAATACGCTGTCAAGGTAAAAACTAAGACGGGGAGGCTCCGACCTCAACTAGCATGGGATCAATAATATTTATATCATGCGCTTACAGGGAGTGCCCTCCCTTCCGATCCCAGACTGGAAACACCCATGCCCCCTGGCCGGATGACTGGAATTATACCATGGCCGTGGATACCTTCATCCCGCCACCTCTACTAGTGTGTGAATGATAATAGGTCTGCAACTGACTATACCGAATCCGTTATCCAGGAAGCTATGGTAGCACGCAAATAAGGAGACATACTTATAAGACTTGATCTATGGATGACTTAGGAGGTTCAAGTATTACCTGTATGATCAGCAAAAACCATGTACAAATAGGGTCACTACCTACCTAACATGCCTTGTTGACCACTCTTGTCCATGAGGTGTCAATCCCACCAACTCTCACCGAATCCCATCTGGTAGGCACGTAGGTTAGGAAAGAGTGACCACTGTCCATGCACCACAATCATAGAAACCTTTACTTTCAAAATCATGAAACCATATGCATGTTTTACCACATCAAATATCACCACAAACAAAACATAACCCTATAATACTTTCACCAAGCAAGCTTATGCAACCAAGTTAAAGTAGGTTCAGGATGCTTGCCTTCCAAGTGCAGAGAGGCGGGGTTCACCAACAATTTTTTGCAAGTTTTAACTCCTCTCTTCAAGCCTATATATAAAATATATGCTAATTAACACTCAATCTAAAAACAGTACATAAAACTGTCCTAGAAAATTTTCAAATAAATATTAAAATAAAATAAGAAGAATTTGAAAGAGGTGAGAAAAAGAATCAACTCATTCGGAGTTTTCTATAAAAAGTTATAGTTAGTGAAAGTTCTGGTCAAAATCTGTTTTTTAAAATCACAAAGAAAAGAAAAACACTTCGGATCAAAAGATGCTAGCGCAGGAGGGAAAACGTACTTGGTGAAATGCGCCTCCACTTGCACGGGCTCAGGCTGAGGGGTGGGACGCTGACGCGTGGGGCCCGCTCGCAGGTTTAACCTGTCGTCTCCTTCCTCCAACCGAAGGGAGAAGGGGACTCCGGCATGGCTCACTAGCGCTAGGCACCTCCACTGGCGAAGCTGAGGGAACCGACGTGCTCAGGGAAGCACGACGCATCCATTCTGGTGCCTTGGGGCTGCGAGGGTGCTCGAGCGCGAGCGGCTCTTCCTCCACGGCGGAGGGAGCTTCGGCTCCGACGAGGGGGTTGGCTAGGAGGGTTCTAGGGTGGGGCTGAGCTAGAGGAAAGATTGAGGAGCTCGAGGGTATGGCAATGGGGAGCTCAGGTGGGGCGATGAGGCTTAGAACCGACCGAATCGAGCTGCGGGGCGGCGGTGATGGAGTTCACTGGAGTAGTGGACGAAAGGCGCCTCGGCTCAAACTGGGGCTTGGGACGCTGGCTGAGGCTTCGAGGGGGGGAGGCTTGATTCGTCGCACGACCTCGGGGCTCCTATTTATAGCCGGGGTTGTCGGTTCCCGCGGCAGGGAGGATAAGCTAGCCGGGGACAACCTCTCTTGAGGGCACAGAACGGGGCCGATGCAGCGACGGGTCAAGGGGAGGCTCTGGCTCGACACAGGGGTGGTCCAAGGTGCAGGTGGTGAGCTTGGGGCGTTTGGGCGGTGCTGCGGTGTTGTGCCGACACTGCGTCATTCATCGGGGCGGCGCGGCTACGGCGAAGTAGGGGCGGCAGGGACAGCAGGAGCAACAGGGGCGCACAAGGAGCCCGTGTGAGTGTGCCCACGTGCTGAGGCTGCTTCGGGTGACGAGGGTGTGGCAGGGGTTGCGACGCGGTGGCTCGGTGGACATGGAGCAAAAAGCGTGCTCTAGAGCATGCTCACGCACATCTGCTAGGTGCTCTATGAAATGCCAGGGCAGGCTAGGGCTTTGGGATGAAGAGGAAACTTCCCAAGATGGCTCAGGGTTCTACTAGGGATATGCTGAACTTGTTGGATTTGTCTGGGGAACAAGTCTTGAATACAATCAAAAGAGCATGTAAAAATTGGTCATGGGCACGAAATACTCGACAGAATGCCAAGGGCGTCTAAGAACACTTGCTGGCCACAAGAATTACCAGACAAGGGCCTCTCTGGAGGGGCACAAGGATGGCATGACTTGATCTAGCAACTCAACAACTTCACAATGCAGTATTAACAAAAATACATTTCTGGGCAGTAACAAGGAGATGATGGAAACAGGGATCAAAACAATTCCAATGGGGCTGAAAATTTATACTTAAGGGTTTCACAGGGTGGACTACAAGCACAAATTTTTTCAAGAGCATTGGAGAAGGAAAACGTGGGGTTGTAGTTCAAAAGGTAAATTGGTCCAGAACATAAAACAAGAAGTGGTGCTCAAATATTTCAAAAGACCAACATATATTTTTGCAGAAAACTCATTCATATAAAGATCTCGACCTCTCCCATTTTTAAGGAATTATTAGAGACTTTAATGAAGAGGTTGTAGTGTAAAGCACCTATTTGGACCAAAACAGAAAAGATGGCGAAAAGCAATATTTTACCAAAATACTCAGCTAGGTTTTTGCAAAAAACTCATTTGTATGAACTCCTTGGCTGCTATAAATTTTTACAGAATTTTTGGGGAATTAATTTAAGGGGTTGTAGTGCAAATCTACAATTGGACCAGAAAGCAAGATTAATTAATTTGCTTAATCATGTCAAAACAATTGGCTATATTATTAGAGAAAGTTGGTCCAGAAACATAGTAGGTAATTGTCAAGCTTATGGTGAAATTTTTAGAAGATTTTAGCAGGTAGCTGCAGTTCAAAACTAGACCCAAAAAAATAGTATTGAATAATTTAGTAAGGAGGTACTATTTAACAAAAGTTCTTTTCTGAAATAATCAGTGGAGAGAAACTATTTGAGTAAACCCTCAAGTCACATAAGAGTCCTCAAAAGTTGTACCTCATAGAGGAATTATTCCCAAAACCAAGAATAAGAGAAGTTTTGAAGTCGACAGAAAACCTAGAAATAAAAATTTAACAATATTCCTGCCAAATTTATTAAATAGAAATCTTAGCAAAAATTTCGGGTGTTACAAACTCTACCCCCCCTTAAGAAAAATCTCGTCCTCGAGATTTGTTAGAGACAAACCTAAAGTGGTATTTAAACAGAGCAAGGGAATAACAGTAAAAACAATAATCGGTGCAGCTACATTGCGGCACTCGCGAAACAGTCAAAAGCTATGGTTTGGCAAAACGAGGCGTTGTCATAAATGACTACAACAAAAATCTTTCGAAAAACGAAAACACTCCAATTCCGAATTTGCTTGTCGTACCCGAGTGCATAGTGTTATCTCTCACTCACATGTGGGTCCAGGGTCCACGGTCAGTCTCTTCTTGTTCCTCCGTCTCTCCTCTTTCCTCTCTCTCACGCTTTACGTTGCTTTTTCGACGCGTGGCGTCTAGCTCGTAAACGTCTAGGGCTGTACCGTGCTAGTGTGCGGTGTACTAGCTACCGGCGCAGTGAGCAATCACGTTGCGGGCGAGTGCTTTGTCGGCACTGCTCGCGGATTCGTTCCCGAACACCGGCGATCGAGCGACGAGCGGCGCTGGTGGACTGCGTCCATCGCGCACCGATCTCGGGCTATAAAATGGTCGTGTCGTTCTCTCCTCTACCTCGCTCTCGGCCTCACTCTTCCTGTCTCCTCCTCTTCTGCCTTTCTGCTTGCAGGAGCTCGAAGCGAGGCTCCAATGGCGGAGGAGTACCCGGAGTGGCTGATCATCCTGCTGATCAGAGGGGTGGCGGCGCTGATCGGTTTCTTTGCGTTGTTGTGCGCGATGATCCAAGATGACCGTCGCGACCCGGCTGCTCGAGTGGAGGCTCTTCGCAAGGGCGATGAACACGGAGACTAGGCGCGTGGAAAAATTGCGGGGTGGCTGCGAGTGTGTTGGTAGCACTCTCGCGAAAATAAATTACTCATAGTGCATTCCTCTCGGAGGAACTGTGGTGTTAGCAAGGTAGCTAGCTTGGGTCCTGCGTGTGTGGTCCTGCTCTTAGTGTATTCGCAGAATATGTGTGGTTGTGAGCTATCTGGCATGCGAATAAAATCTCTGTTGAGTGATCTATTTACTGTTGTAGAAAAATTAGTCATGCAAAGGTCATTGCAAGAAAACATTTGAAGGAATTTTTTTGCTGTGATCACACAAATTAAAATACATGCATGCAGTAACACAAGTCACAATCATCACATTACACAGTATGACTATACTGGTAGATACAACAAGGTATTTACAGCGCACGCAAAAGAAAAATCTAATGGTCATGGGGAAATATTATTGGGAGGGGAAGAGGTTGGGGGACTCGCAGAATGCGTCCTGTTGGGCCTATAAACAGGTGTTCGCCAATGGAGGTTTGAGGATTCTGGATAGTGAGGTTCTGTAGAAACTCCATCATGTGTTGTGTCAAACATTCTTGAGTGATGACAAATTGCACGAGCCTGAACAACACGGTGTCTCTCTCCGAACGGGTCCTCAAAAAAGATGCAGCTCCTCCGGGTTCTGCACGACTTGGAAAATAACAGTACCCCTTTCACTGGCATATGGTACTGCATAACGAAGGCGAGTAACCGCTTCGTAGGGAGCAACCTCTATGGCCATTTCTAGGGTAGGCATCGATTTTCCGCTGAAGCAGATTTCCATGGGGTCTTGGTTAGGGTCTACTGGGAAAATGTGCACAACTACCCAATATTTCGAGGTAGTGGGAGTGATCCTCGATTTGAAAAACTCGTATCGGGGTGGGAAGGAAGAATCCATGGAAATGTGGGTAAAATCCCACAACACTTTAACAAAACTGCCAGGAGTTGCATCCGGAGTTCTGAGGTAACTCCCTTGGGGTAGCATGGCGGAAGGCTGTGAAGGTAGTGCACAAGGTAAGTGTTGCTAGGAAGACCACGAGTGATCCTTATATAGGTGGGGTTGGGGACACAAACTATAGGTTGGGCTGGTCTCGGTGGTTATCTTCGTTCCAGAGGGGTTTGGTCAAGACCTACCGTTAAAAGTTCATGAAACGTGCCACTTTACTAGGATAGACTGGCGTGGTCACATCGAACTATAGCTATGTTGCATAAAATCATTTACAGGTGATTACCTGCAGTGCTTAAAAATACTAAAACAAAAACAGTTTCCCATACTAGCTCAAGCGAATTCTACAACAGGGTCAAGGCTTAGTCTACTTCGTTTACATCTAGGTGAGCAGGTCTTGCGGACATCGAGTCTGCTGGAACTACGGCGTTGATACGTCTCCAACGTATCTATAACTTTTGATGGTTCCATGCTATTAACATGTCAACTTCGAATGTTTTATATGCATGAATATGCTATTTTTGGGACTAACCTATTAACTCAGTGCCAAGTGCCAGTTTCTGTTTTTTCCGTGTTTTTGACCTTTTTCAGAGAAGAATATTAAACGGAGTCCAAACGGAATAAAACCTGTGGGGTGATTTTTTCCATAATAGAAGATACGCAGAGGACTTGAGAACCAAGGCAGGAGACCTCGTGGGAGATCACAAGCCCCCTAGCCATGTCCTAGGGGGTGGCCACGCCTGGCAGGCTTGTGGGCCCCACATGGCTCGTTTTCCCTACCTCTTTCGCCTATAAATTCTCTAAAATCCCGAAAGCAAAGAAGAGAGCCACGAAAATACTTTTCCGCCGCCGCAAGCTTCTATCTCCGCAAGATCCCATCTTAGGACCGTTCTAGTGCCCTGTCGGAGGGGGATTCGGACACGGAGGGATTCTTCATCAACACCATTGCCTCTCCGATGATCCGTGAGTAGTTCACCACACACCTTCGGGTCCATAGCTAGTAGCTAGATGGCTTCTTCTCTCTCTTGGATCTTCAATACAAAGTTCTCCATGATCTTCAAGGAGATCTATCCGATGTAACTTTCTTTTGCGGTGTGTTTGTCGAGATCCGATGAATTGTGGATTTATGATCAGATTATCTATGAATATTATTTGAGTCTGCTCTGATCTCTTATATGCATGATTTTGTATCCTTGTAATTCTCTTCTAGTTATGGGTTTCGTTTGGCCAACTTCATCTATAATTCTTGCAATAGGAGAAGTGCTTGGTTTTGGGTTCATATCATGCGGTGTCCTCACCCAGTGACAGAAGGGGTATTGAGGCACGCATCATGTTGTTTCCATCAAGGGTAAAAAGATGTGGGTTATATCATATTGCATCAATTTATCCCTCTACATCATGTCATCTTGCTTAAGGCGTTACTCCATTTGTTATGAACTTAATACACTAGATGCATGCTAGATAGCGGTCCATGTGAGGAGTAATAGTATTAGATGCAGACAGTATCGGTCTACTTGTCTCGGACCTGATGCCTATATGTATGATCATTGCCTTAGATATCGTCATGAATTTGCGCGATTCTATCAATTGCTCGACAGTAATTCGTTCACCCACCGTAATACTTGCTATCATGAGAGAAGCTTCTAGTGAACACTATGCCCCCGGGTCTACTTCACATCATATATTTAGATCTACAAAAATACCAAAAATACTTTGTTGCACTTTTCACCTTCAGATTTCACCTTGCAAATCATCGTGAAGGGATTGACAACCCCTTTTTCACGTAGGGTGCAAGTTTGTTAGTTTTTGCGCAGGTACATTGGTGCCTCATCTTGATACTCCTACTAGATTGATAACTTGGTTCTCAAATTGAGGGAAATACTTATCGCTAATTTGCTGCATCACCCTTTGCTCTTCAAAGGAAAAACCAACGCAAGCTCAAGAGGTGGCAAGAAGGATTTCTGGCGCCGTTGCCGAGGAGTATTCAAGTCTAGCATATCTACCAAGTACCTAACGCAAACTCATCTCTTGCATTTACATTATTTGCCTTTTGCCTCTCATTTTCCTCTCCGCCACTTCTAAAATGATTTTCCAAAAATACCAAAAAGATTTTCCTTTTTATTCGCTCTTCTTCCATTCGCCTTTTTGTTGCTATGTTTGCTTGTGTTGCCATGTGCCCTATATTTGTTTGCATCTTCGCTTGCTAAAAATATATTGATATGGATCCTCATCCACTTGCTAATCTCTTCAAAAGACCAAATTATGATGAGCAATTTGCTAGTGAGTTGAGTGCACTTGACTATCTCTATGGAGTTTTGTTTGAAAATCATGAATCTGGAAATTTTGATGAAGTGTTGAAACAAGAAAATTATAAAGTGGTTCATGGTATCTGCTTGAATGAAAAACATGATTGCCATGTTGTTAGTATGAATTCCCTGAATATCTATGATGCTAATGATATGCAAAACCACAAGCTTGGGGATGCTATGCTTTATGAAGATGATATTTTTTGTTTCCCAAGTTTTGGTGATGACCCTTATGCTATAATTGATCATGAAAGGAATGCTTTGTGTGATAGTTATATTGTAAGATTCCTTCATGATGTTACTGAAAATTACTATGACAGAGGAACATATGCTTTTACATATTGCAATAATATCAAGCTTCCTCTCTATGTGTCCAACGTTTTGAAGTTATGCTTGTTTTGCCTTCCTATTCTAGTTAATTCTTGTTCCCATAAATTGTTTGCACACAAAGTCCCTATGCATAGGAAGTGGGTTAGATATGAACGTGTTTTTCGCCATTCATGATGCTCTTTTGCATATCTCAACTACTACTTTTTATGTGAGCATCATTGAATTCGTTAAGCCTAGATAGGGGTATTAAACGATAGCGCTTGTTGGGAGGCAACCCAATGAGTAGATTTATTTTTTCTTTTCACTTTCTCTTTTGTTGTGTACACACCATCATAATTATGTTATGATTGTGTTTTTTTATGTTTTTAGTGTTTGTACCAAGTAGAACCTATATGATTAGTTTTGGTGATAGTTGTTTAATCTTGCTGAAAAAGACAAAAACTTTGCGCTCACGAAATTATTTTTAATTCCAATCCAGAAAGAGATTTTGAGTTGATTCTTTTTGCTGATGATTGATATGCGAATTGCCCTAATTGTCAGAATGTTTCAGAATTTTTGGCATACCAGAGGTATACGAAGTATACAGATTGCTACAGACTGGTCTGTTTTTGACAGATTTTGTTTTTGTTGTGTTGGTTGCTTATTTTGATGAAACTATGGTTAGTATCGGAGGGTACTAGCCATGGAGAAGTGAGAATACAGTAATATAACATCAATCTAAATGAAAACAAGTTTACTATAGTACCTAAAGACTTGGCGGTTTGTTTTCTTATGCTAATGATATCATGAGTTTCTGTTTAAGTTTTTGTTGTGAAGTTTTCAAGTTTTGGGTGATGTTCTCATGGACAATGGAGTAAAGAGTGGAAAGAGCTTAAGCTTGGGGGTGCCCAAGACATCCCAAGCCAAATTCAAGGACACCAAAAAGCCTAAGCTTGGGGATGCCCCGGGAAGGCATCCCCTCTTTTGTCTTCAATCCGTCGGTTTACTTGGAGCTATATTTTTATTCACCACATGATATGTGTTTTTCTTGGATCTCCGTGTATTATAGGAGTCACAAGAAAAGGGAAGGTGTGGATACTTCATCCTAGAGCAACAAGTAACACCTTATCTCTTTCATAGTCCCCAAGCATACCATTTCAACAAATGTATTTTATCCCATAAAAGTTTCCCTTTTTGAGTTAAGCGATAATACCTAAAGTATTCACGTTGATCCAACGTGTATCCCGTTATATAATTGAATGGGGCTTTATTAGGATTATTGAAGAAGTGCATAATATTTTCCACATAACGAGCCTCGAGGGTTTTAGGAGGTTCCCCATCTCCATGAGTAGCAAGTGCACCTAATTTTTTTGGTATTTCGTGTTCCATATCCATAACTAAAGATAGAGCACAACTTAGAACAGCAAATAAATCTACTTAGTGATAAAGCAAACAAGCACACACGAGGATATTCACCCCACGCTATTGCTCCCCGGCAACGGCGCTAGAAAAAGGTCTTGATAACCCACAAGTATAGGGGATCAATTGTAGCCTTTCTCGATAAGTAAGAGTGTCGAACCCAACGAGGAGCTAAAGGTAGGACAAATATTCCCTCAAGTTCAAGCACACACGAGGATATTCACCCCACGCTATTGCTCCCCGGCAACGGCGCTAGAAAAAGGTCTTGATAACCCACAAGTATAGGGGATCAATTGTAGCCTTTCTCGATAAGTAAGAGTGTCGAACCCAACGAGGAGCTAAAGGTAGGACAAATATTCCCTCAAGTTCTATCGACCTCCAATACAACTCTACGCACACTTTACGTTCGCTTTACCTAGAACAAGAATGAAACTAGAAGTACTTTGTAGGAGTGATAGGATAGGCTTGCAAGAAAGTAAAGAACACGTAAATAAAACTAGGGGCTGGTTAGAAAAAGGAACAACTACGAGTGTCTAACGAGTGCGGAAAAGTGGTGGTAGGAGTTGCGGAATTGTCCCTAAGCAATTGGCTACGTTACTAGATCGATAACAAGTATCATGTGGGAGAGGCCTCTGCTAGCATGTCATCCCTTACTTGGAATTCTATGCACTTATGTTTGGAACTATTAGCAAGCGTCCGCAACTACTAACGTTCATTAAGGTAAAACCCAACCATACCAATAAGATATATTGGTCCCCCTTCAATCCCATATGCATCAATTTCTATGCTAGGTTTCAAGCTTCTGTCACTCTAGCCTGCCAATACATAGTCCTATCAACATACAACTAACCCTATGGTGTGATCCACGCGCGCGATCATATGATGGGAACCAAAGGACAGCAACATAACCACAAGCAAATTAAACCAATCATAGCAATTCATCAATCACCGATAGGACAACGATAATCTACACAGACATCATAGGATAGCAACACATCATTGGATAATAATATGTAGCATAAAGCACCATGTTCATGTAGAGGGTACAAAGGGTTGCGGGAGAGTGAACCGCTGAATATAGATGGGGGAAGGTGATGGAGATGTTGGTGAAGATGACGGAGGTGTTGGTGTAGATCGTCGTCACATGGTGATGTCCCGGGCGGCGTTCCGACGCCGCCGGGAGAGAGGGGGAGAGAGCCCCCCTCCTTCTTATTCTTCCTTGACCTTTTCCCTAGATGGGAGAAGGGTTACCCCTCTGGTCCATGGTCTCCATGGCGGAGGAGGGGCGAGAGCCCCTCCGAGATTGGATCTCTCTCTCTCTGTCCTTCTATTTCTGCGCTCCCAGATTCTGCATTTCACCGTTTCTTAAATTCCCGGAGATCCGTAACTCCGATTGGGCTGTAAATTTAAAACGATTTTCTTCCAGATATTATCTTTCTTGCGAAGAAAGAAGGGCTCCAACCGCCTTAAGGACTAGCCACAAGCCCCCCTGCCGCGGGCCCACCCCCTAGACGCGGCGACAGGGCTTGTGGGCACTCCGTGCATCGCGCGTTGATTATTCTTCCCAAAAATCATAAATATTCCCAAAAAAATCCCCGTAAGTTTTTATTATGTTTGGACTTCATTCGGTATGGATATTCTGCGAAACAAAGAACATGCAACAAACAGGAACTGGCACTGGGCACTGGATCAATATGTTAGTCCCAAAAATAGTATAAAAAGTTGCCAAAAGTATATGAAATTTGTATAATATTGGCATGAAACAATCAAAAATTATAGATACGACGGAGACGTATCAGCATCCCCAAGCTTGATTCCTGCTCGTCCTCGAGTAGGTAAATGATAAAAAAGATAATTTTTGATGTGGAATTCTACCTAACATAATCTTGATCATATAATCTAATCATGGTATGAATACTAAAACACGAGTGATTCGAAGCAATAGTCTATCATTTGACACAAAGAAAATAATATTTCAAGCATACTAACAAAGCAATCATGTCTTCTCAAAATATCATGGCCAAAGAAAGTTATCCCTACAAAACCATATAGTCTGGCTATGCTCCATCTTCCCCACACAACGTATTTGAATCATGCACAACCCCGGTTTTAGCCAAGCAATTGTTTCATACTTTAGTGTTCTCAAACTTTTTCAACTTTCACACAATACATGAGCGTGAGCCATGGTCATAGCACTATAGGTGGAATAGAATATGGTGGTTGTGGAGAAGACAAAAAGGAGGAGATAGTCTCACATCAACTAGGCGTATCAACGGGCTATGGAGATGCCCATCGAATGATATCAATGTGAGTGAGTAGGGATTGCCACGCAACGGATGCACTAGAGCTTGTAAGTGTATGAAACCTCACAAAAGAAACTAGTGGGTGTGCACCCAACTTGCTTGCTCACGAAGACCTAGGGCAATTTTGAGGAAGCCCATCATTGGAATATACAAGACAAGTTATATAATGAAAATTTCCCACTAGTATATGGAAGTGACAACATAGGAGACTATCTGTCATGAAGATCATAGTGCTATTTGAAGCACAAGTGTGGAAAGAGGATAGTAGCAATTGTCCCTTCTCTCTTTCCTCTTTTTTTGTGGGCTCTTTGGCCTCCCTTTATATATATATATTTTTTTGGTGGGCATCTTTGGCATCTTTTTTGTAAATGGGCTTCGTTGGCCTCTTTTATTTCCCCACATGGGACAATGCTCTATTAATAATGATCATCACACTTACAACTCAATACTTAGAGAAATGATGACTCTATATGAAATGCCTTCGGTAGTGTACCGTGACAATGATCTAGCATAGCAATGACATCAAAAAACGGACAAGCCATGGAAACATCATGCTAGATATCTTACGATCATGCAATGGCAATATGGAAGTGGTGGCACATGTCATGAGACAGAAAGATGGTAGTTGCATGTCAATATATCTCGAAATGGCTATGAAAATGCCATAATAGGTATGTATGGTGGCTGTTTTGAGGGAGGCTATATGGTGGGTGTAATGCACCGGCGAAACTTGCACAGTACTAGAGAGGCTAGCAATGGTGGAAGGGTGAGAGTGCGTATATTCCATGGACTCAACATTAGTCATAAATAACTCATATACTTATTGCAAAAGTCTATTATTCATCGAAACAAGGTACTACACGCATGCTCCTAGGGGAAAGGTTGGTAGGAGTTAACCATCGCGCGATCCCGACCTCCACACAAAGGATGACAATCAATAAATAAATCATGCTCTGACTTCATCACATAAGGGTTCACCATACGTGCATGCTACGGGAATCACAAACCTTAACACAAGTATTTCTAAAAATACACAATTACTCACTAGCATGACTCTAATATCACATATTCATGTCGAAAAACAATTGCATGGAATCAAACATATCATATTCAGTGATCTACATGTTTGATGTAGGATGTTATGACTAACCATGTGAATGACCAACTCCTGTTAACTCTCTAAATAGGCATAAGTGAAGCATGAGAGTTTAATTCTTTCTACAAAAGATATGCCCGCTCTAACAAATATAAGTGAAGCAAAAGAGCATTCTACAAATGGCGGTTTTCAATGTGTAGGGAAACAGGCAATACAAACTTCAAAAGATATAAGTGAAGCACAAGAAGAATTCTATAAAGCCAACCAAGGACTATCTCATACCAGAACGGTGCATAAAATAAAAAGGAAAAATAAACACAAAAGACGCTCCAAGCATTTGCACATATCATGTGACGAATTAAAATATAGCTCCAAGTAAAATTACCGATAGATTGTAGACGAAAGAGGGGATGCCTTCCGGGACATCCACAAGCTTAGACGCTTGAGCCTTCCTTGAATATTACCTTGGGGTGCCTCGGGAATCCCCAAGCATAGGCTCTTGCCTCTCCTTATTCCTTCATCCATGGTGCTATCACCCAAAACTTGGAAACATCAATCACACAAAACTCAACAAAACTTCCTGAGATCCGTTAGTATAATAAAAAAAATCACCACTTCAAGTACTGTTGTGAACTCATTATAAATTCATATTAGCATTATATCTACTGTAATCCAACTTCACCATGGTTCATACCCCCCGATACTACCCATAGATTCATCAAAATAAGAGAACAATGCATAGAAAACAGAATCTGTCAAAACAGAACAGTCTGTAGCAATCTGTATATTCCGTATACTTATGTTATCTCAAAAAATCTGAAAAGTTACCAACGTCTGGAAAATTTGAATATCAATCAGCATCAAAAAGAATCAACTCAAAAGCTCTTCCAGAATAAAAAAGGAAATTAATTTCGTGAGCAGAAAGTTTCTGTCTTTTCTCAGCGTGATCAAACAACTATCACCCAAACTAATCGTAAAGGCTTTCCTTGGCACATTATTTTTAAAATACAAAGGAATTGTACAAGGGGATAATTATTTTTGTGAGAATGTTCCATGAAAAATTGTACATTGTTTCCATGAGCATGAACACAAGTGTTCAAGGTCGACCCTCACTTCCACAATGCATCACCTTTCAATCGCTTCTCTTTTTGAAAATGTTCTAAGTTCCCCTTTATATTTTTTTTGTTTTTAAACTAAATAAAATAACTCAACATAAATAAATGACTCTCTAAAACTTCCGGGTTGTCTCCCAGGCAGCACTTTCTTTAAAGCCATTAAGCTAGGGATAAAGTGCTCAAGTAATGGATCCACCCGGATCCCAAGGTATATCAAAGCCAATTTTAATTAGCAATGATTTGAAATTTAGTAGTGAGCACAAGGTAACATATATCATGCAATGACGAAGTCTAACTCTCTTCCTATGCATTGGCATGTCATAAAAGAACAATTCATGCACATCAAGTAAAGGCCAATACATAGCATAAGCAGTTTCTTGCAATTTTATCGTATTGGAAACATAGAGAGGTGGAGATGTAGTTCCTCTCTCATAATAATTGCAAGTAGGAGAAGCAAGCACATGCATATTATATTCATCAAAATCATCATGTGTAATAGTATAAGGCAACCCATATATGCAATCCCTAATAAGAGCAAACTTCTCCGATATAGTGTAGTTGGGAGAGCTCAAAAAGATAATAGGACTATCATAAGTGGGTGTGATAGCAACAATTTCATGTTTAACATAAGGAACTATAGCAAGTTCATCTTCATAAGCATCATTCATAATGGCATCATGGCCACAAGCATAGCAAGCATCAAGTTCATCAAAAAGGGATATTTCAAACGAATCCAAGGGATCATAGCATTCATCCTTCGGTAAGAACGAAGGGAAATTAAATAATGTAAGAGTAGAAGACTTACTCTCATTAGAAGGTGCACACAGGTAGCTAGTCCGCTCTTCCTCCTTTTGTTCTTCGCTCTCCTCTTCATCTTTTTCATCTAATGATCTCACAACTTCAGCATTTTCTTCTTCCATAGTTTCCTGCAAAAGAATAGTCTCTTCTTGGGCAGCATAGGATTTCTCCTTAAATAGTTTAATATGGGCATTATATTCATAATTAGTATAACAATAACGAAGCATAGCCAAATTTTCAGATCGGTAAGGAGCATCATCATTATCATCACACCTTTTAAACAGAGCCTCAATTTCATAAGCACTCATAAAAGCACCAAACTCTTCTATTTGACCCACATCATAGTAATCATATATACCATTAGCATAAGAAGCCAAGGTTCTATGATAATTAAAGTCACAAGAAAAGGGAAGGCGTGGAGCCTTCATCCTAGAGCAACAAGTAACACCATATCTCTTGCATAGTTCCCAAGCATACCATTTCAACAAATGGATTTTATCCCATAAAAGTTTCCCTTTTTGAGTTAAGCGATCATCCCTAAAGTATTGACGTTGATCCAATGTGCATCCCATTATATAATTGAATGGGGCTTTCTCAGGATTATTAAAGAAGTGCATAATATTTTCCACATAACGAGCCTCGAGGGTTTTAGGAGGTTCCCCATCTCCATGAGTAGCAAGTACACCTAATTTTTTTGGTATTTCGTGTTCCATATCCATAACTAAAGATAGAGAACAACTTAGAACAGCAAATAAATCTACTTAGTGATAAAGCAAACAAGCACACACAAGGATATTCACCCCACACAATTGCTCCTTGGCAACGGTGCCAGAAAAAGGTCTTGATAACCCACAAGTATAGGGGATCAATTGTAGCCTTTCTCGATAAGTAAGAGTGTCGAACCCAACTAGGAGCTAAAGATAGGACAAATATTCCCTCAAGTTCTATCGACCACCGATACAACTCGACGCACACTTTACGTTCGCTTTACCTAGAACAAGAATGAAACTAGAAGTACATTGTAGGAGTGATAGTATAGGCTTGCAAGAAAGTAAAGAACACATAAATAGAACTAGGGGCTGGTTAGAAAAAGAAACAACTACGAGTGTCTAACGAGTGTGGAAAAGTGGTGGTAGGAGTTGCGGAATTGTCCCTAAGCAATTGGCTACGTTACTAGATCGATAACAAGTATCATGTGGGAGAGGCCTCTGCTAGCATGTCATCCCTTACTTGGTATTCTATGCACTTATGATTGGAACTATTAGCAATGTCCGCAACTACTAACGTTCATTAAGGTAAAACCCAACCATAGCAATAAGATATATTGGTCCCCTTTCAATCCCATATGCATCAATTTCTATGCTAGGTTTGAAGCTTCTGTCACTCTAGCCTGCCAATTGATAGTCCTATCAACATACAACTAACCCTATGGTGTGATCCACGCGCTCGATCATATGATGGGAACCAAAGGACAGCAACATAACCACAAGAAAATTAAACCAATCATAGCAATTCATCAATCACCGATAGGAGAACGATAATCTACTCAGACATCATAGGATAGCAACACATCATTGGATAATAATATGTAGCATAAAGCACCATGTTCAAGTAGAGGGTACAACCGGTTTTGTGAGAGTGAACCGCTGAATATAGATGGGGGAAGATGATGAAGATGTTGGTGAAGATGACGATGGTGTTGGTGTAGATCGCCGCCACACGATGATGTCCCGGGCGGCGTTCTGGCGCCGCCGGGAGACAGGGGGAGAGAGCCCCCCTCCTTATTCTTCTTCTTTTACCTCCTCCCTAGATGGGAGAAGGGTTTCCCCTCTGGTTCATGGTTTCCATGGTGGCGGAGGGGCGAGAGCCCCTCCGATATTGGATCTCTCTCTCTGTGTCCTTTTGTTTCTGCGCTCCTAGATTCTGCGTTTCACCATTTCTTATATTCCTGGAGATCCGTAACTCCGATTGGGTTGAAAATTTAACACGATTTACTTCCAGATATTATATTTCTTGCGGCGAAAGAAGGGATCCAACTGCCTTAAGGAGTGACCACAAGCCCCCCTGCCGCGGGCCCACCCCCTGGACGCGGCGACAGGGCTTGTGGGCACTCCATGCATCGCCTCGCGTTGATTCTTCTTCCCAAAAATCATAAATATTCCAAAAAAATCCCCATAAGTTTTTATTATGTTTGGACTTCGTTCGATATGGATATTCTGCGAAACAAAAAACATGCAACTAACAGGAACTGGCACTGGGCACTGGATCAATATGTTAATCCCAAAAATAGTATAAAAAGTTGCCAAAAGTATATGAAAGTTCTATTATATTGGCATGAAACAATCAAAATTTATAGATACGACAGAGACGTATCATGAGTCCATGGTATAGATGCACTCTCACCTTCCACCATTGCTAGCCTCTCTAGTGCCGCGCAACTTTTGCCGGTGCACAAACCCACCATATACATTCCTCAAAACAGCCACCATACCTACCTATTATTGCATTTTCATAGCCATTCCGAGATATATTGCCATGCAACTCCCACGTTCCGTCTCATGAGATGTGACGTCACTTTCATATTGCCATTGCATGATCGTAAGATAGCTAGCGAAGTGTTTCAACGTCATATGCTAAGCTAGATCGTTGCACATCCCGGTACACAGCCGGAGGCATTTCATATAGAGTCATTACTATTCTAAGTATTGAGTTGTAAGTAAATAAAAGTGTGTTGATCATCATTATTAGGGCATTGTCCCATGTGAGGAAATGAAAAAAAGTGGCCAAAGAGCCCAAACAAAAAAATGAGAGAAAAAGAGAGAAGGGACAATGCTACTATCTTTTTCCACACTTGTGCTACAAAATAGCACCATGTTCTTTATGATAGAGAGTCTCTTGTTTTGCCACTTCCATATACTAGTGGGAATTTTCATTATATAACTTGTCTTGTATATTCCAATGATGGGCTTCCTCAAAATAGCCCTAGGTCTTCGTGAGCAAGAAATTTGGGTGCACACCCACTAGTTTTCTTTTTGATCTTTCATACACTTTTAGCTCTAGTGCATCCGTTGCATGGCAATCCCGACTAATTCACATTGATATCTATTGATGGGCATCTCCACAGCCCATTGATACGCCGAGTCTATGTGACCATCTCCTCCTTTTTGCCTCACAACCTCCACCACACTCTATTCCACCTATAGTGCTATATCCATGGCTCACGCTCATCCATTGCTTGAGAGTTGAAAAAGTTTGAGAAAGTAAGAGTGAGAAAACAATTACTTGGCCAATACCGGGGTTGTGCAGGATTTAAATTCGTCGTGTGGGGATGATGGAGCATAGCCAGACTATATGTTTTGTAGGGATAACTTTCTCTGGCCTTGTTATTTCAAAAGTTCATGATTACTTTGCTAGTATGCTTGAAGTATTATTGTTTTCATGTCAATAGTAAACTATTGTTTTGAATCTTACGGATCTGAACATTCATGCCACAAGAAAGAAGTTACAAAGAACAAATATGTTAGGTAGCAATCCACATCAAAAATTTGGTCTTTATCACTTCCCTACTCGAGGACGAGCATGAGTTAAGCTTGGGCATGCTTGATACGTCTTCAGCGTATCTATAATTTTTTATGGTTCCATGCTATTATCATGTAAACTTTGGATGTTTTATATGCATGAATATGCTATTTTTTGGGACTAACCTATTAACTCAGTGCCAAGTGCCAGTTTCAGTTTTTCGTGTTTTTGACCTTTTTGAGAGAACAATATTAAACGGAGTCCACACGGAATATAACCTGCGGGATTATTTTTTCCATAACGGAAGATACGCGGGAGACTTGAGAACCAAGGCAGGAGACCTCGTGGGAGATCACAAGCCCCCTAGCCACGTCCTAGGGGGTGGCCGCGCCTGGCAGGCTTGTGGGCCCCACGTGGCTCATATGCCCTACCTCTTTGCCTATAAATTCTCCAAAACCCCGAAACCAAAGAAGAGAGCCATGAAAATACTTTTCCGCCACCGCAAGCTTCTGTCTCCGCAAGATCCCATCTGGGGACCGTTCTGGTGCCCTGCCGGAGGGGGATTCGGACACAGAGGGCTTCTTCACCAACACGATTGCCTCTCCGATGATGCGTGAGTAGTTCACCACAGACCTTCGGGTCCATAGCTAGTAGCTAGATGGCTTCTTCTCTCTCTTGGATCTTCAATACAAAGTTCTCGAGGATCTTCATGGAGATCTATCCGATGTAACTTTCTTTTGCGGTGTGTTTGTCGCGATCCGATGTATTGTGGATTTATGATTAGATTATCTATGAATATTATTTGAGTCCTCTCTGATCTCTTATATGCATGATTTCGTATCCTTGTAATTCTCTTCGAGTTATGGGTTTCGTTTGGCCAACTTGATCTATAATTCTTGCATTAGGAGAAGTGCTTGGTTTTGGGTTCATATCGTGCGGTGTCCTCACCTAGTGATAGAAGGGGTAGCGAGGCACACATCATGTTATTGCCATCAAGGGTAAAAAGATGGGGTTTATATCATATTGCATGAATTTATCCCTCTACATCATGTCATCTTGCTTAAGGCGTTATTCCGTTTGTTATGAACTCAATACACTAGATGCATGCTGGATAGCGGTCGATGTGTCGAGTAACAGTAGTAGATGCAGAGAGTATTGGTCTACTTGTCTCGGACGTGATTCCTATATGTATGATCATTGCCTTAGATATCGTCATGACTTTGCGCGATTCTATCAATTGCTCGACAAAAATTCGTTCACCCACCGTAATACTTGCTATCATGAGAGAAGCCTCTAGTAAACACTATGTCCCCCGGGTCTACTTCACATCATATATTCAGATCTACAAAAATACCAAAAATACTTTGTTGCACTTTTCACCTTCAGATCTCACCTTGCAAATAATCGTGAAGGGATTGACAACCCCTTTTTCGCGTTGGGTGCAAGTTTGTTTGTTTTTGCGCAGGTACATTGGTGCCTCATCTTGATACTCCTATTGGATTGCTACCTTCGTTCTCAAACTGAGGGAAATACTTATCGCCACTTTGCTGCATCACCCTTTCCTCTTCAAGGGAAAAACTAACGCAAGCGGAAGAGGTAGCAAGAAGGATTTCTGGCGCCGTTGCCGGGGAGTATTCAAGTGAAGCATATCTACCAAGTACCTATCGCAAACTCATCTCTTGTATTTACATTATTTGCCTTTTGCCTCTCGTTTTGCTCTCCCCCACTTCTAGAATGATTTTCCGAAAATACCAAAAAGATTTTCCTTTTTATTCGCTCTTCTTTCGTTCGCCTTTTTGTTGCTATGTTTGCTTTTGTTGCCATGTGTCCTCTATTTGCTTTCATCTTCGCTTGCTAAAAATCTATTGATATGGATCCTCATCCACTTGCTAATCTTTTCAAAAGACCAAATTATGATGAACAATTTGCTAGTGAGTTGAGTGCACTTGACTATCTCTATGGAGTTTTGTTTGAAAATCATGAATGTGGAAATTTTTATGAAGTGTTGAAAGAAGAAAATAATAAAGTGGTTCATGATATCTACTTGAATGAAAAACATGATTGCCATGTTGTTAGTATGAATTCTCTGAATATCTATGATGCTAATGATATGGAACACCACAAGCTTAGGGATGTTATGCTTGATGAAGATGATATTTTTTGTTTCCCAAGTTTTGGTGATGACCCTTATGCTATAATTGATCATGAAAGGAATGCTTCGTGTGATAGTTATATTGTAAGATTCCTTCATGATGTTACTGAAAATTACTATGAGAGAGGAACATATTCTTTTACATATTGCAATAATATCAAGCTTCCTCTCTATGTGTTCAATGTTTTGAAGTTATGCTTGTTTTTCCTTCCTATGCTAGTTAATTCTTGTTCCCATAAATTGTTTGCCCACAAAATCCCTATGAATAGGAAGTGGGTTAGACTTTAACGTGTTTTTCACCATTCATGATGCTGTTTTGCATATCTCAACTACTACTTTTTTTGTGAGCATCATTGAATTTGTTAAGCCTAGCTAGGGGCGTTAAACGATAGAGCTTGTTGGGAGGCAACCCAATGAATAGATTTATTTTTGCTTTTCACTTTCTGTTTTGTTGTGTCCACACCATCATAATCTGTTATGATTGTGTTTTTTTATGTTTTTAGTGTTTCTGCCAAGTAGAACCTTTATGATTAGTTTTGGTGATAGTTGTTTAATCTTGCTAAAAAAGACAGAAACTTTGCACTCATGAAATTATTTTTAATTCCTATCCAGAAAGCTCAAGAGGTAGTAGGCGTCACGGTTGTTCGGGGAAGGTGGTGGAACTACAAGGTCGGGGTAGCGGGGGTGTCTATTGCGGGGTGCTGTAGCTACCGTTCCGTTGGAGGAAATCCCCAAAATGCGGTGAAGCTCCTCGGGGGAGATAGGCGCGTGACATGGGTCGATAGCTGGGACAGACCGCTGGAGCTGAGTCGGTCTCCCAAATAGCACTACAGGGTTGCTTGCTTTGGGCTCCACTTCTCTCCTCCTGAGACGAGCTAGCTCTGCGTGAGCTGCAATTAGGTCGAGGGTGACGTACAGTGCCTCTTGTGCCCTCACATAGCACACAAGGTGCAACAAGGCGGGGCCGGTCTCATGGTCTCCGTTGGCCACCTGGATCGGCCTACCATAACCTTCACGGCTAGGATACTAGTAGAACGAGCGGCAGTTAACTCCTGGCGACAAGTGCCGGAGTTGAACTATTGCCTCTCGAGCTGCGAGCTGGATGGCTTCGGGCTCATAGGAAGTTGACCTTCCGGTGAACCGATGGGGATGCTCTTGGGTGATACTCCTGTCGTAGATGTGTATAGTGGCCCAGAAGTGACGAATGTCACCACTTTGCGCTCTTGGTACACAACATACTCCGGAGGCTCTTCCATGGCAAAGGCACGACGGGTTAGGCTCGCTAGAATGGCTACGAAACCTCCTTGGTCCGTAGCAGTGGTTTCATTGTGGACAATGGGGCCTGGCATCTCGGGTGGCTGTGGTCGTGATGTGCTGTGCGGAACAATCCCTCTCTTTATAGAAAGGAGAACAAATTCTTCTCTCGCAAGATCGCGAGAAGGACAAAAGGGTCGTGGTCAGTGGCGTGTGACTATAGGGCTAGTCTTATAGGTTGGGCACCACATTGCCTAAAAGTGTTGGCGAACACTATTCCACTACTTGTTAGGGCAGACTTGACTGGTGGCTACGACACTTTCTTGATGGTGGTCTCCTAGCGCTTATTGACCCGGCTAAGATAGGATTAGCCAGCGGTCAGCCTGGCTCTGATACCAAGATTGTGGGTACCGGATTTTCGGGGATTTCAATTTCCCTTCAAACGGCCCTTAAGTATACAAGCCCCAGGAATATTGTTAGCTGGCACCCTTTCCTTGATACAATTGTCCAAGCAAAGTACACATTGAAGTACATGACCAAACTGGTCTAATGGGTACATCAAAAATGGTTTCTAGAGTTTGATGGCGGGAGCATTACGCGGACCTCCAACTCCTTTGGGACTCCATTTCCCATAGGAACGGCTGACCGGGTTAGCTCCTATCTCGCTCACTCCTGTCCTTCAAGCTTATCATCAAGCACCTCCTCTCCAATCTTGCAATCCGGCCAAGACAATAGCGAGGGACAAGCCAGTGAGTACTTTGAATGTACTCGCAAACATATAACTTGTAGAGTTATTCATACACACATAATGATATCGTAATACTGCATCAACGCAATTTACTACTCAAGCATTAGTAGTGAAGTAATAATCATACTAAAAGTTATTAAACAATAATTAGGAATATTAACATGGGTTGAAAATAAAGGATGCCGCAGTCGGGCGTCTCAGCGACACCACCTAAAGGGCTTATATGAAATAACAACAAACATGCCACAGTCGGGCGTCTCAGCGACACCACATAAAAGGACTTATATGAAATGATAACAAACATGCCATACTCGGGCGTCTAAGCGACACCACATAAAGGGCTTATATGAAATAATAACAAACATGCCACAGTCGGGCGTCTCAGCGACACCACATATAGGGCTTATATGAAATAAGAACAAACATGCCACAGTACGGCGTCTCAGCGACACAACATAAAGGGCTTATATGAAATAATGGAGAATATCCAGGAGGTAGAACCATCCCCGGGATATTCACAACGAAAATCATAATGGTTAGTTCATGGAAAATAATGTTCAAAATCATTCACCATATTTCTTGATTAGTCTCATACCCGTTAACTACTTCCGAAGTCCGACACTTACACCGACACTTGACTAGTCATCCAACGTCTTTGACCGTGGACACGGCTACTCGAATAGTTTTGACTCTGCAAAGGGTCTACTCTTTACCCATAGCCCGCGGTTTTCAATAGTCATTATGACTAATTCCGTGTATGGCATTTTAGAAGTGGACACTTCGAATCATCACACACCCACTTTACCTCCGCGAAGCCCGGATTCACCCGGACTACATTGCCAAGGTAAAACCATCAGACGGGGAGGCTCCGACCTCGGCTAGCATGGGATCAACAATATCTATATTGTGCGCTTACGGGGAGTGCCCTCCCTTCCGATCCCAGACCAGAAACACCCATGCCCCCTGAGCGGATGACTAGAAATTTACCACGACCGTGGATACCTTCATCCCGACCCCTTTACTGGTGTGTGAATGATAATAGGTCTGCAACTAACTATACCGAATCCATTATCCAGGAAGCTATGGTAGCACGCAAATAAGGAGACATACTGACAAGACTCGATCTATGGTCGACTTAGGAGGTTCAAGTATTACCTGTATGATCAGCACAAACCATGTGCAAACAAGGTCACTACCTACCTAGCATGCCTTGTTGACCACTCTCGTCCACGAGGTGTCAATCGCACCGACTCTCACCGATTCTCGTCCGGTAGGCATGTAGGTTAGGAAAGAGTGACCATTGTCCATGCACCAAAATCATGGAAACCTTTACTTTCAAAATCATGAAACCATATGCACGTTTTACCACATGAAATATCACCACAAACAAAACATAACCCTATAATACTTTCACCAAACAAGCTTATGCAACCATGTTAAAGTAGGTTCAGGATGCTTGCCTTCCAAGTGTAGAGAGGTGGGGTTCACCACAAAACTTTTGCAAGTTTTAAATCCTCTCTTCATGCCTATATATAAAATATATGCTAATTAACACTCAATCTAAAAACAGTACATAAAACTCTCCTAGAATATTTTCAAATACATACTAAAATAATCTAGCAAAAATTTGAAAGAGGTGAGAAAAAGAATCAACTCATTTAGAGTTTTCTATACAAAGTTATAGTCAGTGAAAGTTCTCGTCCAAATCTGTTTTTTAAAATCACAAAGAAAGTAAACGCTTCGGATCAAAAGATGCAAGCGCAGGAGGGAAAACGTACTTTGCGAAATGCACCTCCACTTGCACGGGCTCAGGGTGAGGGGTGGGACGGTGACTTGTGGGGCCCGCTCACAGGTTTAACCTGTCGTCTCCTTCCTCCATGCGAAGGGAGAAGGGGACTCCGGCGTGGCTCACCAGCACTAGGCACCTCCACTCGCGAAGCTGAGGGCACTGGCAAGCTCAGGGAAGCACGGCGCATCCATTCCGGTGCCTTGGGGCTGCAGGGGTGGTCGAGAGCGAGCGGCTCGTCCTCCACGGCGGAGGGAGCTTCGGCTCCGACGAGGGGGTTGGCTAGGAGGGTTCTAGGGTGGGGCTGAGCTAGGAGAAAGCTTCAGGAGGTCGAGGGTATGTCAATGGGGAGCTCGGGTGGGGCGATGAGGCTTAGAACCGACCGAATCGAGCTGTGGGGCTGCGGTGATGGAGTTCACCGGAGTTGGGGACGAAAGGCGTCTCGGCTCAAATTGGGGCTTGGGATGCTTGTTGACGCTTCGGGGGAGAGGCTTGAGTCTTCGCATGACCTCGGGGCTCCTATTTATAACCGGGGATGTCGGTTCCCGCGGCACAGAGGATAAGCGAACCGGGGATAGCCTCTGGTGAGGGCACAGGAACGGGGCCAATGCAGCAACGGGTCAAGGGGAGCCTCTAGCTCGACGCAGGGGCGGTCCAAGGTGCAGGTGGCATGCTGGGGGCGTTTGGGCGGTGCTGCGGCGCTGTGCCAACATTGCGGCTATCGACGGGCGGCGCGGCTGCGGTGAAGCAGGGGTGGCAGGGGCAGCAGGAGTAACAGGGGCGCACGAGGAGCTCGGGTGAGTGTGCCGACGTGCTGAGGCTATTTCGGGTGACGAGGGGGCGGCAGGGGTTGCGACGTGGCGGCTCGATGCACAGGCCGCAAAAGGCGCACTCTAGAGCGCGCTCAGGCACATCTGGCATGTGCTCGATGAAATGCCAGGGCAGGCTAGGGCTTGGGGATGAAGGGGAATGTTCCCAGGATGGCGCAGGGTTCTACTAGGGATCTGCTGGACATGATGGATTGCTCTGGGGAACAAGTCTTGAATACAATCAAAAGAGCATGTCAAAATTGGTCATGGGCACCATATGCTCGACTGAATGCCAAGGGCATCTAAGAACACTTGCTGGCCACAAGAATTACCAGAGAAGGGCCTCTCTAGACGGGCACAAGGATGGCAAGACTTGATCTAGCAACTGAACAACGTCACAATGCAGTATTAGCAAAAATACATTTCTGGGCAGTAACAAGGAGATAATGCAACGAGGATCAAAACAATTCCAATGGGGCTGCAAATTTATACTTAAGGGTTTCACAGGGTGCACTACAAGCACAAATTTTTTCAAGAGCATTCGGAAAGTAAAAAGTGGGGTTGTAGTTCAAAAGGTCAATATGGTCCAGAACATAAAACAAGAAGTGGTGCGCAAATATTTGAAAAATACCAAGATATATTTTTTGCACAAAACTCATTCATATAAACATCTGGACCTCTCCCAATTTTTATAGAATTATTAGAGGCTTTAATGAAGAGGTGCACGTATTTGGACCAAAACAGAAAAGATGGCAAAAAGAAATATTTTACCAAACACTCGGCTGGGTTTTTGCAAAAAAACTCATTTGTATGAACTCCTTGGCTGCTATAAATTTTTACAGAATTTTTGGGGAATTAATTTAAGGGGTTGTAGTGCAAATCTACAACTGGACCAGAAAGCAATATTAATTAATTTGCTTAATCCTATCAAAACAATTGGCTATATTGTTAGAGAAAGTTTGTCCAGAAACGTAGTAGGTAATTGTCAAGCTTATGGTGAAATTTTTAGAAGAGTTTAGCAGGTAGTGCAGTTGAAAACTGGACCAAAAAAACTAGTTTTGAATAATTGAGTTAGGAGGTATTATTTTACAAAAGTTCTTTTCTGAAATAATCAGTGGAGAGAAAGTATTTGAGTAAACCCTCAAGTCACATCAGAGTCTTCAAAAGCTTTAGCTCATAGAGGAATTATTCCCAAAACCAAGAATAAGAGAAGTTTTGAAGTCAACAGAAAACCCAGAAATAAAAATTTAATAACATTCATGTCCAATTTATTAAATAGAAATCTTGGCAAAAATTTGGGGTGTTACAGTGCATCTCAACCGCCATTGGAAAGCCATCGGGTGAGAGGCTAGAGGACTAGTGAAGGTCCCTAAGTCACGATGCTCAGGATCCCCGACTTGACGTGCAAGCATCTCCCTCAAGGGCCTTAGTCCTCACCATTGGGAGCCTTCCGCTCTGCGTCGGCAGGGCCCAGCTGAGCGTGTATCTCAACCACCATTGGAACGCCAGGGGTTGAGAGGCTACATGACTAGCGAAAGTCCCTTAGTTTCTATGCTCAGTGTCCCCACCTCCTTGACGCACAAGTGACCCGCGTTCTGTGCTGAGGGTCTTGTAATCTACGGCGGCAGGGTCCAGCCCTATGCATATGTCAACTGCCACTGGAATGGTAGGGGTGGTAGGCTACACGACTAGTGAAGGTCCCTGAGTCGTAATGCTCCTGGTCCCCGCCTTGACGTGCAAGCGACTGTCATAAGGATGAATTGATCACTACGTCGTGCGCCCGCCTACTTGCGCTTAGGTGTCGTGCAAGGAACTAGACACCAAGGACCCCAGGAGGTGATGTGCATGGGTGTGAGCCCACGAGACACAGCTCTATCGCTTTGATTTTTCAGTGTTGTAGGGACGAACCCAAGCAGAGGCACTGTGTCCTAGCCCCCGCCCGTGCGAGGTACAAGGGGAAGCTGGCGATCATGAGCTCTGATGATCCTCCCTAGCACGATACATGGGGCTTCCACTTGGGCATGGGCATAGTCGCGGTTCGACAGAAATTCCATCAGCGCGAAGCATGGGGACTTCCACTTGGGCGTGGGCCGGAGCCCTCCACCGAGGCCACGACGTGGCTCATCGTGGGCTTCCACTCAGGAGGCTCCGAGTCGTGTACAGCCCCAAAACTCATTATTACGTGAGAGTGTCACGGGCGGAGATTACAGAGTTGTCACATACACAAGGTAGAAGGCTCGGGAGCTCCTAGTCTCAGTCTCCACATAGGTTCGCCTCATTCTTTGCGCATCAGCCTGCTTATGGGACCTGTGGCACGGGGGCGATATGCGTTGGGTGGTCGTCCGGAGGCCAACACACAAAGATGTTTGGCACCAAGGACCCCCAGGAGGTGACTTATACACGGGTAAGCCCTTCAGACAGAGCTCAGTCACTCGAATTTAGCAACCTTGTAGGGACGACCACGAGCACAGACGTTGTGTGATGTCCATTCATGGAATGATCAGGAGAAAGGCACCCGCCGCATAGCGCCTAAGGCGATGAAGCACCAAACCAGCAGTGATAAATTTCAAGTGAACAACATAAGTTTTGAACGGAAATAACAAGGTTTACCATACAATCAAAAAGCAAGAACTTCACGAGAGCGATCATCATGCCTGAGGATAACACAACCCAAAGGGTGACCTCCATCTCAAACGAAACAAAACTTCACGTGGCGATCGTGTTGTCGTGGGAGCTCCGGGTCTCTTGACGAAGCACGTTCTGAAGGACGGTCTATCAGGCCTCTCGGACCAGGATTACCAAGGCTCGTCATCCTGCGGCCCAACGCGTGGCGGGCTGGGAAAGCCTGGTTCAGCCCATCAGCAAGCCTGGCAAGGAAGACCCTCGCGAGGGCCCTCGCCTCGCGAGGCGGGCATCTGAGGATCATCGCCAAGGGACATGAGAGAGTGCACATCGTGAGGATGCACCATGAGGGTGCCCATGAGACTCTCGCGGGACGGGCCTGTCGAGGGCGGCCTACAAGGAACCTAGGGACATGCACCCCACATGGGTGACGTAGGGCGCTCACGAGGCACAGGAGTGGTGCCAACGGACACAGGTAGGAAAGCTTTACACTTTCATCCCAAGGAAGTGGGGCCAGCTGGCGAGCTCACAAAGCAACGCCCCAAAGGTTTCTCCTTCAGTGCAAGAGGACCAAGGCTGGGGGCTCGGTGGGATGGAGGTCGCCCTCGAGCCCGCCAGTGTGTCACGAAGAAAGGCTTATGCATGCGAAGACTACCTCTGTCAGGGCGGACTACAGTCATGTCCCCATTCAAAACGGTCGTTGTGGAAACCCTTCCCGTCGGGTTTGTTTTTGTAACACCCTATGTTTAGCTTTCCTGACTAATTAACTTATTTCAAAAATTAGGACCAATTAATTTTTTTGTGAATGCTTGTGATGCTTGAAGTGACTATTGTTTGCTTGCTTACTGGTATGCTTGTGTTGATCCTCAATAATTCTTGCTACATTCCAGACTCACCTCCCTAACCCAAAACTCCTGCCTAATGATCATGCCATGTCTTTAGGACCAACAACTATTTTTACCAAATATTATTTTCACCAAAAAGCATTTCTTTGAATTAAACTTTCAGACCCGTGAGATGAGATTTGTACTACAAGTCCTGAGATTAGGGAACTTATTTTGCATAAATTATTTTATTTAAAGCCTATTATCAAAATATCTTCCAAAAACCATAATATTATTATTTTAAAAGTTATTTTATTATTTTATTTAAAAGCCTTTCTATGAGGCAAGAAGTGGTCTCTTATGAAGGAAAGTTATTTTTATTACTTTCAAAATATTTAAGAAAAATTAGGGAAACTCAGTGGATATATTTATTCCATATATATGAGTTTCAATACATGGTCATGTTCAATATATTGGCAAACCCCTCCAAATCCCTTCCTGCCTATTTCAAGCTTTTGAAATATTTCTATAAGAAATATTCTCAATAAATTTGAGTAAATTTCAAGCATATCACCTATGATATGTTTGATGATCTTGCCAAGTTTCATCTCAATCCAAGTTGATTTGACTTCCCTAATTAGTCTAAAACCTTATCTGTCCAGATTCAAATTTGAGCAACTCTTCATTGTGGGGGCTCGCAAACAAGTTAGCTTGGGTTTTTTGGTGAAGGTCTTGGTCTTCTGGTTATTGCAGAGTTTCCTTGGTTTTCTATCCTCTTACCATGCCCCCACCTGGCGGGAGCCCCACCATCGCACTAGGGAGGAGACGGCAAAGATCTTCCCCCGCGGCATGCACCTGCTGACATTACATGGTCCTCACGCTCGCGGGGGCTGGGTGCAGTGTCTCGACCCGGGTCTGCCATGGCGGTGCCGGGATCCTAGAGAACTAGGCAATAGCTCGCATGCACACCCCACACGCGCGTTACCTCATCAAGGCCCGAGGGGCCTATACTTCTCATGCAATGCCCAGATGCAAGTGGACAAGAGCGCACCATCGATCGAAGGCGTCTTCCCCGTAGGACCTCCCTCAAGGGGCCTCACGAGGCGGGCCCTGCAAGAAGCAGTCGCTCGTGCGGAGAAGGCGAGCCCTTAAGCGCCGCGCTTTGGGAGCCCTCACACCCATGCTTAGGGGAGGGTCCCTAACGCCACGAGGCATCAGAGCGACCGCGGTGGAGGTGCAAGCTCGACAAGAAGTACCAACGGGAAGTTTATTTTTGACCCAAAATAGTGTTCAAATCAGGTCGAGGCGACAAGGACATAACCCCTTTCACACGCCCCCTCAAATCCAGCATATTGCATTGTAGGAAAAAGAACGCGACGCAAAAGAAGGAAGATCGAGTTCCCAAAGCTCCACCGCTAGGCGTCTCGAACGGGGCCCTCACAAGGGTATCAGCCTCACGAGGCTCATAGTTCTCCAACGTATATATAACTTTTGATTGTTCCATGCTATTATATTATCTGTTTTGGATGTTTTATATGCATTTATATGCTGTTTTATATTATTTTTGGGACTAACCTATTACTCTAGATCCTAGTATCAGTTTCTATTTTTTCCACGTTTTTGAGTATTGCAGATAAGGAATATTAAACGGAGTCAAAACGGAATAAAATATCTAGAAAGATTTTTCTTGGACCATAAGGCATGCAACAGACTTGGATAGGGGGCAAGGCAGTTCCCCGGAGGCCACAAGCCTCGAGGGCGCGCCCCGGGGGGTGGTCGAGCCCCTGGCTTGTGGGCCCCCTGCAGGTCTCCTAACCCTAATTCTTGGCCTATAGATTTCCAAATATTCCCGTATCGCCAAAAAGAGGAACGAAAATACTTCTACACCGCCGGGAGCCTCTATTCCCGAGAGATCCAATCTAGGAGACTTTTCCAGTAATATACTGGAGAGGGCATTGATAATGGAGGGCATCTACATCAAATCCATTGCCCCTCCGATGATGTGTGAGTAGTTTACCATAGACCTATGGGTCCATAACTAGTAGCTATATGGCTTCTTCTGTCTCTTTAATTTTCAATACCATGTTCTTCATGATCTTCAAGGAGATCTATTCGATGTAATACTCTTTTGCGGTGTGTTTGTCGAGATCTGATGAATTCTGAGTTTATGTTGAGATTATCCATGAATATTATTTGAGTCTCTTCTGAATTCTTATATGCATGATTTCATATCTTAGCAAGTCTCTTTGAATTATTTGTTTGTTTTGGCCAAATAGATTGGTAACTCTTGCAATGGGAGAAGTGCTTAGTTT
The DNA here is from genome assembly GCF_904849725.1 of Hordeum vulgare subsp. vulgare. NCBI lineage: Eukaryota > Viridiplantae > Streptophyta > Magnoliopsida > Poales > Poaceae > Hordeum > Hordeum vulgare. The sequence continues at coordinate 342,665,002 of NC_058519.1, forward strand.
TGGGTTCAATCTTGCGGAGTCCTCACCAAGTGACATAGTAGGGGTAGTGAGGCACGTATTGTATTGTTGCCATCGAGGATAAAAATATGGGGTTTTCATTATATTTCTTGAGTTTATCCCTCTACATCATGCCATCTTACTTAATGCGTTACTCTGTTCTTCATGGACTTAATACTCTAGATGCACGCAGGAGTCGGTTGATGTGTGGAGTAATAGTAGTAGATGCAAAATCGTTTCGGTCTACTTGACACAGATGTGATGCCTATATGCATAATTATTGCCTTGGATATCTTCATAATTATTCTTTTTCTATCAATTGCTCGACAGTAATTTGTTCACCCACCGTATTTTCCTTTATGAGAGAACCCTCTAGTGAAACCTATGGCCCCCAGGTCTATTTTCCATATTATATTTTCAGATCTATAAACCAAAAATACCAAAACTACTTTGCTGCAATTTATTTACTTTTGTTTTACTTTCAGATATATCCTTATTTTATACCTACCTCTATCAGATCTCGTCCTTTCAAAGAACTCTGAAGGGATTGACAACCCCTTTATTACGTTCGGTGCAAGTGTTCGATATTTGTGCAGGTACTACTATTGGTGCCTTGCTTGTTCCTCCTAATGGATTGATACATTGGTTCTCAACAAACTAAGGGAAATACTTATCTACTTTGCTGCATCACCCTTTCCTCTTCAAGGGAAAACCAACGCTAGCTCAAGAGGTAGCAAGAAGGATTTCTGGTGTCATTGCCGGGGAGGATACATAGCAAGATCAAGCCTACCAAGTACCCATCACAAACTCATCTCTTGCATTTACTTTATTTTCCATTTGCCTCTCATTTTCCTCTTCCCCACTTCTAAAACAATTTTCGAAAATACCAAAAAGATTTGGCCTTTTATTCGCCTTTCTTTTGTGTGTGTTTTACTCGTCTCCATGACTAGCATTACCACTTCCCCTTTGTCACCAGCTTTGAAGTTTTATACTTCAAACAAAAACAAAGGGGAAATTTGAAAGATACATGGTATTGGCTACTGGAATCCTACCGTGTCTCCAACCTAAAAGGAGATGCAAAGGTTTTTCTCAGAAAATTTTACATTGGATTGGCTTTACATCATAGAGAACTCTTAGATTTTGCCTCAAAGGAAATTTTATTGAATTAAATACAAACACTGCTTATGAAGTTTTGGAGGAGATTTTGGGAGTTCCTCCACAAAAAAAAGGGTTTAATTTTTTAGAAGAGGGAGTCCAACTTCTCAACAAATTAAGTGACTTACATAAGCACTAAATAGAGCTACAACAATATCATGAACCCCTTAAACATATTAGTGGAAACCTCAACCGTTTGAACACTTTGATGACCCTTTGCAATAAGCGTTTGTATACTTTAGACAATAAGGTGGTTTATTCACCTACAAACATGGGGAAGAGGAAAGAGTCTCCCGGATTTAAGAAGAACCTCACGAAAATTGTCAATACCAAAGATGATAATACCTAGATCAATTGCATTATGCCTAGCTAGGGGCGTTAAAAAATAGCACTTGTTGGCAGACAACCCAATTTAATTTTTTTTCTTTTGTTTTTGTTTCTGTTTTTGAGTGCCTCACACATTATTACCTTTGTAACAATTTTGTTTTCTTGTTTTAATTAGTGTTTGAGCCAAGTAAGACCTTTGGGATGGCCTATGGTGTTTGCAAGTTGATTCCTGAAAAACAGATACTTTCGCTCTGAGTCCAGGTATTTTATAAATTCACTGGACGTTATTTTGATCTGAATTTTTTACACAAGATTGGTTTACAAATTTACCAGATTGTCCTAATTTTTAAGAATTTTTGGAGTTACATAAGTATTCAAAGTAAACAAATTGCTACATACTGTTCTGTTTTTTACAGATTCTGTTTTCTTTATGTTGTTTGCTTATTTTGATGAATCTATGGGTTGTATCGGGGGGTATGAACCATGGATAAGTTGGAAGACAGTAAATATTATATAAATATAAATAAATAATGAGTTCACAATAGTACCTAAAGTGGTGATTTATTTTTATTATACTAACGGATCTCATAAGTTTTCTCTTGAGTTTTGTGTTGTGAAGTTTTCAGGTTTTGGGTCAAGATTTGATGCACTATGGAATAAGGAGTGGCAATATCCTAATATATTGGGGATTCCCAAGGCACCACAAGTAATATTCAAGGATAGCAAAGAGCCTAAGCTTGGGGATGCCCAGAAGGCATCCCCTCTTTCGTCTTCAATCCATCGGTCAATTTACTTGAGGCTATATTTTTATTCACCACATGATATGTGTTTTGCTTGGTGAATCTTGTTTGATATGAATCTTTACTTTGTAGTTTTCCACAATAATCCTTGATGTACACATCTTTTGAGAGATAGATACACACTGAATCGTGAATTTATTAGAATACTCTTTATGATTCACTTATATCTTTTGAGCTAGGCAGTGTTGCTCTAGTACTTCACTTATATCTTTTAGAGCACGGCGGTGTTGTGGAATTATTAAACTCTCGTGCCTCACTTATATTATTTTGAGAGTTCTTTAAACAGCATGGTAATTGGTTTAGGTTATGAATTCAGTCCTAATATAATAGGCATCCAAGACGGATATAATAAAAACTTTCATATTAAGTGCATTGAATATGATGATATGTTTGATTCCTTGCATATAAATTTGAGATGTGAAGATGGTAATATGGGAGTCATGCTAGTAAGTAATTGTGAATTATAAAAGTTACTTGTGTTGAAGCTTTTGATTCTCGCATCATGCATGTATGTTGAACCGTTATGTGATGAAGTCGGAGCATGACTTGTTTAATGATTGCCAACCTTTGTGTGGATGTCGGGATCGCGCGATGGTTAACTCCAACCAACCATTCCCCTAGGAGCATGCGTCTAATACTTTGCTTCGATAACTAATAGGATTTTGCAACAAGTATGTGAGTTTTTTATGACTAATGTTGAGTTCATGGATTATACGCACTCTCACCCTTCCACCTTTCCTAGCCTCTCTAGTACCGCACAACTTTCGTCGGTACATTAAACCCACATTCCTCAAAACAGCCACCATATATTTTCCTCAAAACAGCCACCATACCTACCTACTATGGCATTTTCATAGGCATTCCGAGATATATTGGCATGGAACAACATTGTCTCGTTTTTTATGACGTGCACCATCACTTCCAGATTGCTTATAGAGTCATACTTTGTTCTAGCTATCGAGTTGTAAGTAAATAAAAGTGTGATGATTTGCATTATTAGAGCATTGTCCCGTGTGAGAAAAGGATGATGGAACCTATGATTGCCTCACAAGTTGGGATGAGTATCCATACTTTACAAAAAAAAAGAGGCCAGCGAAGCCCATAAAAAAAGGCCAAAGAATCCCACCAAAAAAAGAGAAAGAAGAGAAAAAAAAGAGAAAGAGAGAAGGGACAATGCTACTATCTTTTTCCACACTTGTGCTTCAAAGTAGCACCATGTTCTTCATAGAGAGTCTCCTATTTTGTCACTTTCATATAACTAGTGGAATTACGTCTTTTGCATGACCACTTAGTTTTCTTTTTGAGCTTCCATACACTTGTAGCTGTAGTGCATTTATTGCATGGAAATCCCTACTCACTCACATTAATATCTATTGATGGGAATCTTCATATCCCGTTGATATGCCTAGTGGATGCGATATTATCTTCTCCTCTTTCTTTTTGCAACCTGCACCACATTCTATTTGACCTATAGTGATATATCCATGGCTCATGCTCATGTATTGCGTGAGAGTTGAAAAGGTTTGAGAACATAAAAAGTGTGAAACAATTGCTTGATTTTCATCGGGGTTGTGCATGATTTAGATACTTTGTGTGGTGAAGATGGAGCATAGCTAGACCATATGATTTTGTAGGGTAACTTTCTAAGACCATGCTATTTTGAAAGGAAGCAATTACCTTCTTAGTATGCTTGAAGTATTATTGTTTTTATGTCAATATAGACTTTTGTTTTGAGTCTTATGGATCTAAATATTCATGCCGCAATAGAGAAAATTACATGGATAAATATGTTAGGTAGAATTCCACATCAAAATTCTGTTTTTCTCATTTACCTACTCGAGGACGAGCAGGAATTAAGCTTCGGGATGCTTGATACGTATCTAAACTATCTATACATTTTTATTGTTCCATGTTATTATATTATTTGTTTTGGACTTTTTTATGCATTTATATGTTGTTTTATATTACTTTTGGGACTAACCAATTAATCTAGAGCCTAGTGCCATTTTCTGTTTTTTCATGTTTTTTGGTATTGCAGATAAGGAATAGCATACGGTGTCCAAACAGAATTTTCTTGGACAAGAAGACATGCAACAGACTTGGAGTAGGGGGTAAGGTAGTTGCCCGGAGGCCACAAGCCTGCAGGGCATGCCCTCGGGGGTGGCCGCGCCCCTGGATTGTGGGCCCCTTGCAGGTCTCCTAACCTTAATTATTGGCCTATAAATTCTGAAATGTTCTCGTATCTCCAAAAAGAGGAACGAAAATACTTTTATGCCGTCGGGAGCCTCTGTTCTCAAGTGATCCAATCTCGGAGCCTTTGTCGGTAATCTGCCGGAGAGAGAATTGTTCACGGAGGGCATTGATACGTCTCCAACGTATTTACTTTTCCAAACTCTTTTGCCCTTGTTTTGGACTATAATTTGCATGATTTGAATGGAACTAACCTAGACTGACAGTGTTTTCAGCAGAATTGCCTTGGTGTTATTTTTGTGCATAAATCAAAGTTCTCCAAACGTCCTGAAAATTTACGGGGAGCAGTTTTGGAAAATATCAAAAATACCTGTGCCAGAATCCACCTAAGGGGGTGGGCCAGTGGGCCACAAGCACCTGCTCCGCCACCACCCCCTGGTGGCGGTGGGCAGGTTTGTGGGGCCCACAGGCCTCTGCCGCCCCCAACTCCAGCTCTATAAGTTGTCTTTCATCCCACAAAAAATAAAAAGAGAAGTTTTCGTCGCGTTTTCGATACGGAAGCGCCGCCACCACCTGTTCTTCATCTGGAGGGTAGATATGGAGTCCGTCTTGGGCTCCGGGGAGGGGAAATCGTCGCCATCGTTATCATCAACCTTCTTCCCTCTCCAATTCCATGAAGCTCTTCGTCGTTCGTGAGTAATCTATTCGTAGCTCGCTGGACGGTGATGAGTAGGATGAGAACTATCATGTAATCGAGTTAGTTTTGATGGGGATTGATCCCTGGTATCCACTATGTTCTGAGATTTGATGTTGCTACAACATTGCCATGTTTAATGCTTGTCACTAGTGCCCGAGTGCCATGATTTAAGATCTGAAACTATTATGTTGTCACCAATATATGTGTGTTTTAGATCCGATCTTGCAAGTTGTAGTTACCTACTATGTGTTATGATCCGGCAACCGCGGAGTGACAATAACCGGAACCACTCCCGGTGATGACCATAGTTTGAGGAGTTCATGTGTTCACCAAGTGATAATGTGTTGGTCCGGTTCTTTATTAAAAGGAGAACCTTAATATCCCATAGTTTCCTTTTAGATACGTTGCCACGGGAGGGATGGACAATAGATGTCATGCAAGTTCTTTTCCCTAAGCACGTATGACGGCACACGGAATGCATGCCTACATCACATTGACGAATGGGAGCTAGCTACATATCTCTCCGTGTTATAGCTGTTGCATGATGAATATCATCCAAACAAATCACCGATCCAATGCCTACGAGTTTGTCCTACTGTTGCCACTACTGTTACTTGTCTTGCTCTGCTGCTACTGTTGCTACTGCCATTACTTGTCTTGCTCTGCTGCTACTACTGTTGCTACTGCCGTTACTTTTCTTGCTCTGCTGCTACTGCTACTGTTTCTACTACTGTCGCTTGTTACTGTTGCTACTTTCTACTGCTGTCACTACTGTTGTTCATTGCCACTGTTATTGCTCGTTACACTGCCGATACCCGCTACTTCGCTATTACTACTTCGCTGTTACTATTGTCCTTGCAGATACTAATATTTCAGGTGTGGTTGAATCTGACAAATTCAGCTGCTAATACTTGACAGTATACTCTCACCTCCTGTGTGGCGTACCTACAAATTGGGTCGAATACTCTACCCTCGAAAACTGCTGCGAACCCACGCGCTTGTGGGCCATCAACAACATTCTTGCAGTTTCATTGCCGGGGAGTGCTATCAGCATTCTTCTGGTGCCGTTGCAGGAGAAGGTTAGTTGTTTATAAGCATTCATCTAGCTAACACTAGAGATTGCAGGATCAGCCCTTTTCTGGAGCCATTGCCAGGGAAGCACAACTGACGTCAACACTTTTCTGGCGCTGTTGCCGGGGAGGTATTGCTATATTCTACGAGTCACATGGGATTTATATCTGCTGATCACTATGAAGAATCTAAAGGATACGAAGACCAAAGTCTTTCCCTAGTCTACGAGGGGAGGTCAGGAATTGCCATCTAGCTCTGCACTTGATTCACCTTCAGTTATGAGTAAGTTTGCGACACCACCTCCTGCTAGAAATCTTGATATGTCGCATGTTCTTGATGATGCTTGTGATACTACTGCTAGAGATTCTATGCCTGATACTATGCTTGATGATGCTATGCTTGATACTCTGCCCGATACTGCTAGAGATGATATGCTTGATACTATGCTTGATACTGCTAGAGATGCTATGCTTGATACTGCTAGAGATGCTATGCTTGATACTGCTTTGCCTGGTGATGCTAGAGATGCTATTATTCCTGATGATGCTACGCTTGATACTGCTAGAGATACTCCTTTGCCTGATGTTCCACTGGGAGCGTTCCTTGATGCTCATATTGCTAGAGTTACTGCCAATGCTCGTGAAGCTTCTGATACTGCCGATGCTATTGAGATAGAACCTGCTTTTGCTCCTGCTAGATCTTGCTCCCCAAGATATGAATTGCCTGTTATACCCGAGGGTTACGTTATGGAGGGAGAGATAGCTGAGGATTTTATTGGGTGTAAGGATGCCTATGACGCTGAGAAATTAGTTCTCAAGTGGAAGGAAAAATCTCGGGAAGTTAGGATGAAAAATGATCCGAAGTTTGCCACTTCGCCTATCTTTGTCACCGATAAGGATTATGAATTCTTTGTCGACCCTGAGATAATCTCTCTAGTCGAATCTGATCCTTTTCACGGTTATGAGTGTGAGACGGTCATAGCCCATCTTGCCAAACTATCCGAAATAGCCAACCTTTTCACTAATGAGGAGAAGATCCGCCACTACTATATCCTTAAGTTGTTTCCTTTCTCTCTAAAGGATGATGCTAGAGCCTGGTTCACCTCTCTTGCTCCTGGATGTGTGCGTAGTCCCCAGGAGATGGTCTATTACTTCTGTGAGAAATATTTCCCTGCCCATAAGAAGCATGCTGCCTTGAAGGAAATATACAACTTTGCTCAACTCCAAGAAGAGAGTCTTCCACAAGCTTGGGGAGGCTCGTCCAGCTACAGAATGCTTTGCGTGATCACCATCTTAAGAAGAATGAGATACTTGATATCCTCTATAACGGACTTACCGATGCCTCTAGAGACTACCTAGATAGTTGTGCCGGTTGTGTTTTTAGGGAACGAACTGTAGAACAAGTTGAGACTCTGCTGAATAACCTCTTGATCAATGATAATGCTTGGACTATTCCTGAACCACCGCCTAAGTCAACTCCGAAGAAAAGAGGTATTCTATTCCTCAGACCCGAAGATATGCAAGAAGCCAAGAAATCTATGCAAGAGAAAGGCATTAGATCTGAAGATGTCCAAAATCTACCACCTATCGAAGATATCCATGGTCTCGATAACCCGATACAGGTAGTAGAATCGAATTCTCTGCGTAGGTTTGATGAGAGTGATATTCATTTTGACAAACTTGCTAGCCTATGCTTTGATGAATTTGACAACTTTGTTGCCAAACAACAGAGTTTCAATGATTATGTTAGCAGACATTTGGAAAAAATTACTCATATGCTTAGCCATTTATGTGCTTGTGTAGACAGAAATGTGAATGATCTGAAGCTTCTGAGTAAACATGCCTCTATGATTACTACTCAGGTAGAACAAGTACTTAAAGCTCAGAATGACCTGCTCAATGAATTAAATGACAACTCTGTCAGAGTCATTACTAGAGGAGGCAAAATGACTCAGGAACCTTTGTTTCCTGAAGGTCATCCTAAGAGAATTGATCAAGATTCTCAAGGAATCAATGCTGATACACCTAGTCATCCTAAAGAGAAGAAGAAAGATGATAGAAACCTGCACGCCAGTTCACCAAATACTATCACACCTGAAGAACCTAATGGTATTTCTGCGTCTGATGCACAAACACAATCAGGTGATGAACATGAACCTGGTGACAATGTGGACATCGATGTTCATAATAATGCTCAACCTAGCCATGATGAGGATGTGGAGATTGAACCTACGGTTAATCCTGATAATCCACAACCTAAGAAGTACGACAAGAATGACTTTACTGCTAGGAAGCATGGTAAAGAAAGGGAGCCATGGGTTTAGAGACCTATGCCCTTTCCTCCTAAGCCATCCAAGAAAAAGGATGATGAGGATTTTGAGCGCTTCGTTGAGATGATAAGACCCGTCTTTCTGCAGATGCGGTTAACTGATATGCTCAAGACGTCTCCGTATTCCAAGTACATTAAAGATATCGTGGAAAATAAACGGAAGATACCAGTTCTTGAGATCTCCACCATGCTCGCCAATTACACTTTCAAAGGTGGAACTCCTAAGAAACTTGGTGATCCCGGAGTACCCACTATACCTTGCTCCATTAAAGGAAACTACGTAAGAACTGCCTTATGTGACCTTGGAGCCAGTGTTAGTGTTATGCCACGCTCTCTTTATCGTAGACTTGAATTGGATAAGTTGACACCCACTGAAATTTCTCTGCAAATGGCCGACAAATCAACTGCTTTCCCTATCGGCGTTTGCGAGGATGTGCCTGTTGTGGTTGCAAATACAACTATCTTAACAAACTTTGTTATCTTGGATATTTCCGAGGACGATGCCATGGCTATCATCCTCGGAAGACCCTTTTTAAACACTGTAGGGGCTGTTATAGATTGCAACAAAGGCATGTCACTTTCCATGTCAATGGTAATGAGCACACAGTGTACTTTCCGAAGAAACGATATCGAGTACATTGCATCAATGCTATCGAAAAGACTTCATCGATTCTCATTGGGAGCTTTGAATGCCCTATTCCTCGTGTCAAGATTAAGTATGATTTGCTTGTTGGGGAGATTCATATCCCCATTGAGGTGACTTAGTGGCTATTCGAAAATTCTCCGTTCTCTCTTGCTATTCGAGAAGGTTTTGTCATAAGGACTTGATCAATCCCATTGACGGATTTCTTTCGATGACCATGGAACGGATGAATCAAAGAGTCACATACCTCTGTTTTGAGTCTTCATTTTTTGTTGCTTAGAAGAAAAATGATGGAATTAGTTTAGTTTTTCCTGTTTTCTGTATTAGCGTCCCGGAGAAAAATACCTCGAAAATGAAAGTTCTCCGATGGTTCTGAAAATTTAGTATGATTTTCTCTGGAATTTTTGAAAATTTCTGAGCCTGAGAGCTGGTCAGGGCCCCTGACCAGTGGGCCACAAGCCCCCCACCGCCACCTACCCCCTGGTGGCGGGGTGCAAGCTTGTGGGGCCCATAGGCACCCCCTCCACTCATTCCAGCTCTCAGCATCTTCTTCCACCTCCAGAAAAAATTGTTTCGCAGCTCAAACCCGTGTTCTTGCTCATTTGGCTGTGATTTTCGATCTCCTTGCTCAAAGCACCATTCTCCCAACCGTTTTGGGGAAATTACTCCTTGGTAAGTGACTCCTCCATTGGTCCAATTAGTTTTTTCTCTAGTGCTTTATCCTTCGCGAATTCTTGCTACCTTGGTGACCCTGTTCTTGAGCTTAAAAGGTTGATTTTAGCTGGTCCCAAGTAGTTTTAGCGCGTGATATGGTCTCTAGACACTAGTAGGAGTAGTTGCTACAAGTTGGGTTGATCCTTGTTCACTTTTCTTTCGAAATCTCTAAAAATTTCAGAATTTTTCAGAGCTAGAAAAAGGAAAAGATGAGGAGGTTCTGGAGAGGCTCTTCAAGCCGTAACCACAAGGAGGATGAGAAGAACCACCCCAAGTACGTAGTCCCTCGAGTCACAGAAGTTCGAGCGTGCGAGTGGCCAAGTGATGTATTTTTGCGCGCCGCTGGACTTTATGAAGACTTTTATTACTTGGTGGAGAACGCGGGTCTTACTGCATTCGTTGAAGATAAGTGCCCACAATATCTCCTCCTCACCAATATTTTCGTTCAAAGCTTCAACTTTTATCCGAGGAAGAATCCTCCCATGGTTGAGTTCATGATATACGATGTCCCCCAGTGCATTACGCTGCAGGATTTTTGCAATGTATGCAAATTACCTTATGTTGGGGATATCCGTGACCCTCGTCCACGGGACTTGGAGGATTTCATTGGTTCTATTGTTGTTGGAGAGGAGAGAGGAGTGTGTCGCTCTAGAATCGCTAGCATACATTTTCCTGTGCTTCGGTACTTCTCACTATTTGTGGGAAATGTTTGATTGGTCGTGGCGAGGCTGGATCACTTAGTTCTCCAGACCTTGCGGTTTTGCACGAAGGCATTTATAACGATAAGACTTATAGCTTGGGCGCTATAGTAGCTCAACGGTTGAACCTGAACCATTCGAAAGGTGTTGTCTATGGAGGTATCTATGCTACCCGTCTTGCCAGACACTTTGAGATACCCATTAGACTGGGAGAGGAAGGAGAGATGCTTCTCCGTGAGAGATATCTGGATTATGACAACATGGTTCGCCATGATTTTCTGGATAGAGATGCTAGTGGACGGATGATTTATAACCTGGTGTTTAGTCAGGGTACTCGATAGACTATTACTTTGCCTGCTCCTTCTTTGTTTGATCTTCATGCACGCAGGTACACTATTATGCCCGCGGACATCTACGCATATTGGGGCTTAGCCCAACCACAGGCACCCGTGCCTGAGCCGCCAGTCGAGTACCAGACGCCAGTTTATCAGTGGGAGTCAGAGTAGCTCACACAGCAGTGGCATCCACAGTCTGCTCCAGAGTATCCTAGAGCTGGTTATTTCCAACCATGGGAGTAGACCAAGCTAGGCCAAAAGCCTAAGCTTGGGGGAGTACGTGTTCTCACCGACTTTATATTCATGCTTAACCTTTCACTTTGTTAGCCGGTGTTTACACTTTGCCACTGTATTATCCATGCTAGTTTCTTTTCGTTTTCTTGTTTTCTTGTTTTGTGTCCTTTTGAGAAAGCCCAAAAAAAAATTTCTTTCTTCTTTTGCTTGTCGGGAGCTTTCCCGTGTAAATATTTTTCTTTTTCTTTGTGTCAAGGTAGAAGATATTGGTTACAATGCTTGATGGTTCTTACATGCTTACCTGTTTAGCTTTCAAAGAGCCATATTACTTTGTCTTCTCCTTTGTGTTTGCCTGCAGATTCAGCTTAGCCCAATGCGCTTATTATTGTTTTCATCATTCGATCGTGCAAATGAAAGGAAACAATGATGATATATGATGAAGTGACTGAGACTGAAAAGCTGGTATGAACTCTATCTATTTTGTTTTTGTAAATATGACTAGCTTGTCGACACAGATTTAGCTTTGTTGTGAGAGAACCATGTTTGCAATGACAACTTAGAGATCATAGTTTCTGATGCCATGCTTATTTAGCTGAGAGCTTATAATGGTTTGTCTTGATTGCCAACATAGATTTTGAAATGACTATGATGTAGTATGATAGGATGGTATTCTCCTTTGAATGTTTCAAGTGGCTTGACTTGGCGCATGTTCATGCATGTAGTGGAAACAAAATCAACATAGCCTCTATGATGTTCGTGTTCATAGTGATTTATATCCTGTTCATGCTTGCATTCAATGTTAGTCAAACTCATTGCATCGTGATGACCGTTGTCGCTCTCTAGTTGGTCGCTTCCCAGTCTTTTGCTAGCCTTCACTTGTACTAAGCGGGAATGCTGCTTGTGCATCCACTTCCATAAACCCAAAAGTTTTTCCATGAGAGTCCACCATACCTACCTATTTGCGGTATCTACCTGCCATTCCAAGTAAAATTGCATGTGCCATTCTCTAAACCTTCAAGAAATAAATCGGTTTTGCATGCCCGAACTGCTCATGTGGTGACAGAGGGGTATTGTTATTTTCCATGCTAGGAGTGTTATCCTCGACATGTGTTTATTCACAGTCATTCACGAGAAAGGGGCCGGTACTTGGGATGCCCAGTTCCATGCTTAAATCGAAAACACAACTGTAAAACAAGACTCCCCCTTGCATTGTTGATAGTATGGACGGTACCCGAGGGTTCGGCTAGCCGTGGAGTGTGATTGATTGGTGGTGGGGGAGTTAAAACTTTACTTTTCTGTTTGGGAACCGCCTATAGCATGAGTAGCATGGAAGATATTGAGAACTCTTGGTCATTGCGTTCACAATGAAAGCATGCCACCCAAAATTATTATCTCTGTTTTCAAAGCTTGAGCTCTGGCACCTCTCCAAATCAATGCTTCGCTATGCGAAGGGTCTGTCTATTTATTTTCCTGTTGAGTCATCCTCCTCTTATATAAGCACCAATTAGAGAGCACCTCTGTCATTTTTATGCTTTGCTTTTGATTGATATTGAGTATGACTATGATTGGATCTTTGTTGCTATGAATTACAATGTTTAGTTAGCCCTTGATCTTCGAAAGTGCTCTGCATTTATGTTTTGCGGTCTCAGAAAGACCTAGCAAGATACCACCTATTCATATTTCTTCATGCTTGTTTTGATTGAAGTGTTGGTATTTTGAAACTCATTATTATTTGCCCGTTAGCTCATTATGCCATTGATATTAGTTTACCGTGAGACCTTTGTGTCATTTGCTTATGTGGTTAACTTGTGATCTTGCTGAAATTCTGGTTATGAGTTAGACATAGTTGCAACAACAACATCAAACAGAGTTTGTCAAAGGTTTTTCTTTCTCTCTCAGTTTGTCACCTGAGTTGCTTGAGGACAAGCAAGGTTTTAAGCTTGGGGGAGTTGATACGTCTCCAACGTATCTACTTTTCCAAACTCTTTTGCCCTTGTTTTGGACTATAATTTGCATGATTTGAATGGAAATAACCTCGACTGACGTTGTTTTCAGCGGAATTGCCTTGGTGTTATTTTTGTGCAGAAATCGAAGTTCTCCAAACATCCTGAAAATTTACGGGGAGCAGTTTTGGAAAATATCAAAAATACCTGCGCCAGAATCCACCTAAGGGGGTGGGCCAGTGGGCCACAATCCCCTGCTCCGCCACCACCCCCTGGTGGCGGTGGGCAGGCTTGTGGGGCCCACAGGCCTCTACCGCCCCCAACTCCAGCTCTATAAGTTGTCTTTCGTCCCAGAAAAAATAAAAAGAGAAGTTTTCGTCGCGTTTTCGATACGGAGGCGCCGCCACCACCTGTTCTTCATCTGGAGGGTAGATGTGGAGTCCGTCTTGTGCTCCGGAGAGGGGAAATCGTCGCCATCGTCATCATCAATCTTCTTCCCTCTCCAATTCCATGAAGCTCTCCTTCGTTCCTGAGTAATCTATTCGTAGGCTCGCTGGACGGTGATGAGTAGGATGAGATCTATCATGTAATTGAGTTAGTTTTGATGGGGATTGATCCCTAGTATCCACTATGTTCTGAGATTTGATGTTGCTACCACTTTGCCATGCTTAATGCTTGTCACTAGGGCCCGAGTGCCATGATTTTCGATGTGAAATTATTATGTTGTCACCAATATATGTGTGTTTTAGATCCGATCTTGCAAGTTGTAGTTACCTTCTATGAGTTATGATCCGGCAACCCCGGAGTGACAATAACCGGAACCACTCCCGATGATGACCATAGTTTGAGGAGTTCATGTGTTCACCAAGTGCTAATGTGTTGGTCCGGTTCTTTATTAAAAGGAGAATCTTAATATCCCGTAGTTTCCTTTTGGACCCGCTGCCACGGGAGGGATGGACAATAGATGTCATGCAAGTTCTTTTCCCTAAGCACGTACGACGACACACGGAATGCATGCCTACATCACATTGACGAACGGGAGCTAGCTACACATCTCTCCGTGTTATAGCTGTTGCATGATGAATATCATCCAAACAAATCACCGATCCAATGCCTACGAGTTTGTCCTACTGTTGCCACTGCCGTTACTTGTCTTGCTCTGCTGCTACTGTTGCTACTGCCGTTACTTGTCTTGCTCTGCTGCTACTATTGTTGCTACTGCCTTTACTTGTCTTGCTCTGCTGCTGCTGCTACTATTGATACTACTGTCGCTTGCTACTGTTGCTACTTGCTACTGCTGTCACTACTGATGTTCCTAGCCACTGTTATTGCTCGTTACACTGCCGATACCCGCTACTTCGCTGTTACTACTTCGTTGTTACTATTGTGCTTGCAGATACTAATCTTTCAGGTGTGGTTGAATCTGACAAATTCAGCTGCTAATACTTGAGAGTAAATTCTCACCTCCTGTCTAGCGTACCTACAAATTGGTTCAAATACTCTACCCTCGAAAACTGCTGCGAACTCACACGCTGGTGGGCCATCAACAACATTCTTCCAGTTTCATTGCTGGGGAGTGCTATCAGCATACTTCTGGTGCCGTTGCAGGAGAAGGTTAATTGTTTATAAGCATTCGTCTAGCTAGCACTAGAGATTGCAGGATCAACCCTTTTCTGGAGCCATTGCCAGGGAAGCACAGCTGACGTCAGGCATCTACATCAACTCCATTGCCCCTCCAGTGATGTGTGAGTAGTTTACCATAGACCTATGGGTCCATATCTAGTAGCTAGATGGCTTCTTCTCTCTCTTTGATCTTCAATACCATGTTCTCCATGATCTTCATAGTGATCTATCCGATGTAATACTCTTTTGCGGTGTGTTTGTCGAGATCCGATGAATTGTGACTTTATGTTCAGATTATCCATGAATATTATTTGAGTCTCTTCTGAATTCTTATATGCATGATTTCATATCTTTCCAAGTCTCTTTGAATTAATTGTTTGGTTTGGCCAAATTGATTGTTAATTCTTGCAATGGGAGAAGTGCTTATTTTTTGGTTCAATCTTGCGGTGTCCTAACCCAGTGACATAGTAGGGGTAGCGAGGCACATATTGTATTGTTACCATCGAGGATAAAAACATGGGGTTTTCATTATATTGCTTGAGTTTATCCCTCTACATCATGTCATCTTACTTAATGCGTTACTCTGTTCTTCATGAACTTAATACTCTAGATGCACGCATGAGTCGGTTGATGTGTGGAGTAATAGTAGTAGATGCAAAATCGTTTCGGTCTACTTGACACGGGCGTTATGCCTATATGCATAATCATTGCCTTGGATATCTTCGTGATTATTCGATTTTCTATCAATTGCTCGATAGTAATTTGTTCACCCACCATATTATTTTCCTTTATGAGAGAACCCTGAAGTGAAACCTATGGCCCCTGGGTCTATTTTCTATATTATATTTTCATATATATAAACCTAAAATACCAATAAATACTTTGCTGCAATTTATTTACTTTTGTTTTACTTCCAGATCTATCATTATTTTATACCTATCTCTATCAGATCTCGTCCTTTCAAATAATTCTGAAGGGATTGACAACCCCTTTACAGCGTTGGGTGCATGTGTTTGATTATTTGTGCAGGTACTACTATTGGAGCCTTGCTTGTTCCTCCTACTGGATTGACACCTTGGTTCTCAATAAACTGAGGGAAATACTTATCTACTTCGCTGCATCACCCTTTCCTCTTCTAGGGAAAACCAACGCAAGCTCAAGAGGTAGCAGAGGCCCACACAAAAAACCATTGCCAGGGGCTTCATGGCATTCCCATGGGTCCGTGTCGACGGGCTACCCCCGGGGGCTTTGCGGGGAGCATGTCCAAGGGAACGTGAGGCTAGGCAGCGCTCGAGGCTGGCCGACCCCAAGGCACGGTCCATGGCCCATGGACCTTACCGGGCCTTCGGCCGCTTCACCAAGGCCTTCGACAGTAGGCCCCTCGTGCGGGGCCCAAGCGCAAGCTGACGAGCACGTGAAATATGAAGCAAGGCATAGTGTGAAGCAACCGCCTAACAAGGCGGAGGGAGATACTAAAGGCGCTCGGGGCTTGCATCCCGTCGCCTGGACGCACGTCAAGAATGGGGACTCAGGGCCGCATGCCGTGGGCCCTCGCCGGCGAGAGCATAGGAAACACACGGTAAAAACAGAAGACCTTGCAGAAGAAATGAAGTCACCCCAAGCTTGACGGGCATCGACAACTCAAGGCAAAATTATGTCACAAAATGTCTGACGTCCCCCTCCCACGGGGCCAAGGGTTGTTTGGTGCAGCAGGAAAAGGTTGGGGATGCCTAAGTAGAGGAGGCGTCATCGTCGTCGTGGTCCTCGGAAGCAGCGGCGCCGAGGCTGCCTCCCTCCTCGTAAGGCACCACCTCGGTGAATGGCCCGACCAGGAACTCCACATGCTCGCGTACCTCGTTCCTGAGGGGGCTCCGGAGCTCTGCAGGCACTGGCTCCATCGTGCGGGAAGGGTCGAATGCGGGGTTGTGGCGACGTAGGTTGGAGAAGATGCACGTAAGTTTGTTGCCCAGGAGGTCGCGGGCACTGGACTTGATGTCTTCCTCCACCTTGGAGGCGCCTGACTCCAGCACCTCCACCACCTTGAGGAGGAAGTCACGATAGCATGTGTCGCGATGCACTTGTGGCCGCATGGGGCACCCCTAACAAAGCGGCAGAGCGCGCCGCCCACGCGTCGGGCCAGTTCCACGGACTGCTAGGCGCACGGAGCCTCCACACGTCGCGCATGCACCGCCATAAGCCGCGTGTGCACCTTGTCATCCTTGGCCGCCTGTACGGCATTGACAGCTTCACCGACCTAGGCCAAGAGCAAATTTAGCTCCTCCTTGGCCTCCCCCTCGTTCTTGTAGGAGGCCTCTAGGGCAGCTTGGGCACACTGCAGCTAGGCCCTAAGCGCGCGCACCTCCTCTTTGAGCGCATCGTGCCCGAGCTCGAGGAAGCTTCTTTTCAAGCAAGCTTGTTGTGGTAGTCCTCAACGGGCGGCCTCTCGCTCTCGAGACACCTTCGCGTTTGCATCAGCAAAGATTGTCACAATCAGGGCTCAACCGACCCAATTAAAGGTTCGAACACTGGGGTGCACTCGCTCTCCTCCCCTATTCTACATCGCGGCTTCATGGGGGCTCCCCGATGGTGCGATCTAGGAAGACTAGGTGAAACACAAGGTAGATTACCCATGTTCAGGCGACCTCGCGGTGTAAAACGCTACTCATGTTTATGGTGAATTGCTTCAGGTGGAAGACAAGTACAAACGTGGGTTCTAGCTCTAGCCCGGGGGTGAGGCCGGGGTTCCCGTTCTACGGAGGCCGGGTCACTCCTATATACTGATCTTGGACCTCTTCCCCCGAAATCATTGGCGCGAGGGTTGACGCAACAACCATTTTTGAAAGAGGACATGACTGTAGTCTGCCCAGACAAAGGTGGTCTTCGCCTGGTAAAGCTTCTCTTCATGACGTGTCGGTGGGCTCAGGGATGATCCCTCTCGTGCGAAGTCTCCTGATTTAGTTTCTTGCACCAAACGGGAAACCTTTGGGAGTCGCTTCGGGTGCATGCCAATTTTCCCAGCTTAGTTAGCATGGAAGGGGAAACCCTCCTCGTACGCAATCGCTGAAACCGCTCCTGCGCCGCCTGGATGGGCCGCCTCGTCCACGTGAAGGAGCTAAGTCGTGGGACCCGACCAAGTAGCCCTCGGCGGGCTCGCTCCAGTGGGGCCTCAAGGGAAAACCTCGTGATAGATGTCGTGCCGAGGCCCATGCCAACGATATTCAAGCGCTCGCCTCGCAAGGTACATGCCCTCGCGAGGGTTCTTATTGACGGGCTCACGGATGAGCCGAATAAGGCTTATACTGCCGTGTCGCGCCCGGGGCCGCAGGCTGACGGTCCTGGGTACCCCCAATCCTAGGGTCCCGACAGTACCCACAGGCCCGCATTAGGTACGACTCCTCCCAACGAGAGGGGCTAGACGACATGGGCCCTAACTAAGTGCGGGCCAGGATCAACGGGTGCTGTGCGACATGACTTGGGACCCGTCCTTCCCACAATGCTTCGGGAACCGCCCCAAGCGAACCACGGCAAAGCTCTTGTGCAACGCCCGCCATCATTGCTTTTGATCGATGTCATCCCCTTACGTTGTCCTCCCCGCTAAGACGTCCAGTTGGGGGAACGAGGCGACGTAAGTCAGAACCACCCACGGGCGAATCAGGGCATGCAGCGCATGGCGGGCGCACGTCGCCACTAGTCCCACGACACCTCGGGGCCCGTGATCGTGGATATAAGACGACCACCCCCGTGGCCTGCCACCACACCGCCTAGTACTTCTTCCTAATCTTGCATTGCTTGTCCATCCCTGCGTGAATGCCGCCTCCTTTCTTCTCCCCATTCCATGGCGACTGGAAGGGACCCTTCCAGCGACGAGTTGCGCGCGTAGCCTTCCGGGCCGCGGCTGGCCCCACCACGACGACTCTAGGCCAGTAGTGACGAGTAATTATACCCTTGTTGTTGCTTCTTATCGCGTGTCTTGCCTGGCCTGACGAACCCTGATCGTTGGACATTTCAAGGAGCCCGTGCCCAGAGATGCCGCGTGAGCCTGCTGAGGGTGTCCTCCCACGCGTTGCCTTCTAGGGAGGCCTCATCCTCGACACTCGGCCTGGCGAGTCCCATGGGACCCGCAGCCCCACTAGAGTGTCGGCCGTGATCTGGGAGCGTGCAACCCAACTTGCCATGTCTGCCCTCGGGACACCGGGCGCGAGATGGCGCCGGACTGTAGCAAACCCGCCCGACAGGAGGATCGCATGCAACTCAGGTGCGAAGCACTCAAGGCGGAGCTGGGGGCGCTCAAGGCCTAGCTGAGGGATGTTCACGCCGTACTTCTGGATGCCCTGAAGGGCGAGGAGGATGCCAAGGAGGAGCTGGCCGCACTCCAGGCCCAGATTAAACAAGCCGCCGACGGCATACAGGCGGCCAAGGATGACGAGGCACATGTGCGGATGATGGAGGCACAACGCACCAAGCAGTTCCTGGAGGTCGCGCTTCGTGCAAACGATGTGTTGTGTTGCTTCGTCGCGGACGCCCCGTCACTTCCCTGCACACATGGCGATGGGAGCTACATCGACTTCTTCACCAAGGTGGTGGAGGCGCTAGAATCGGGTGTCTCCAAGGTGGATGATGACATCGAGTCCAGCACGTGTAATCTCGTGGGCGACGTGCTGATGCGTGTCTTCTCGAAACTATGCCGACGTGACCTCGTGTTTCACCTCCCCCTCCTGACGGAGCCGGTTCCCGAGGACTTCCGGGGCCCCTCAATGTTGAGGTGCGCAAGCACATGGAGTCCCTGGTGGAGTTGTCCATCCGAGCGAAGACTCCCGATAGAAGTGCCAGCCCGGGCGCCGACGTTGTCGAGGGCCATGACGAAGACAGCGCCTCTTCCTCCTAGCCTTCCCTTTTCTTGTTGCATTTGAATATCATCGGACCATGTGTGGGGCGTGAGATGCCATGTAACATACCTTTGTTTTTAACGATGTGTGACTGTCGTGCTCCACGTGCCCCTCTTACGTTTCCTTAGTCCCCACCGGGAGTCCGAGTGGCCCTGCGCCCCGGCGGCCCTTTCCCATCGGGTAACAAGGCCCTGAGGGGGGTAGCCCCCGAGCGTTCCTTAGCACTTGCACTTGCCTGGCCAGGCTGCCAATCTGTGTTGCCTTGGTCGTTCTTCCCGCGCAGCCCCCGAAGCGGCCCTTGCCACCGCTCTGTGGGGGCGACTCAAAAACCATGACGCCAGCCGCTGGCGTGAGCCCTGTGAGGCCGGTGCCCTCTCGAGGAACTTGTCTGCGCATCATAATGAAGTGCCAATCTCAGGCCGCGACACACACCGCGAGGCCACAACCGGCACCTCTGGGCCTCCTCGACCCGCGGTCGTACACATCAATGTGTTTTATCGTGAAGTGGGGAACGGAGCGGGGCGCGCCTTCCCCACCAAAGAGTCGTACATGACACGTGGCAAGCAACGGGCGTTGGGTGCACCTGCTTCCCATGTCGCCTTGGTGCCCGTTTGGTGCTGCCATAAAGCCTGCGCGCTCCGCGGGGCCATTATTTCCCGTGTTAATCTTTCACGTGTGGGGTATGTGCGAGGCGGCGTGGACCTATCGCCCGCTCGGTAGCTCCATATAAGGGCGAGGGGGAGGGAACCATGCCCCAACCTTCTAACCCTTGCTTCCCATTCCTTCTCACTTTCACCATGGTGAAGGTGCCAGCGAAGAGGTCCCTCACTACCGAGAGGAAGACAGAAGTAAAGAGGGGAGCGGGTGTGTGACGGTTGATGGGGAAGTGGGGGCATCCTTAGGCGACTGTTCGTGCGCTCGAGGAACATTCCGGGGGACGTGGTCGCGCCTCGCCGATGGCTAGTGGCTCCCTCAGCATCCGCGGGAGGGGTGACGTCCCTGGGCGTGGTGGGAACGGCAATCGCAGTGGACGGGGTGGTTGCAGACGGGGCCGACACGGTGGCGCAGGCATCTGGCCTACAAATTCATGAGGTCACTCAGCCAATTTGGCCCACGAGTTCATCATGCGGGTGGAGGGCACGCCCCGCACCTGGCTACGGCTTTCGGACTACTTTGCAGAGGAGATGGAGGATCTCGTGCCCTTTGGCCTATGGATGCAACTCGACGGGTGTTGCAACGGGCCCAACTAGGTGGCGAATGAGTTCAAATCCTTCGGCTTCTTATTCCTGAAGCGCGGGTAGAAGTCATTCGCCCTCGCTCGAGGCTTGCGGGAAGGACACGTCCTCCACTTCAAATTTGACGGGGTCACCACGCTCTTCGTGTAGGTCTTCGGGAGAACTGTTGAATACCTGGACTACTGCATGGAGGATTGCACTGGTGGCAACAGCGGCTCCTCCACCACCGATGACAGTGCTAAAAGCTCTTCCCTCGGCGGCTGCAGGGGTGACAGCGACTCCACAGGCTCCTTGGGCGACCGCATGAAGGAGGAGGCAGACTCCGACTCAGCGCGCGCGCATCGCCCGCGCCGGAGTCTCGAGACGTGGTGCTTCAAGGTCCCATTCTTCTTTTTTACGTTGTCCTCCTTACGTGTAATGCAACATACTGGCCTCAGAAGGCGTGTAAGAATGATTATGTTCTCCAAACCATGAATTGAAGGCTATTTTGATTTGTAAATGAAGTTCTCCCCGACATTTTCCGCCGAACTCGGGTCTAGCTCCTGAGCACGGGCATTGTGGTCCCCGAGGCCCACCTCATGAGGCCTCGAGGGTTCACAAGGCCTCTGCGGGAAGCATGCGAGGGAACGCCTTGGCCAGTC